>NW_027175820.1:1592500-1595000 GCF_023055335.1 Clinocottus analis
TATATATATATATATATATATATACATATATATATATATATATGTATATATATATATATATGTATATATATATATATATATTGCACGTATTAATTATTATTATCCTATTATTATAATATATTGGTATTATTATCCTACATTGCACAAAACTATACCAGCTGGGATTTCACTGCCTGAACCTGGGGAAAGTAAAATATTTGAATAAAAATGTTTTCTGAAACATGATGTGGAAGAATGTTTTTTTTTATTTAGTTTTTCTCACATCATGCGAACACAAATGGGAAATGACATTTTACCATTGTGTGTGTGTCTGTGTGTCATAATCATAGAAATGTGTGTGTGATGCTGGGAGGGAGACCTCAGGAAGATTCACTCTTTTGAACGTTTTGACCTCTTATCGCCCGGATTCGGTCACAAAAAAGAAAGAACTGAACGACACAAAGGAAAGAAAAAGAAAAAAGGAAAGAAAGATGCAAATCAATTTGAAAACAAACTGCTTTGACTGTGTGTTTAATTACTTTGAAATGAGCCTCAATCGCACCATCAGACTTAATGGGTTCGGCATTCATCTGCTTGAATAGTGATCGGTTATTGAAAACACACACACACACACACACACACACACACACACACACACACACACACACACACACACAGGCATCTTGTCAAAGCAAGAGCTCAGTCATAACGAGGGCACCACATTGATCGGCTGATGCCCCCTCATCGATCCTGTGTCGGCTCTTCTTGTGTTCGTGAGTGTGTGTGTGTGTGTGTGTGTGTGTGTGTGTGTGTGTGTGTATGTCATGAATTCACAAAACCAGCCTGAAAAATTAAGGATTTTGGCGCAGCCTGTCCAATGCTAAACACTTTGATAGGGCCAGTCTGAGTCAGAGAGCGGATCTATTCCACCGCGACCCATACACACACACACACACACACACACACACACACACACACACACACACACACACACACACACTATAAATGAAATAGGATAACCTCCTCGTGGTAGTATGCCTCCGCCAACCGGTCAAGTTGCGGTTTGAATCCCGGTCTCTTCCATCACCCTGTAATTTGGACCCATTTAGACATTTGTGTGAAATTAAAGAACTTTGCATATTCATTCTGGAGTTATGGTGACTGTGACCTTTGGGCACCAAAACGTTTGGTGCCCAAATCCTTTAGGAAAGTGCCTCCAGGTGTTACCGAGATATGGCTTTGATGAGAATGGGACGGACGGACAACCCGAAATGACACAGCCTCCCCAACAGCAACAGCATATACAGAGCTGAGCCTGATGGATGCGGATGAGTCCAGCCTGTAATTACGACCAACAATAAACATGTTTGTGTGCGTGTGTGTGTGTGTGTGTGTGTGTGTGTGTGTGTGTGTGTATGTGTGCTTCTGATTGTCTGTGTGTTGTGACCTTTATCCTCTCCTGAGTATTTTCACTCTCAGGTCGACACTTTTGAACATCAGAGATCACATCTGGTCAGTATCTCTGTACGTCACACACACACACACACACACACACACACACACACACACACACACACAGATAATACGATTACTAGTGCCACACACACACACACACACACACACAGCCACCTGTCTCTCCAGCCTCTCGCCTGCAGAGAAGTGACTCATGAAACCAGTCAGGCAATCAGCCCCTATCCCTCCCTGCCTGTCTCTTCTCTTCTTCTTTTCTCTCTCTCTTCTTCCTCTTTCCACCACATCCCCTCATTCTCCAATCTCTCACTGGTCCCCTCCTCCATCCTCCGTTCTCATTGGTTCGCTCAGAGAACAGCGGTCTGCCCGTTCACCTGAGAGCCTGGAGACATGTGGACGTGCGCAGCAGCCACGTCCACCTGCCGGTTTGGCTGCTTCATTATTCTGCAATAATTCATAATATCGAATGTTGGTCACGCACAGTGTAACGGCTCCAGCCTTCCAATCAAAATTAAATTGATGTGCACAGGTGGGGCCAGGTTTTCTTCACGGCAATCATCCAACGTATCCTCATACAATACGCACACACACGCACACACAGACGCACACACACGCCTACTAATTAAGCTGACCTAATGCATTGGTCCGATTTCAGAGCAGTTACGTCATCAAACATCACAAAGTAATTACAATGCCTGGACACACACGCACAAAGAAAAAAAAGAAGAAAAAAAACACAAACACGGGAGAAATTGATCTGTAAAATCAATCGGGCATCTCTATGCGCAGTGGATTGTGTTTCCCAGACATGAGAAGCAGACAGTCAATGAGCGCGTGAGCGGCGTCCACCAGAGATCGGGGAGCGTGCAGTTCACTTGGGGGACAAAGCAGAAGTTAATCTCAGGTGAGGCTTGTTAAGGAATTCATTAGGGTGCGTGTGTGTGCGTGTGTGTGCGTGTGTGTGTGTGCGTGTAGGCTCTCAATAGACACGTGGATATCATCTTTCTACAGAGTCGTTTTCTGCAGCTGTAATTGTATTTGCCGGTTCAAC
>NW_027175820.1:1597500-1612500 GCF_023055335.1 Clinocottus analis
AATTATGTTCATTTCACAGTTTGTCATGACTTCTCTCGCTCTGCGCCGGGCGGGGCGGCCGACCAGAGGGACGTGTCCGTACAAATTGGGTGCTGCTGTGGGACGCGGAGGTAAAACATGGGGCTCGGGCCCTTCCCCCTGCACACACACAGACACACACACTAAAATTACATCCTGGCTCAACTGTATGTGTTGATTACCTGCTCAGGTACGTTGACTTCCACCCGTTCCAATAAGCAATTTGTGCAAAATTCGAAAAGAGAAAGTCTAAATAATAAAAAGGGAAAGTTTGGGCTGAGGTTGTGTGTCGCACGCACGCACACACACCTTGATTGGAAAGGCTGTGAACATGGTGTGGGAAGCAGATTGGGTTATAGTTGCACAATTTATTTGTATTTTCTGATATTTACAGTCAACCGCCATGTTTAGTGTTACTAAAATGTGTTGGAAAGGACATTTGTGAGTGATAGATGTGTTGCTGAGACAGAGAAAGGCCTCAAAGTCAATCTTCTCTCAATTTGTCAATTAGAACGATCTCATTGTCGACACCCACAGTGGCACAGATACAGGAAACTGACTGTCACCTTTAATAATGCAAATGTTTATTTGAGCTGACCGCCGTAGTTTTCTCATAATCGTTGGATCGCACGATCAAATGTGGCTTTCTTCCGTACAATATTGCATCGCATCAGTTATGAAGGACTTCATAAGAGACACTAACGAACTAAAAACAGGAGACACTGATGAACTAGCGGCTGAATGTTTCCGTTTCACTGCAACAAGTATCGCCTGAAGGGTTTTTAACATGTGTTATTGGTCATTTGAGGAAAATAAGTATTGTAATATATTGCATTGAATTTAATCTTGGTGAGAAAAAGAATTATGAAAGATGGATGGCACTGAGTGCTTTACAGCACCACAAACTATTACACATATAATCTGCTATGTTTCTGACTCAATTTAAATTAAAGTGGAGAAACTTGTTTGTATTTACATTTTTGACATATCTTGCAGGGTAATGAGCAATGACTCAGTGTGTCCCAAGTTTTACAACGGGTCCCCGTATCTGTATTGTTTTTGTATTAAATCCAAACGCGTATCACCTCATCAAAGACGGAGACAGAGACACGCCCCTATGAAAGAGGGCCGCATTAAAACCCGTAAAGTGCTCCGTCAAAGCCAAACCGCGGAGAACGTCGTTAACGCTGCCTCATCTAAAGGTGCAAAACAGGCATAAAGAATAAAAATAGCTTCATAGAAGAAGAAAACCTAATTGGAAAAAGACATTGAAAAGTATCCAAGGGAAATAAAATAGAACCATTCCTGCATATACAACACCTAATTATGGTGAATTACTACTCTATAAAACGTACCCCAACCGATTTCTTCCCTCCGCAGTGGAGCCGGACGTGGACACAGACAGACTTCACAGAGGCTAAATTGGCAGAATATTTCATCTCTGCACACACACACACACACACAAATGCATGCATGCACACACACACGCATGCACGCACACATGCAGGGAACAGTGAGTAGCACTAAATTCTTGGCAATTTCTCTTGTTTGGTGACGGCTTTCAAAGTTCAAGGCTTGACCACGGGTTTGTAAAGAGAGCGTCGGAGGCGGGGCCACGTTTATTCTGATGGTAAAATGCTCAAAAATAATAATAAAGTTTGACATCCGAGTATAAAATGACCCACGTTGTCCGAAGAGCCTCCACATGCATGTGGGCCGACAGCCGGCGCGCTGGCGTTTCTTTTAGCTCCGCCCCCTCGGTATAGCCTCGGTCTCAGGCTCTTTTCACACAGATAGATAGAGGAAGAACATCATTTTGGATTATTAGTGCTTTCTTATATCTTTTTCAACAAAATAATTTACTTTACTGGGAAGTTGATTTAAAAACTATTTGAGCCCGGTGGTGTCACGTGACACCAGGAAGTTGTAATTCCAACGATGATTCGCTCCAAAGCCTCCCGCTCTTCCCCTGGGGCTTGAGCTACAGAGGCTTGTGCCTTTATTCAATCCAATTCAATTTATTTTGTACAGCCCAAAAACGCAATTTACAATTTTCGCCTCGGAGGGCTTTGCAATCTTTACACTTCCTCTGTCCTTGGACCTCACGTCAGATCAGAAGCTCCCCCAACAGGGAGGGAAAAAACCTCAGGAAGAGCAACAGAGGAGGATCCCCCTCTCCCCGGATGGACACAAGTGCAATAGATGTCATATCCAGCCTGGATGTGGGAAGGAAGGGAGTAAGGAGGGTGCTAGGAAGGAAGGAGGGGAGGAAGTAAAGGGCACTGGTCAATGAACACCATCTGTCAGTGCTGCAACGGACCACTGAGCTGTCAACAGAAATTACAGAGACTGGCGCCTGTCAAGTGTGTCTGTGTTTTTGTCAAAGACAGAGACAAACACACACACACACACACACACACACACACACACACACACACACACACACACACACACACAGACATACTTTAATTCACACAGACTTACACAGAGAATTGGAAAAGGCGGCCACCTCATATGTCGATAAATGTATTTTCTAAATCCCACATGTAAATGCACGCACACACACACACACACACACACACGCACACACACACACACACACCAACACATATGCATACAAACAAGTGGATACAATGACATAACAACCTCGAAGAAAAGTTTAACTTAAGCAGATTTATTTAGAAAATTGAAAAAGGCGTCCACCTCACGGAGATCCATGTAATTTTTTAGAAACCCCAACTGCAAATGCACACACACACGCACGTACGCACACACGAACACACACACACACACACCTAGTAGAGATCAAAGAGAGGCACAGAGCCTCTCCCTCTGTCTCCTTCTATCTACATCCGTCTGTCTCTATCTCTCACACACACACATGCATTCATCCGTAATCTCAACGATACCAGCAGCATGACTCCCGTGCTCAGGATTATTAAACTGCAGGCATTTCGGCAACAGTTGTGACTTTGTGTTCCCGGGGACACGGATTGACATTTCGGACCGAAAATAAAAATCAAAGGCCGTCGGTTGTAATTGCCGACCAAGTCGACCCCTCACATGCTGCCGGGCCGCCGCCCAGTCTGCAGGCCGCCTCCCTTTTTCATTGCTTTCGAACAGTTTCACCTCGTACTACATTTTTAAAATTATTATTAAAGAGGTTCGCATTGATTTTGACATCAAGCCAGTTGTCACACTCTCCCGTTCTCTCAGTTTCAATTTGCATCATAAGATGCTTTATTGGCATGAGACGGGGACTTTTCATGAATTTGGAGAACAAGAAGGTGACAAAGTGAATTACAGTCAGTTACAGTTAAATAAGAGGAGGTTGACCAGCTTAATAGATATATAATAGTGTAATAAAGTGTGGGAGCTGGGTGAAAATGTTCCATATATTTTAGATGTATTTATTTTTAGGTTTTCCTCTATCTACAAAAACACGAGACGATACGTCTCATTCATTGTCGTTGCTTCTGCTGCAGCTGTAACATGGTGGATACGTTTCTTTGAGTTTCACAAACCCCAAGAAATTACTCGCTTTACCGTCAGAACATGATCAATTCAGCGCGATAGCATTAAAAAAGTCTAGAAGAGCCACATGATTAGATTATTTAAACCCCATCCTCCAGAAGAGTGACGTAGAGACGCAGTATAAACGACTTGTGACAGCGACCTGTCAATCACAGTAAGCCCGCCCTAAAGCATACCCTGATTTATGGTCCATTTGAGTCTCAATAGGACCATTTTCCTAAATAAACAATCATGCTGTATTAAAGAAGACTTAAAACTAGAGATGCAGACCATAAACTCATGTTTACAATGTTTACTGAGGGAATAAAATCATTTTATTTTCTTTCTTTCTTTTTAAACTGGAGTCGCCGCCCACGTGAGAGAGAAGAGACTTTAAATCGGCAGAACCGGAGTTTGCCGCCTAAATACGGGAAGCAAACCGCAGAAATCAAAGAACTTTGTCTCTCTGCAGAGATGGGGGCAATCAGAGGCCGAATCAAAACAAGCAAATTCAAAATTATATTTTATCACGATATTATAAAACCGGCTGACGCTCCCAGAGATCCTGAATAAAGCGTATTTTAAGGTCCCGTGAGGTAATGAAGGTCTACAAGCAGCACTCCCAAGGTGGCATTCATGACAAATCAGCGGTTTTTAGTGCAGTTCTTTAGAGACAATATCATTTGAAGCTCTTGCAATTTCAAAATTGTAGTATTTAAAATCGATTTCAATTACAGAATCAAGCAGAAGGGAATTCCTGATGTGGGGAATTAAACAACTAATCAAGGTACTTCATGACATGGATGCATGAACCCTAGAGAAAAGGTTTCCATGGAGAAGACAAACCTCGAGTGTCTCTCGGCTTACAGAATATTGTTATATCGCTCAACCGTAGGAAGGTCTACTTCTCCCTCTTGACACACTTTTCCCTTTAATTCCACCCGCTACGCTAAGCGTCGCTAAGCTAAAACACATTCTGGAGATGAAACAGTTCCTTATCTTCTCATCTGACTCGCAAAATACAAACAAGCATATTTCCCAAAATGTCTGAACGTTCCTTTCAATTCCAGTCCTTATCTGTGGTCACGTTGCAACAGAGAGTCAGACACACAGGCAGCAGCTTCTTTATCACCCGGCTCATCAGCATCACGGTTGTAGGAATAGAACAGGCCTATTATGTTATAACCACTCAGCATGTGATTCCTCATCATGGCAATGTAACAATTAAAGGAGCAGTGCGTAGGATTAAGGGGGTTTACAGACATGCACTATAGTTTTCATCTTTTCAGCTTCATTAGAGTGAAATCCCCTGAAACTAAGACTGTGTTTTCCTTAGCTTTGCTTTCCTTACACTCTTACAAAGGGCTTCACAACAAAACAGAACGCATTCAAAACATGAGGAGAAGGACATGTACTAAAAGTAAAAAACTAAAAACACAGAGTACAACAGAATTAAATGCCAAATAACATTCTTAAAAACAACATACTTTTTAAAAGTGATTCAAAAGATGAGACGGCCCTCATGTCCTTGTCATTCCAGAGTCTCGGAGGCCTGGCTGCCAAGGTTGAATCCCTTTTCTTTTGAGATTCTGGCCCTTGGTGCAACAAGGAAACACATTGAGGATCTCAGCTTGCAGCAGGAGACGTAAGGCAACAAGGAGTCTGAGAGATGACCTGGGGCCAGACCTCTCCGGGCAGTTTTTACAGTAGTTTTGTGAGTACTTTAGGCAGGATACTTAAGTGTAAGGCTACATTAAAAAACACGTATTGTCCGTAATAAACACATTTCTGTTAACCTGAACCACAATCTTCTCCAAAGGTTCAGTTGGGTAAAAACTAAGAACACCTACATTGTACGTTTTTTGTATTAAAAATAAGGTCTTTATGTATATGTAGCGAAAGGGAACTGTGCATTTCTAGTGAAGTAGAAAGTTTATTTTGAAAAGACACGATGCAGGCGGAAACCGACACGCCATTCCTGATACATCCAAATTCAAGATGTCGTAATTTGAATCGAGCGGCAACTGACTAAGAGTAGGTGTTTGCCCGCCATTTTTCTACAGTATCCCAGAAAGGACAAACCACGGCTCTAGAGAGAGCCTTTTTTTTTAATTAAAGTTTTTTATGTCATCCGAAGGCCACATAGGTTGCAACCTGCACCTGCTCGATGCCGCCACACTGCGACACATCGATTCTACACGCTGCTCCTTTAAATAATTGCTTTAAATCTAAAATGCACAAAATCAGATTTATATCTGAAAACGTATTCCAGAGAGGTTTTTTTTAGCAAAAGACAACGAAACACACAGGAGTTGAAAGGACTCGGAGATAAAGGTCAGTGATCACAAACACACAAACACACAACCCACCTCCCTCCCACTCATCCTTAAACTGTCAAAAGAGTGACGGGCCGTGACACAACAGCACTGACAGTAATCACTGATGTTTTGGGGCTGAATGGAGCAAACAAAATACAGTCGGGCATAACTCCATCACGCATTTGTTTGTTTTGTTCTGTTTGTCTCATTTGAAAAGCGTTTTTGAGTAATCAGAAAAGCGCTATATGAAATTAAAGTATGATTATTGTGCTCCACAGTAGATCATTTTAGACACTTCCTATTCAGTTAAGGTAACAACTGTGCTCCAAAGATCAGTTAAAGGCTTTTCCTTTAAAGTCTCTTATTTTTTTTAGCTTTTATCAAATAATCTTTGAACAAATAAGTGTGATAACTGCGAGCTCTACTCATGAGACACATGTAATCCCGCTATGATGTAATCGCTGGTTTGCCGTTTCAGCGGCTGAATCATCCTGAGCGTTAAATCATACTTCAGCTCATGTTATTTCCCCCCCTTACATAAAGCCTGTATATCATCTTTTACATTATCACGCTTTTGGCAAACAGAAGTCCCAAAACCCCTCGACACTTCTCCTTCGTATCACACTTTGTTTAGTGAGAGTTGCTCCCCACAGAGCTCAGTGAGCAGGGTCCAAAGCCTGAAAGCTTAAAAAGGGGATTTTTCAAAGAATTGGATTCCACCTACGGAGCTGGTCACACTGCATTTTAACATCCGCTGAATAAATAATAACCTGTAATGCCACGGCTTCAAAATGACGAGAAAACACTCGGCGAGTGGCTGAATCGATCAGTGGTTGTGCTTTATAAGGCTCACGTACCGTCGAGTCCTGCTGGGTTGGACGTGGCTGTAATGACGTTTTACTGTAGTTTGGAACTTAGAAGTTTAGATGTTGAGAAGTTTACAATGATCCTGCAACACATTCATGAAGAATAAACACCAGTAAGAATGAATTTGGTCATCTGGAGGTCAAAGGTCATCAAAACCTGGCGAAATGAGTGTTTTATTAGACATCTAGATTACATTTATTAATTGTTTCAAAAGCATTCTGTTGGATTTATAATCTGTTAGCAGAGGATCCAACACTCTCGCTCTCTTATTAGGAAGCTTACAACAGACTGATAGGATGATAAATAATAAAACCACAACAAATAGATGGGTACTACACCTACAGCCTGATTCCCAGAAAGAAAGAGGTGAAAACTACAGATTCAACCCGAAGTTTAAACTTTTTTTTTTTAAATCAATTGCTGGCATTCATAATAACTATAATGTGTCATATTGGTGTCATTGGGAAAAGGCAACAGATGGCCTTCTTTTACTTAAAAGTAAAGGAAATAGACTTACTTTCAGTGACTTGCCTATCAATTATCCAGTATATATATGGTTTCCTCTATATACATTTATGATATTAATAACTGTCCCAACAGTACTTTTGGCAGCACTGTTGGTGTCTTCTTCAGAAACTGCTCTGAGCAGTGAAATAAAATATCTGCCCCCGCCCGCTCACTTTCCATGCTAAGTGCATTTAATAGAAACGGCATACGACTTCCCTACGAATAATTCAGATCGATGCCACTTCTTCGACGCAAAGTACAGCAGAGTCCAGCGGTTTCCTCGTCTTATATACGAGATCTGGTGGATTCACATGTCAGCCGGCAGCAGACGAAGCGGCAACGACTGGTCGAAAAACGGCTATAAATATTTTAGTATGCCAAGAGCCGGTTCATCGGCGTGAGGCTGCCACGCATGTTCTGCTATCTGTTCAAAGCACCCACACACACACACACACACACACACACACACACACACACACACACACACACTATATTGCGTTCTATCCCACAACTGAAGACCTTCCTAAAAAGAGGTACATATGAAACAGGCACATTTTATGTGACTTCTATTGGCAAAGGTTTGTGCTCTCTCAGTAGATGGATTATATTGTGCCTTTTCCTTTTAAAAAATGAACCTACATGTGCGCGAGACGGGTTATTTTCAAATATTCATGTCTTCGGAGAAACCAGTCGGTTGGCGCCGAGAGCCAAAGACAGAGAAGGGAGATGAGACAGATGTGTAGGACACCGATTTGACACCCTGTTGATTTTTTTAGCTTGTCCCGGGAGTCACAAAATACAGAATATGGCAAACCGTATTATTTTAGTAGTTGCCCTCAGTCGGCAAACGGGGGAAACACTCTTGAGTCCACGGGACAGTATCAGTCCCGGCTTTTTCTCCGATGGGCCATCTTTACGTAGAGTCCAGTTGTGAATAAACGCCTCCAGAGCAGGAGACGGAAACCCTCCAGTTTCCTTGTTAAATAGAGACGCTCTCAATGAATGCAGGCAATTAGCCATTTAAGCAACAGCTGAGGACGGGCCGGCCTTGGTTTATTGCGATCGTGCCGGGACGAATAACGCCCCTTAGCTGTGATATAACCGCGCCGGCGTGAAGTGATCTATTGCTTAAAGAAAAAACGCTCATTAAGTATGGCAATATGAAAGTTATAGACACATTACAAATTCAATCATTTTTTTATGAATAAATAATAATGTTCACAATGAAATAAGCCCCTCTGGGCCGTGTGCCTGCACATTATTGGGAGGTTGCAATGGAACGGTGGCTGCTATGAATTTGGAAATAGCAGCTAGCACCTATCATTTTTCATCACAGCCCGGCGTTAAATTGATTTAACTATTCATTGACATGTTTTTGGTATGCCGGCATTTATCGCGCAACCATTGTGAAACTGTCCAGCGTCAGTAGGATGACGGCGGCAGCCGGTTGCAAGCGGCCGGCCTTTGTTGCTAGCTGGAGGAGAGTTGCTCGTTGTGGCGAGGATGTTGCCTCTCATTACATTTAGCTGACGCTTTTATCCAAAGCGACTCGCATTCTTTCTACACACCGTAGACACAACAACGGGGAGTAACTCCTTTAAGTGTCTTGCTCAAAGACACGTCGACATGGACGAGCAGAGCCGAGGCTCGAACCACCGATCCTCCTGGATTGAAAGACGGGCATGCTGAGCCACAGTCGCCGCTCCTCCATAACAGCCTTAAACGTTTCTATTGATACTGAAACGTGCAAAGGAATTAGCCGTCAAAGCAGTGACATGTGGGTATTATGAACCAATCAGATTTCTGTATTTGAGTTACGCTTTGATCATGTTTTCAATGTAAAGTAGTCAGCAGTCATGTGAATTAAATATTGGAAATATTATATACATATGTGTACAAAGTAACCCGGTGAGAACCTCCAACCCGCCTGCTTGTGTTAGTTTACTTAAAAGTCAAACTTGTGGGTGAAAAAAGAATAACAGAAGACATAAAATAATATAAAAGTCTTTTAAAAAAAGAAAAAAGAGAAGTAAGTTTTTACCCAACCTATCATCACATAGCTGTAAAAGAACAATGACTGGAATAAGAAAAGAAAGTAGTTGTAATGAAGTGAATTGTTTGCTTTGGTCGTCTTGGTTTATGGGCGTTGCGTGAAGAGTCGAGACTCAGTGAGAGCAGAACAGACGTTGACGCTGTCATTTGATGCGTTTAACAGGAAACGGCGCTCGGCACTGTGAAGTTATGAGTTAGCCGGACACAACGGACACACAACGGACACACAACGGACACACACACCGACCACCGTGGCCGTGGAGGACGTGGACGGGGACGAGGTGGATGAGTTAAAGGACGAGTGATCACGCCAACGGAAGGAAAAGTGTGGAGTGAAACACACCGGAGCAACGTGCAAAATCAAGACTTATGTAGCACGAGTGAAGGGTTCTGGTCCCAGCCAGAAGAAGAGAGATGAAGGGAGGGGTGTCACGGAGGGAGGAGAGAGAGAGAAAGAGAGAGAGAGAGGAAGAGCGAGGAAGAGCGAAGAGGGGGACAATGAGGACCGCCTTCATCTCCTTCCTCATCTGGAGGTTTGAACGCTGTGATGTGGAAACGACCGGTTTGACCGAACTGCTAAGAGAGACGTGGACAGAGAGAGAGAGAGAGAGAGAGAGAGAGAGAGAGAGAGAGAGAGAGAGAGAGAGAGAGAGAGAGAGAGAGAGAGAGAGAGAGAGAGAGAGAGAGAGAGAGTCCAGCCTGCACTCTGTCATTTACAGATGTGGAATGTGGCCAGTCAGTTGGCCCTGAGCACTAATTACAGGCCATCTCTCTCTCTCTCTCTCTCTCTCTCTCTCTCTCTCTCTCTCTCTGTCAAAGCCAGTCAACCAGAACCAGACTGCACCCACAATCCTTTGCACCAAGCTCCAGTCCCCAGATGCAGAAAACAGGCAGTACCCATGATTTACAAACACCAACAGACAGACACAAACACACACACACACACACACACACACACACGCGCACACACTGCGCGATGCCGGCGTTCCAGCTGCAGCACTTGAAGCTGCCTGTACTGATTATGATCCATTCACACAAAACCACCAACTCATTCATTTAATTAAGTTGCTGTGCTTGTTAACTTGATGAGGACACCAAATGAAAACAAGCAGCGAGGGAGAGAGGGAGGGAGAAAGAGAGGGAGGGAGAGAGAGAGAGAGAGGGAGAGAGAGAGAGAGAGGGCTCGCCACAAGCCACAAACGCCAAGTATTCTGTAGAACTGGCATTGGGCGGCCGTTACGAAGTTACATCGACCCTGACATACGACAACGCTGCTCGTGTGTGTGATGGCGTCTGAGCAGGAGACGCTCAGGAAGAAGTGTTAAGTGCAACCTTTGAGTTGAGAAACAGTCGTATAAAAACAGCTCAATGTTAAAGAGACGTTTTAATAAAAAGAAGATGGCCCTGACACCGATCTGGAGAGTGCACTGTGATGAAGTGAATCCAGATTGGAAGGTGCTTCTCTCACATGTGATGGACGACTATTCCAGGGATATTTCAAGCTGCGATGTTAACGCAGCAAAAGGCCAGTGGAGGAGCCAGAGTTTCTGGTTTGTCCATTCTGGGCTACTGTAGAAATAAGGCTGACTCTGCGAAAGAGGACAAATGGAAACGATGATTCTTAGTTTCAGGTGCTTCAACTGTTCACTTGTAAAAGCATTATAATAAATATTATATTCCACTTCTCCCAATAAATCGGCCTTTAATGGTCAATAGAAACATTTTAGAGCTCATAGTTGAAGAGAAATTATCAAAAAACGGCATTATGAACCATGTTTACTCATTTTATAACACTTTTTGAAATCTGAAACTCACATTAATAATCAATAACAGCAACCAGTGACACATAATTAAACTTATCTTCCTCCAACTAATTAGCTCCAATTCCTCGTGATACAGACGATGAATCATGCATCATCCGTATGAGGCAACCGGAGAGGCCGTCTGACATCAGTTTATGTTGAGAGTTTGGTTCTTTTTCAGCGTCCGGTTTGAAACTGAACAGGACAGCGCACATACTGCTGTGGCAGCTGACGTGTGACGCCCACAGGGTCGCTGCGAGATGACACACTATCCTCTGTCTCTTGGCCATCCATCACAAGCGTTCCCTCGTCTGCTCGCGCTCTCCTCTATCCCTTCCTATGTGCAAAAATGTACACGGACAGATGCAGAACCTGTGGAAGCTGAGGAGAAGCTGATGGGAGAGGACGCGACACAAATCATGGCAAAAAACCCACAGCTCCGGTTAAGACGTGAGCCCACGCCACACGAGGGCTTGAGCACATGTCAACACAAGTCTGGCACACATCACAGACCAGAGCTCCTGTCGAAAAGACTAATTGTCACTTTGTCCGCGTGTAAAAACAGGCTGTAAGTTGTAATAAGCCAAAATGACAGTGTGGAGGACGAGACGAACACACACGCACACAGACAGACACACACACACACAGTTAATGTAGCCTGTCATCACAGGCAGGTGACTGAGCACAGCAGCCGCATTCTTTTAGATTTTGGACTCAGGGGTTATTTTGGTGTCAAAGGAGGCGGGCCGTCTCTTTCGACAACGAAAGGGAGCCTGTCGGTTTGAGGATTTTATTATTTCATCCTCATCCGACTGGACCTCAGTGCAGCCTTTGACACCATCAACCTCTCCATCCTCCTCTCCCGTCTTGACTCCTCCCTCCACATCACAGGCGCTGTCCTCTGCTGGTCCGTCATACCGCCACCAACCGCCAACAGTTCATTAGATTCAAGGTGTCCCTCAAGGTGCGATACTCGGTCCCCTTCCTCTTCACCCTCTCTACATGCTTCCCCTTGGTAACATCATACAAACACGTATGACACCCAGCTCTACGTCTCTAACTCCAATCCACCGTCACCAACTGAAAATGCGTTAATTTTTGTATTTTTTTTCGTGGTGCTCAGCAAGCATCGTCATATTGTTCAAACTCTATTTCATCCTGGTTTGAAATTGGATTAAATAAACAGAAATCAGATTGTAATTGTGCTGTTGAGCCCTCCTCAGTTTCAAACCTGTATTTGCTCATTTTGAACCTCGTTCTGTGAAACTCTGATGAAACTAATCCGTGATTAAATCTTTCCCTGTTGGTGCAGCCCGGCCTTCAGTGTCTCTCTCCCTCCAATAACGTAAAGGCTGCTTCAGAGCCTGAGCCAATGGAGCAGCTGTCAAAGCAAATTAGAGCAGGAAAAACACGGGAGAGAAGCCTCCCTCCTCCTCCTCCACCTCCTCCACCTCTTCCTCCTCCCTCACCTTTTTCTTGTTCTCTTCCCAACCTCCTTCTTCTGCTCCTCCTCTCTGTCCCCCCCCCCCCCCCCCCCCCTCACTCTTCCCCTCCATCCCTCCCTCCAGCTTCTCCACTGTATCTCTCCTCATTCACCCGGAGACTGAGCCCCACACAAGAACACACACACACACACACACACACACACACTCCAGAATGCAAATAATGAAAGCGCATGCATGAGCATCACTCAGGAGACATGGGTGAATGTTCTGTGCGCATACACACTGGACAGGTTCACCACGAGTGTGCGCTATAGATTACACACACACACACACACACACACACCCTTCTGCCACGGAGCACACCTCCTCTGCTCACGGATCAGTTGTCATGTGTGTGTGTGTGTCCGCATGGGATGCAACAGAGGCACACACACACACACAGCACTATAACGCTGCTGTCCTCTCCACACAGGAGACGAGAGCCTCCGATGGCAACGGCGCTGGACGACTAATCCTTCACCCTGGATGCCAAACTCACTCACCAGGATGTTACTCAAAAAAAAAACAGGGGCTCCATTACGAGCCTCACTTCTCAGGCGGTTAAGGATTAAACCGCGGGACCACAAAGTGACACGAAAACAGCACATAAGTGCGACGCCCGCAGGTGCCGAACCAACTCACAGTGGGGATTTTGTTCAGCGGCAACAGCGGACTCCAGCTGATTCTGGCGAATCACATCCATGTGGGAGGGGATGAGAGCCCACAGGGGGGTCGTTGCTACAGCATCCCCCCCAGAACAATTAAGACAATGTGAGATGCTATACCTGAACTTGATCCGGAGTCATTAGGAGTATCAGTGTGACACACACGGCCGTGCTGATCCAATGGAATTGCAAACAATATGACTTTACTGTCAACTTCACAGACACTCACTGCATCTCTAAAATGAGTCTGTTTCACGGTTGGAAGCTCAGGGAAGATAAATCCTGCCTTGTGGTGTGAAGCCGACTGTTAAGGGGAGACAGCTCTTTTATTTTTTTGTGTAGGACTTTAACTGTAAGATTACTTTTACAATAGTGTTGTTTTATCTGCAAGTAATTGTCTCCAGTAATCAATTAATTAATTTAGTCAATACAGAGTTAGTCATTATTTATGTAACTAACCAGACTTCAGTTATAAACATAACATTTGCTGCATGTTTAAGAAAAAAACTTCATTCTCAAAAGTGTTGCATTTTAATTCTAATAATCAGTAATTGGACTAATTTGTGGTTACGAATCGGGATTAATCACGGATTAGTAATATGATTTAATAATAATATAATTATGTCAAACCGCAATTGTCTCGATTTAATATTAAGTTTGAAACAATTGAAATGAAATAGACTATAATTGCGCGGTAATATATTTTAGAAACTTATCGGGTGAAGGACGCACAACACACTGGATTATGCCAGAAAACTTTCATGAATATCTCAGCACTACAGTGCTGATATGATAATAATAATAATAACATAAAGGTGCAGTGAGGCGGCACCTCTGTTATAATACATTGTAATTACACCGCCGGGCATCGCAGGGAAACAGTCCTCGCGCCGTGAAGCTCGTGCGTCAGCCCTTCAGCGCGCGTTACCTGGATGACAGCTGTGACCGGCGGTGAGCTCCAGCGCGGCGGGTGCAGGCTGCAGGCGGGCGGGCGGGCGGGCGGGGTCTCCCGGTGGTCGGACGGGGCTCCTCTGGTGCTCCGCTGACTCACCGCTCCGCTCCAAACCCTCTCTGCTGCAGTGGCTCCGGGGTCGAGTCAGCCTCCTCTCAGCTGCAGCAGACGCCACAGTAAATCCAAACCGGACCGCGAGGGTTAAACGGTGGCCGCCGGCTGTCTGTTGACACACACACACACATTCACACACACACACACACACACACGGGTGGTTTGGTTTCGTACGCAGCGGCAGCGCTGGCGCGGCTCGCCTCTCCTCTCTCTCTCTCTCTCTCTCTCTCTCTCTCTCTCTCTCTCTCTCTCCTCTCGGTAAAGGAGGTGTCTGCGATGCTGAGCCGTGCCGTGCCGTGCCGTGCTGTGCCGGAGCGGACAGGAGCCCGACAGGACAGCCCATCCACACAGACAAGACACGCCCATCCGGCCAGCCACGCTCCAACAGGCCCCGCCCCCTACCGTAATGCTCAGTGTAACGCCCCCAACCACTTCTTATGTGCACCTGCACCAGTGATGCTTAAAGTGTGTGAGGATAAAAATGGCTGCTTATGAAAAAAAAAATAGTTTTGGGCAATATGCATAATTGCTTTTTCACTGTTGGGTATTGGATAATAGGATTGTTGGTATTTATGAATGACCAGTGGCCGGCAGTGGATTTTCTACCTGCACATTCAGTCTGAGTGGATCAGCTGTTCAAGACTGTTAAGGCTCAGCAGGCCCTGACCAGTGAGGCCTGTATAGGAAGTAAAACAAGTGGACGAAGTC
>NW_027175820.1:1620000-1735000 GCF_023055335.1 Clinocottus analis
ATCCAGTGTAAGGAAGCCAAATCCCTCAACAATGTTCCTGTCGTTGCTCTTCCTCAGCCTCCACCTCTTCTTCATTCTTCCTCTCCGCTCTGTTTGCTTTCTTTCTCTCCTCTTTCCTCCTGTTGTGTCTCTGCAGTCATAAGCCGCGTGCCGTTCCTTTAATCTCTTTCAGACCGCCATTATCTGACAAACAAGTACAGGCTCCACAGAACAAATTGAAAATGGATCCTGGTTTATTATTCTGTCATTAATCTGTCATTCAGGCATGCATGGATTACCGAAGAGCTCATATTTATTTTCTTCATTGTGTTTTCAAACATTTTAATGCAATTTTTTCGAACTCTCGAAAGTTGCTGTGACACAAATGTTGCCGAAGGAAATGTTTTGCTCGACAAAAACTGAATGTAAATGTAGAGTTCAGTGCATATTATCAAACTCAAGCGTGTGAATGAGAACTCAGAGTTTCAACTCATATAAAACTCATTTAATATTACACCGAACACGAATGCGACTCGAAATTCTCGACAACAACCGACAAACAAACACACAAAGCACTTTAATGTCATTCAAAAGAGAGTTTGTGTGTAGCTGGATGTGTTTCAATGGGCCTCACAGACTTAGATCAGCAACAAGTGCTCAGCCCGAGCTCTCAGGAGGCGAGGAACAACGTCATGAACATGGAGGAAACCCAGGTCAGGAGTGTGTACGTTAGTATATATGTGTATTTGTGAGGACAAGATGCAGTTTTACACCAGAAGAGTGAAGTCACATCACTTTCCGAGTGTAAAATCAAGTGCTTTTCAGGGTAAAATCCTCATAAGAACACATGTGTATCGCTGCGTGTGTGTTTTCTTCTTCAGAGTTATTTGTTGGGTCGACCGTCGAGGAAACAAGCCATAAATAGTAAAAATGTGAGGACGACGGGTTGTTTTGTGCGCCAAAGTTCAATGGATTGCTTAAACAAGGACAACAAGTTGAACAAGATTTGTTTTGGACAGCACACAAGTTGAACTGCCATGAGGCCGCGGGGATGTCGAGGGTTTAGCCATAAGATGTCTGGATATGAGACATCAGTCCAAGACTTTCTCTTCTGTTTGCCGTCAATGTTGACGGTCCAATGAGCAACTTGCGACTGCGATGCCAGAACACAGCTGGAGTTGCGGGACGATGTCATTCAAACATTTACATGCAGACATCTTTTTGTGTAGGAAGCTAAATGTGAACGAATGTGAACGTGTGAATGTGAACGGCTGCTGTGACTTCATGTCATGACCATATTTAAACATTGCAGCAATGTTGTAACAATGCATAGAAGATGCAATGAGCAATACTATTGTTATTATCCTATTTTATCCTATTTATCATAGCTATACTATTACCATACTTTGTGCAATACTGTTATATCTTTTATATTTTGTGCATTATTTATTTATTTAAGTTTATTGTAATTCTGTGTTAGGACGACCGAGCAAAATAAGCTTTTCATTGTATAGAAACACTGTCTGTTATCTGTGCTTATGACAATAAAAACACAAACATCTTGAATCTTAAATCCTCATCAGGCATCACCAGGGTTGCATTTCGGCTTCTACGCAACTATTTACTTCTACGCAGCCACAGCTCGCCTGAACGTGATGAGTCAATATTGATCTGAAACCAGAAAGCTTCTAATATCAAAACTTGGCGCCGTTGCCACAGATTCTGTTATCTGTGTATAGACATCCTTATTGCTATAATTTAAGACGCACATTATATATCATTGTACTGTACACACGTCCCTTTTGGCCTATTTGAGGAATAGCATCTAACTCCCCTTTCAAATGTAGAAGTATTTCAACCAAGATAGACGTTATTTTTGCTGTTTGATCAAGAATTAAATAGCAAAAACAACTCATCCAAGATCTTTCTTCGGTTCTTCAGAGACGGCTCGTCTTCCACCAACCTGCAGGGAAGCAACACATCAGCTCACCAATCATACGGCCAGCCAACAATACTAGAGAGAGAACAATAAAACGCCCCGTGCACATTCTATCAGTTTCATATGCTGTCTCCACATTGCCTCGTTTAGGGCAATATTGCCTAACATGGGCTTTTGTAAATGGAAAGCAGAGAGAGATAGATTCCTGAAGCACTGTTGGATATCAATCCCATTTATTTCAGCAGCCATGCCAATTCAATCCAGCGAGAGATTAGTTGTGTGTGCAATATTTGTTTGTATAGTCAATTCTTCTTTCCACACATCCGCTCGTCTGCCTCCTCCAGCCGCAGTGGAGGGCTGTGGGTGGAGCGCTGGAGGAGTTCTCTCTTGGCTGGAATAAATGGAGGTTAAAAAGGTTACTTCTTCTTTGTCTTAATCATTCCCCGTCATCCAGAGCTCGCCCGGCCCGGTGGGGGAAGAGTTGTTTTGACATCCATGGGAGGGAAAAGTCTTGTTTATTTTCTGCATGGATCATTTCAGGTGACTTGGCATGAAGCTCAGCCGGTTGAATCATCAGCGAAAAAGATGGTGAGAAGAGGACGAAGGATCCAAAAAGGTTCATTTACAAATATAAAATCCAATGAAGGACGACATGTTGTCATGTGCCCGAAGATTTTACTGCATTTTCTGAGAATTCCTCATTATTTTGGGGGAAATACAAGCATCTTTTGTTGAAAAACCATCGCTATTTCAGTGCCTGGCGTGACGTATCGTCAGCGCTACGTTTCTCTTTTGCTGCCACACCTGCAACACGATGTCACATGACAGCTACGCTGTCGCCTGCTGCGCGTAGCAGCGATGTTCATACGGCGACACGAGCTCTATAGCTCCACTCCTGCATCCGTCTGTGGAGCTCGATGGTTTCTTACACGGCAAACATCAACAGAGGACTTATTTTACAGCATTTACATTATCATCCAATCCACGAGTTCACCGATATTTGTGTTAACATCTTGAAAACTGTGGAAGCAATTCTGTCTCCAGACCTCTTCTCCCTGTTTGAGTCGACGTAGGACCCCCAAATTAATTACAATACTTGTGTTTATTGTATGTATTTGTTCAGCAAAGTCTTGGGGGGAAAAAAAGTATATTTACAAAATAAATCACTTTTAAAAGATATTTTGATCGTAACTATGAACATTCATCATGATATGAGCCAGATTCCCCAAAAATGCCTCCTGAAGTGTCCATAAGACACCTTTTTGGAAAGATTAGGACCTAAAGAATCAGAATATGCAACAAAAATCCCAATAAAACAAAGTCTTGATCTGTCAGGAAGGAGTTTCAGTCAAAAAACTGTGTCGTTTGGTTAAAAAATGGAAAACGTATGTATTTTATGCCAAAAGATTGTCTGAATTGGGCATGCTGGGAATTAAAAATGGGTGCAGGAGGATTTACCAAAAGGTTAACCTTCATAGAAAACAACAGTTTGTGTATTTCCGTAACTCTAACCATCATTTTTCATTTCTTATCCCAACATTGTGCTCATCAATATATCCTGAGATCGACACTATGACTGTGAAGGATTTAAACTTTTTGTTCTATCTCGTGAATGTGTATGCTTTTACGTGTCTTTAAAAAACGGATAAACAAGACTTTACTAAATGTTATCCCACTGAACACTAGTCCGCAAGTTGTATATTTTGTTCATAACCATACAAAAATCATAAAAATTGTGTTAATGTGTGCAATAATAGAAAATCTAATTGAATTATAATATCGGCTTTTTGTTTGTGATAATCATTTCCCTGGTTCTCCTAAATGAATTTGTTTTGTGCATAACTTTATATCCTTTATATCAAGGAGAGGAAATGTTCCTTAAACATCTGTTGCAGAAATTAAAGCAGCAGTAAAATATGTTTGTCTCCAAGTTGCCAATAAATCAATTAACTGATCCTTCGAGAAAACGAAAAAACAAATGGTGGAGATTTTTTCTGGTCTAATAATTACAACGTAAGGACTTAAGACGTGTCTCTGTTCTTCAATAGGATTTAATAAATGTGGAAATAAGGAGGTCAACTTTTAGTTTAGACACATAACTCTTGAATTATGCTGCACAAGCTGTTTGCACTAATTTGATGGATATTTTATGCTTTTTTTTTTGTGGCTGCGGGAAGACGGCCCTTCAAAAGTCTGCGATGTGAGATGAAACCATGATAATAATCTCAGTGTTTTTATTGGTCCTACCGACTTCAAAGGAACGTCATTGGACATACGGGGAGAATATAATGACTGCATTTGTATTTTGAGGTGTACTGTACTTTTAAAATGGACATTTTCTGCAGAGTAAGCAGAAGCTGATAACATGGTGAAGCCTTACAGACATCATTCTGTCCCCGACACCACGGGAGCAGAAAACTGATTCAGCATCTTCTAATCCTCACATTTCTCTCTCGCGGTACACAGAGAGGTGCTTTCAGACGGGATCATCACACCTTTGGGATAAAACTTCTTTTGGAAAACTGGAAACAAAATTGTAACAAAGACTTTTGCTGTCAAAACCAAAATTAAGTTTTCCCAATATTTCTCAATTTACTTGGCAAATTGCTCTCCCTTGCTCATCTCCGCGGTCCGTCACAAGCACAGACAAACTCATTCTGTCTTTATTGTGTCCTGTGTTTGATCTTATTTCCTCTCGTTCCTTCTTTATCCCTCTAATACTGTTTAACGGAGGATGAAACTTTAATGGGCCATTGAGAGAAACTGGGTCATTGCAGCAGCAAATGGGACACAACAAGAACAGAGATCAGCCTTCTCTTCTTGTTTTTACCTTTCTATTGTCTTCCACACGAGTCTGGACCTCCAAACAAAAGGTAGGAATGGAGGATGAAAGTAAAAGACATGTTCATGCAGCGCTGAGAAGCTTGTGGGTGTATTAGTTGAGAAGATGGATGGATATTTAAAGGCCGTATCGTAGGATTATTGGCATTTTTATTATCTTATTATTGTTTCCATTAGTTTAAACTAAAGGATTTAATATTTAATCTGGACTCTGACCCGTAGAAATACACAATCTTCTCGCTGATTGTGGCGCGTAGAGGCTTCGGTGTTAAATTGTTTCATAACCAGTCAAAAGTTCCTCACAGGAACTTGAAAGCAATAATTCAACATGTTGGTAAATAGTTCTTAAAGGGGGAGAGGAGATCGATTGAGAAGATGGACACCGCTCTCTTCTCCGTGTGTTGGACCTGCAGCCGCGAGGACGATTAGCTCACATTACAAATTGGAAGAAAGAGGAAGCAGCTGGTTTTGTCGAACTACACACTTGTTAACACCTCTAAACTACACTAATTAACACCTTTAGCCTTCATACACACACAACGTTCCCCTTTTTCTTGTCAGAAAGTCAAAAAGCAAATGATTCAAACCGAGAGGATTTGAATGCTGATATCTTTAATGAATGAATGAATGAAAAGTACTTTATTAATCTCCAAGGAGAAATTTTTTTGTCAGAGTAGCAGCATCCCTCACCTACAGACATCCAATGAAGTAAACAAACTAAGCTAAACACACAAATCAAATCAAATAAATAATAACAGGAACAGGGATAACAGATATATACAGAAATGAGAAATAAATATATATATATGTAAGCAAATGAAATCAAATGAGATGAATATATACATACATATATACATACATATACATACACATACATATATATACACATATACACCTATATACACATATACCTGTGGTCTACACACATACATATATACACATGCATAGAAACACATACATAACAAATAACTATATGTATGTAACATATATCTAATAATGTATAAACATGAGTGGTATCTATATATGCATACAGTGAAAATGAAAAATTAGTCCCCAGATCTGGACTCCAGGGATTTATTGTATAGTCTTTTTGCCGTGGGATTTATTGTATAGTCTTATTGTCTTAAGCGTATTTATACTGCAAAAAATATAAGAAATACCCTCAAAACAATCCAGGTGCCATTACATTTACTCTAAAATGTGCATTGCAAATTTAATACAGAGTGCGGGCTAAAGAAAAGCATGAAGATGTGTCTTTAGACCGGTTTTAACAGGTATCACCGGAGGGGGATGAAAGCCTTCGGTGACAAACTGTTCCACGGTTGAGGGACGACAACTGAAAGCGTTGGATCTTTTTGTTTTGACCGAGTGCAGCGACTGTGCAGGTGTGAGGGGTCGGCAGGTGGAAGAGAGGAAGAGCAGTTCAGATGCAACCTGCTGCGGTCCAGGCAGTGCTTTAAATACATTCTTTAACTTCCCACCGGAGAGAGAGGGCAGCACACGGGGGATGTGCTCTTGTTCCTGGGAGCAGTGAGGACTCGTACAGCTGCATCTTGAACAAGCTGCAGGCGAGACACGGCTGACCGATTCCCACACAGAACGAAACGCAGTCGCCGAGGCGAGAGGACGGAAAAGCTTGAGCTGAAACTCTGAATCTATAACGGGCGGGAGTGATCTCAAAGGTGGAAAAGCGGAATCAAAGATGACTTCACATGCGATGACGGCGGCCCGAGGGCGTCGATGGAGGTCGAGTCGTCTGCTGACGTGGCTTTTTTTTATTACCAGAGCGTGGGACAAAATGTTTAACCCGTTGAAAACTGTGGAAACAATTCTGTCTCCAAACCTCTTTTCCCTGTTTGAGTCGTCGTACGAACCCCAAATTAATTCCAATACTTGTGTTTATTGTGTGTATTTGTTCAGTGAAGTCCTGGGAAAAAAATGTATATCTGCAAAAAAATCACTTAAAAAGATATTTTGATAATAACTATGAACATCCAGCATGATATGAGCCAGATTCCCCAAAAATGCCTCCTGGAGCGTCAATAAGACACCTTTTTGGAAAGATTAGGACCTAAAGAATCAGAATCTGCAACAAAAATCACAATAAAACAAAGTCTTGTCCTGTTAGGAAGGAGTTTCAGTCAAAAAACTGTGTCGTTTGGTTAAAAAATTTTAAAAAAATACGTATTTAATGCCAAAAGATTGTCTGAATGGGGCATGCTGGGACTTAAAATGGGCGCGATGGGACATAACCCTTAACCAGTGAGTTGTTAATTATTGATAATACACTCAGGCCCAATGGTGTCCAGCACTTCCTTAAGTAGGCGTGAGGGATCTATATCCCTCATATCTGAGAGAATATGAGTCAAGGAGCCAGAAATCGGTTGAACGTCATTAAGAGCGAGACAAGCGTGAGCTTAAATCTGAAGTATCGGAGATATATCGGAGATGAACATTCACAGATATCCGAGTTATTGACACATGGCACTTTGCACCTGCAGGGTTGAGCAGTGTGTTCACTGCATTAAATATGACTTTGTGTCTCTGGGCATGTTTCTGGGTCTTTTGTGCTGACGGTGCAGGTGTTGGTGTTCAAGTCGTGTCCTGCTGCTGCACCTCAGCTCGTCAGCCATGTGGACGTCCGCTCTGCTCGCCACGCTGTGTCGTCAGTAGTTCTGGTCTCTGTGACCGAGGTCGTCCTGAGATCATGAGGCCGTCCGTGGTGTGTGATTCAGGAAGTGTGTATGCGTGCAGATGACGAGAGTGGAGGAGAAGTACTTCTGCAGCATTATGTATTAAAGAGGTTCTCGGCTGCAGGGCAATATCCCCTTACTGGCACTGACTGCTGCACACACACACACACACACACAGACACACACACACACTTTCTCTCTTCATCATTCTCATTGCTTTGTCTTTTCTTTTTCTTTTCTCGACGGAGCGGTAAACACAATATTGACATGTCATCACCTAAAATCGCTTGTATGGTTAACATTACGCTGTATTTTCATCATTTTTTCCCCCCTGCATTGTGTGAGTGTGACCTGCAGGATGCTTTGTGTGTCCTCAGGCAGGGCTCACCTCCACGCAGGTGAACGACGTTTCATCAATCGTGTGTCAGAATAACCTCCATTGCTGCTTCGTGCACGTTGCGGTCTCAGACTCTTGAAACCAGACGCGGGTTCATGACATCGTTGTGTTGTGTCTTACTACAGCTGTTAGAACCCAAAATCAACTAGTCTGCTGTGATTGAGTTGCAATAAATGGATTTTTTTTAAAAAGGATGCCCAAATAACTACTTAATGATGTGGATTTGTAAAAAAAAGAAAAGTAAAAAGGGTTAATTCCTGCTTTGTTCTGTCCGCAGTCTCACAAGCAAACAGCTCTGAATGGAGTTTAAATCAATCAGCTGCCAAAGCGTGTAATCGTGCCTCGACAGCGAGGTCTAATTACACGCTCATACAGCTCAACAGTGGCGGCACACTTTCTTTTTTTTATTGGCTCCCTGACGTTCTAGATAACCCTTATTCACCTGCCCCCCCGGGGTTTGATCACAGCTGTATTCATTCCTTTAGCTTTGGACGAGCGGCAATGTGTCGACAGTTCATGATATTTCATAACAATCTGCAGCCACACTGCGGGCGGTTCAGATGGTTGTACTGAACCACATCCATCAGCAAAGGTACAAGAAGGTACGAAATCATTTTAAAAGTGAAAGAACTCGAGTTTATCTTCAGGAGCAAATGTGATCCATCCACAATTTTTGACACAGTCAACCGTACGCATATCAATGACAGGCAGGAAGTAGGCCAACCAACTCTCCAAAAAACTCTTCCCCTCGTTTCACCGGCCTCGGGACACCAGGTTTGTTTTGTTTATCCCTCACCTCTCCAACAATTCTCGTGTTTTATTATCCTCATCCTGAGGCAGCCCCGGGGCTAAGAAGCTAATGACTGTTCACACCGGGCATCACCAACAACAGGCGTGTTTGTAGCTTGTCCCATCTTACCAGTCCTAAGGCAAGCATTGAATCAAATTCCCATTACTGGTGCTTACAGCGCCTCCTATCAGTGCTACATCCGTTCTTCCAGGTGAGATAGCGACCTGTGATGAGTATCTGCCGAGAAACTTCTTCACACAACACACCGCCGGCATGGATCGAAGTCCCGGTGCTAAGGTCTGAAGTGGCAGGCTTCAAAAAGAAGATTTTATTGACCCAAAAATCCCTCCATCCATTATGTGTCACAGTTTATCCTTTACAGGGTCGCCGGGAGGAGAGGAGGAAGAGGAGGAGGAGGTCGCAGCTGACCTTGCGGGGGAGGCGTGACCTTGGCGAAGTCGTGAATCAACCACGTCTCATTCACATTTACAACCACGGCCTGCGGCAAGATACGACAATTAACCCGACCTTTGTATTCTCCAACAACGAACCAACACAAAAGCACCAACAGCTACGCCCAAAAAGCTACAGCGTGTTCAGGGGATCGATGAGGAGAAAAACAATCATCATAACAAGGTTTTGAACGTGTGTAATCACCTGAAACTAAGAGTCATTGTGTTTTCAATGAGCGGGGATTGGCTCCTCTTCCTCGAGTCCACCATGACGCGCCAACAGAGAGACGTCGTGTTTTCAGGTCGCCTAAAGGTCACCGCGTGGAGGTCGCGTACTTAACTGTGACATCGTGCATTATTTGCAGCTAGCTACGAAAAGCTCATTGTTTGTGTTGTTCACGTCATGAACGAGGAAGTGTAAAGTGTGAAGGCTGCAAAACTACGCACCGGATGTGCGAGAAGTCACTTTTGATTTATTTGTCACGTTGTATAGTTAATTTATAGGCCAGTCATTGAAATACTTTGTGAGGAAGATGACCACATATGGCTACTTACGCGATGAAGGGCTGTGGCTATTTCAACCCAAACAAAGATTTTTAGTGTTTCACAATCTTTTCCTGAACCTTACCAAGTTGTTTTGTAGTTTCCTGTGAAGACAGACGTTTATTTTGAAAGGGCTGTATGCGTGTAACGAGTGGAAATTGAAGCGTGTTGCTTCAAACAGGCGAAAAATGAGGATTAACTTTTGGCGGGATATCACACGAACCGTCGCATGAGGATACTTTGAAACAATGAACACGGCACAAACAGGAAAATAAAACTGCTAATAAGCTAGCAGTATTATGTATGAAACAAAAGCTGTAAAGTGTAATTGTGTATTTATTGTTAGATGTGCGTGCCATGAGCATAAGGTCAACACACACACACACACACACACACACACACACACACATAGAGAATACATCCTTGGAAGCAAATGAAGCGTCACGCGGATCTCGACGTGCAGCCGGTCTTCTGGCCTCCAGGCCTGGTCTGCTGCTGTTTGTGTGCTATTCACGCTCAATTTAAGAGCATCACAGCGTGCCGCGCCTGCTGGCCGCCGGCTACCAAACCGCACCGCCACGTCGACGGAGCTCGCCGTGTCGCCGTCTTTACAATGTTCGCCAGTGGAAGGACAGTCTAGACGGTCTGCTATCAGAGCTAGTCAGCTGCTAACTGGTCCCACTGGGCAGAGAGAGAAACTGCAAAGACTCAAACACACACACACACACACACACTGGGGATAACCGCAGGCTGACATAACCAGGGCTTGTTAAAGGAACTATCACATGACAGAGGCAGAGCAACAGAGTGTGTTTGTAGATGTGGAAGCAGACAAGTGAATCGATTAAAATGCAAACAAAGCAATCAAGACTTTCAGTGACAGACGCGAAGCGGCACGGAGGTCGGTGCGTCTCCAGAGCCGGAGAACAGAGGAGCGGAGCTTCAGCTTGAACTCAACCGTCTGGAAAATGGAAAAACGGAAGGATTTCTCCGTACTAGTGGTGTTACTGCTCTCAGAAGCGAATTCAAAACGACAACCAACTCAAAAACCACAACAAATACCAAGCATTCCAAGCACAAGACAAGAAGAGCAAAAGAAATGCTGCAGGAATTCAAAATACTTGCCTGCAAATACTTCATACTGTTCATACCGGCAGCGGCGCACATTTGCAGAAGTCGCAATTTTATTTTGAAGATTAGCGTTACAATAGATTTGCTGTACATTGGTTTAAAGGTGAAGCTACCGTAAGCTATTTTATTAAATTAACTTTTAGCAAAATGCGTCGAGTGAATTTGAGTTTCCTCTGGTAACCAGTCGCTCCGTGTTTATGTCTCAGGCTTTTATTGTGAAAGGAAAGAACAGAGTAACTGTATTTAACGTTTTAAATATGTCCAATCAGAAACATCTGCTTCGTTGCGGCAAATAAAATGTGACGCAAATGTGATACGTTTTCTCTGTTAAATTAAAGACAAAACATTGGAAAAATATATATAATGATGTGCGAATTAATCGCGCTAAAGAAAAAAGCCCCAGTGTGTAAAACACCTTAAAGGTTTGAGGCCATGATGTCATCACTCACCTTAGTTTAGCACATTAGCATGCTAACATTAAAAAACACTAATGTTTGCTAATTAGCGCTGAACACAAAGTAAAGTGGAGGATCATGGGTAGAAGTTTTTACTGAACGGATGAATACTTTGAACCGGTGATGTCTCTAGGAAAGGTCAGGTGACCACTAAGTGATTACAATGGACATTTTTTACGGCAAAAAGCAATTAATAACATGAATAATAACTCTGTTCCATTAAGTGTCCCAGTAAGCTCAGAAAGAGATGCATTTTTTCTATTATCTGAAATCAGATAATATCAACTGAAAACACACTTTCACCAATTAGCTTTCATATCGGTCTGACCTTGATGTGACTTCAAGTTGACCTTGTGCATGACTAATGCTGAGAGGTGTATGAATGCTCCCAATCCGCAGTTTGAAACCACATTATGTTTCTGTCAGGGTGCACAGAGTACATTCATATGCAGCTGGATGCCTCTGTCGAGCTTAATGGGCGTGCACAAAATAAGCAGATTACCAGGCGCAGTCCCTTCGGATGACATGGAGATCAGCAGAGGAGGGAGAATTTATGTGCATAGCTTTCAGGAGACCGCGGACCCTTTCACAGCCGACATCCAAAGTATGCCCGAGCGCATGTTGGCATGGCGAGTAGCGCTTCGCCCCGGCCGTCCAGACGAGTTAGCGAGCGCCAAACATTTAATTAAAAGTGGGACCAACGTCTGGTGGCTGCATGTTTGGCTATTACGCGAATAGTTTCTGTCATATTCATGTAATGTGCCGTAACTCTGTTACGTTGCTCATTCTGGTCACATGACATCTGTTGCTTCTGTGCATCCTGATAGAGGATCCTCCTCTGTTGCTCTATGAAGGTTTCATCCCTTTTTCCCCTGTGAAAGGGTTTTTATTATCTTTATTTGGGGAGTTTTTCCTGATCCGATGTGAGGTGCTAGGACAGGGATGTCATATGTACAGCTTGTAAAGCCCTCCAAGGAAAATATTGTATTTGTGACGTTGGGCTAAACACAATAAACTGAATTGAATTTAATATAAATGGATATTCCAGCAGCGGACTCAAGAGCAACACGTGTTAACGAGTTTAACGAGTGACCGTGTTGAGTGATGACTCAGCAGAAAGTGTGTGAAGGGATGAATATGTATCACTGTTTCACAACGTTTTTAACGTATGTTATTGGACGAGCAATTATTGTCGAATTTGAGCATTTTTTTCTTCTTCTCATTTATGTTGTCGTTGCATTTGAGTCACGATTTAAGAAAGGTTGACAACGAGTCATTACCGTCAAAAAAGCAATTTTAAAAAGGTGCCAAAAAATCTGGCAGAACTGAAAATAAAGCCTCTTAGTCTGCGTGCCAGAACGTCTCATTTCCCCATCAACGTAAAAACAGCACAGAGCCAAACAACAAACAAAATGTCGCCGTCAGAATACTTAATGACGCCTTTCTAGCGTTTGCACACAGGCGTCCTGACAGCCGGAGGACAAGGGGCTCTGTGCGTCTGGACGAAGGGAGCGGACTCCCTCTTGTCTCGGGGAGATTTTTAACAAGAAAAGGACTTGCTGAATATTTCATACACTTAATGCTGCAGCAGTCACACCATTATGCACTGGGGAGGAGAGAGGGGGGGGGGGGGCAATCTTGCGAGACCAGATCAGGGATTGGAGAAGACGGAGGCAGCGGGCAGCTGGATGTCAGAACCCACGATATGGTTGTCATCAAACTCATTGTTATTTTGCTGGTTCACACGGAGAAGGAGGACATCGACCCTTTTTTTTTTTTTTACAAGATCTACTTTTACAGCAGCCGACCTCCACACGAGGGGAAGTTGAGATTGAAGTCGTCTTTATTCTTTAGAAAATGTTCGCTGTGTAATTTAAAGCAGAAAACTCAGAAAACGTTTTAATAATGTTTCAACAATTACAGTATATTGGTTCAAAAATGTAAAAAAAAAGAGACAATCAGACGTGAACATCGTAACGATAAGTTACAGCACTCATCCACCCGCAGAGGACGCTAACTAGCGGTTAGCCATTGTCGGCTTGCTCGGTTTGCTCTCGGCCTTCTAGCGAATGGCGACGACTTGTAAAATAGCCAATCAAATTGCTGCGGGCAACAGCCAATCAGCTCCCCTTGGCATCAGATTTGCACGTTTTCATTTGTGTAAAAAGTGCTCAGCTTTTAATGCTCAGAGCGCCTCTCTGTGACGTGTGTGCAGCCTACGTTTCTTACACCTGAGACGTGATCTGGATGATGAAGTAGAAGGGATATTGTATTGCATACTGTATATATTACATATATACAGTATGGATATTGTATTGCATACTGTATATATTACATATATACAGTATATTACATATATACAGTAGAGAACATTACATTTGCTCACTGAAAAATAACACCAATGTCATATGTTTGCTGATGGATTCGCATCCATTGCTGATGCTCTTCAACTCTTTTTCAACCGACGTGATCTTTTGTTGTTTTCTTGAAATCAATAATGTCTTCCATCAGTTAGCCTAAATCCACTCTAATCCACATTTCTGGAACACTAATCCTCTAATTTCCATTTGAAACCAGGGTTTTAAAGCAGAAACGATCCCCTTCCTCACGAGCGTTCCAGCACCGTTTCCTGCTCACAAAAACGTTCCCGAAAACCAACAGGAAGTAGATGTGTTCAGAATATCACAGTCCTCTTTCGTAATAAGAAGTTGGGCTTCATTTTTTCCTCCTTTACAGTTTCTTTGTGGACATTGTGGACAGAAGGGAAGTCCTCTGATTCGTGTCCATCGGCCTTCTCAAAGCCACAAACCGGTACTCCAGGCGTCCGCTCCGTTGGGCTGATAGCGCTGCAGGACGCGCCGCTCGCTAAACGCGCCGCTCGCTAAACGCGCCGCTCGCTAAACGCGCCGCTCGCTAAACGCTGCGACGGCCCGCTGCTCCCTCCTCGTGTGAGCAGTGGTAGACTCGTAAAATGCAGAATTTAACTGCACAACCGCCGCTTGTATAAGCAACTCGGTCAGCAACGCTTGTAATTCATTATCCTCGTTGAACCGAGTAGCAGAAGCAGGCGTCTTCGTCATCGCTTTCAAACCTTCACGTTTCCGTCGTGCACGCCGCGGGGGAGTTTTCAAAGTGTTTCTGTGTAAACGTAGCGAAAGCTATGCTTTTGAAAATGGAAAGGTAGTAGTGTGAATGCAGCCTTAGTTGGTCTCCATCGATAAAAAATTTTAAAAAGTTTCTGCACAATGCTGCCTTTATTATCTGTTACAAAGAACAATAGGAGGAGGGAGGTGAGGCGGCGATTCCTCCTGAAGAGTGCAGTAATTGCAGCACTTTAGCGCTGCACTGAGATGCAGTAATAAAGAGCATTGTGTCTAATTTGTGGTGAGAACACACACATGCACACAGATGTTATTGCTCTCTGGGAGAATGAGTCAGGCCGGACAGGAGAGGAAGGAGGAGGAGGAGGAGGCGAAGCTAATGAACGACAAACAAAGGGATGGAGGGATTGCAAACGGCTGGACTGGAGGAAGCAGAAGAGGAGGAGGAGATGAAGTGGAATATCAGAGAAAGATGGAAAGTAGAAAGATGGAGTGGAGCAGCGTTTGTCCTCTCAGGTTCGACTGCCTCTGGTTCCTTTGTGGCTTCAAAGTCAGCAAGTTGAAATGAAGAGAGCGGGGGAGGAAGATGAGGGAGCTGAGGTGGAAGAGGAAGGTGGAAAGGTTAGAGTTGTAATTAACCTTCAGAGTCGGCATCGCTCCAGAATAAACAACCCGACTTTCTGTAACACTACAGCTTTGTTTAACCTTGTCTGCTGCTTTCTCTGCACTTTGTTCCTCACCTATAAAATACTACTCCGAGTCAGAGTTCAAGGGATTTTTTTTCTTCTCCTTTTTTGGAGGTCCACAATGTATTAATACATTTATCTTTTCATCTTGTTATTTGTGGGGTGCTTTCAAATAGGTATTCATGCATGTTTGCTCTATGAAAAGTGCTCATAACACAAGCTGGTGCCATGTTTTACTGTTGTCTTTATGAAGTGGATTATTTACGCCCCAGAACACCAGAATTATTTGCTAAAGCATATTTCCGTGGTTGTGCAGCCTCAGAAAAATGTGTTTGTGAAGGCAAATTTCCATTGAGTGTAGATTGTTACCTCCAAGGCAGAGAAGTGAAGCCAATGCAAAAGTACCTTGAACCTGCATTCTCTCTAAAGGCCAGTAGGGGGTTTAAAAATACATCTGATCGTATAGAAGTCTATGAGAAAATGACTCTACTTGACTCTTGATTTATTCCCTCAGTAAACATTGTACACATGAGTTTATGGTCTCAAGTCATCTTCAAGACAGCATGACGTTCATTTAGTAAATTATGGTCTGTTTAGACTCAAATAGACCATAAAGAGGAGGATGCTTTAGGGCGGAGCTACCTTAACAGTTGCTTTTACTGTGAATGCTTTCACAGTTGTTTTCCAGTTCATGAAAATGAATTGTAACACTTAAATCTTCTAAAAAATGTCTCATTCAGCATTCCTCAGGCTCCGCTCAACCCTGAACCGAGAAGGCCGCAGAGCCAAACTCAAGGCTCCGAAACAGTCAACTGATGGGTGACGTCTGAAAACATGATACGTGTTGTTTCATTATGTTCAGTGACGAGTATAAATGGCACTGCAATAAAATGCAGGTTGCAACAGTTCCACCATGTCATGTTGCTGATCCCAAACACGAAGTAAAGCTGCTGTTGAGAGTCTCAACATGCTTTCAGGCAGTCGCAGCACAGAGCAGTGGTACACCGTGTTTCCCACACGCTGACATAGAAAATGAGGAAAAGAGTGTACAGGAAAAAAAATCACTTTAAACAAGGAGCTACATTTATATGTGACTGGGTCCATTACAGCGTCTCTGCTGCTCAGTTCACTCTACGCTCCATCAGGATCCATCATCCTGCTGCCCACACACACACACACACACACACACACACATCCGAGTTGTCTCTGAACACCTTTAAACATTGTTTGGGTCTCCCAGGTGTCAGGGTAGTGATGCTTTTTTATATTTATCTGTTTATTTCTTCCAGTAACAAATGGGATAAAAGCAGCAGTCAGCGCCATCTGTTACTGTTGATAGCTGCTCTAATGGGCTGGGACTAAGGTTCACTCTGCTGACACACACACACACACACACACACACACACACACACACACACACACACACACACTCCTGCTGTAACTTAACTGTAGCAGGTTTGGTTCAGGTGCCCTAATTGCACACACACACACACACACACAAAGATCAGCATGGACACATTTCAGCGTGAGCTAGCGTGCATCTAAAATCAATGGTGTTAATGACACAAACACACAGACAATAGAAGGTGTTCATGGATCCACGGCGCCTCCATTGGATCCACGGCGCCTCCCGTCCATGTCCACGAGTCCTTGGACAAGACGCTGAACCCAGATCCTTCCGGTACGCTGAGCCTGCGGTGTGTGAATGATGTCTGGATGCTGGTCCTGATGGACAGGTGGCTCCTTGCGTGGTCGCCCCCCTGCCATCAGCGAATGAAAAGGTGCAAATGGGTGAATGATGAGTGGTGGGAAAGCACCTTGAGTGGTCTGAAGACTAGAAAGGTGCTGGAGAAGTACATTCATATGTGGAAGAACATTTTAATTCAATTTATTTATTGACATCTTCACATCGGACTGCATCGCACTGACATGGAGTGATGGAGATAAAGTCTGTCTATCAAAGACTAAGGTAAATATCAGAGAAGGCCAATCAGAGGGAGAGCAGGGTGGGTCACAGTAGGAAGACATATTGTGACCGTGCAGGTCTCATGATGTCATTCTGCATAATAATCATCCACATGCTCCCATTTCTTTAAGAGAGTATTTATACTCGGAGCAATGGGCTTTCGATGGATGGCGAGCCGTCAGCACAACAGCATGACTTCACACCTCAACCCCGTTGGGTGTCTGCACTTCATTGGAGGTGGGTAACTGAAATAAACTTGAATTTGCCAAAACAAACCATTTGGTTTTCATCCTTAAAGTCTTTTCTAGTGTAAAGATCTCACACAAAAAAAGCAGAAATCTCACATTTGTGCCGTTCGTTCGTTCGTGTGGAAGAGCTCCCTCTGGTCAAAGTAACGATCCGTGGGCGTCATTATGCTTTTTTCCCAGTTGAAGATGGAAAAAAGAGAGACGGAGGAAGAGTATTTTTTGATGAATTGTTCCACTCAAAACTGCTGGACGTAATAAACATGACAAAGACTTTTTATGTGACAATTGCTACGGACAATTCTTTTTTTCTTCCTCAAGATTTCTCATCTGAAGTGCCATTCAAGTGAAATAAAAGGTCTGTTGCGGGGGTCCGGATGCTCTTGTATTTTACACACTGGCCTGGAGCCTCAAGCAGAGATGTGGAGCGAGGCTACCGAGGTCTGGGAAGCTCATTTCTTCCTCAACTCCACACCCACAGATGTCACAGAGAAGAGACTGGATTGGACCCAAATGCAGACAGCAGAGGAGGCAGCGGGACTCAGTCCGTGATTTATTGTCCAGAAATGCAGGAAGTTCCAGAGACAGCAAAAGGTCCAAAAAGGTAACTATCAAAATAATAGATAATGATGGCAATTTTAAGAAAACTGCGTGGACTTTGCACATTAAAGTCTGTTTACAGGTGTTTTTTTTTTAATATATGAAATAGTTGTATGATGACGAGCTGACAAAAGACAAGAGAACGGGTGTTAGAAAAATTCACTCGGCCCCTCGGAGTAAAATCATTAAAACAGGAACATTTATTCGCTGGAGGGAAGGAGCAGAGTCAGAAGTACAACATGACAGACAAATTGCACATCCAAGACTGCTCAAAGATCCACCTCTTAAACCCTCATGACGTCTTCGGCCTAACCGTGAACCTTTCCCCTCGTCCCATAGAGCGTTTTGTAAGAAATGGTCATGTGATGACAAAGGAACTGCTCGTTCTTTCAGACAGAAACATACAGATTCAGTCTCACTGCTATCAGGAGACAAGCTGAGTTTGTGTGTGAGATTAAACAGAGACGAGAAGTCTGAATATAACGGTTAAACAGTAAATGATTAAGCGTGAATAATTTTTTCTTCCAACAACGGGGCTCAAGGAGAGGAGGGAGATCACAGGTACAGGTGAAGACCTTTAAGACAATCACATAGGGGAGGGGGGGGGGGACAAGAGTGTGTAGCTAAATGGTCTGAAATGACACCTGTAAACAGACTTTAATGGGTAAAGTCCACGCAGTTCTCTTAAAATTGCCATCATTATCTATTATTTTGATAGTTGTTGTATATTGCTTTTATGCTTTTTAAGGATTATATCTACCAGAGGGAGGCAAACTTTCCTGCAACTGTTAAAGACAGTTTCTTTAACTTCACGTAGAACTAGCGTCTTTTCATCCATCCATCAGTTTGCTTTAAACCTTAACGGATCATATTTTAAAGTTGAGTTTTTTTCCTCCTGAATGTGATAAGTGTGATAAGTTATTCCTCGTTTGTTTCTCTGCTGAGGCGGCACGGCTCCTCAAATCTCCTGCAGAGGAGGGGAAATGAAAAGGTTCAGATTCCTAATCCACTCGGCAGCAACGAGACTGAAGGGCGAAGAGGTGGGCAGCGTGAAGCTGAGAGGAGGATGCACTGAGGAGAGAGAGAGAGAGAGAGAGAGAGAGAGAGAGAGAGAGAGAGAGAGAGAGAGAGAGAGAGGGGGGGGGGGGGGGCGGTGCAATTTCATTTTTTTCTTTCCTTCTGGGAACGTTTAGAAAAAAAACACATTTTATTTCAATTCCTGCAATAATGTAACGGAAGCTAATCAAAAATGTGCTCCCACCCGTTTTTTTTATTTGCAGAAATCCAAGACTTTAGCTCCGCCTCCATTGTCTGATTTGTTTCCCTCGTTGCCCTCTCGTGCTCCGCTGCGTGGATGATAGATGGTGGAAATGACTTTCTCGCGGTTGGAGTATCCCCAAATCGATTTCCTCAAAACAGAAATGCATTTCCATGGCGGGCAGAGTTACAGCAGGAGAGCTGAGCGGTCGGGCTGTAATTCACTGGCAAACACACCCTGATTGAGTGCAGCGCCGGAGGCCACGCTGTATTTACAGTGCTTTGTTTTACAGTGACAGACAATAGAGAGAGAACGGACGTTGATGGGAAACTTCAGACGTGAGACTCAATAGTTTCAAGGCAGAGTCACGAGAATGTTACAGTGTTTGAACTTGAGATGAGAGAAAACATTTTAATACGTATTTATGTTCAAATGCACCAAATGTCTAAGTAATTGTGAAAAAAAGAAGCGAAATCTATGCGTTTTTCTTTCTGATGAGAAGATGTCGCATGAGCTCAACGGTTGTTGAAGTTATATTAAAACTTGAGGCCAGATGCTCGCTGCTGAACGTTGAGAAGAACGGATTGAAGTCAAAAATGCTGAACGCGGGACGGTAACACAAATGAGGAAGTGTCCACTTGAATCAATGCAAGCTCACGTGACCTTTTCATCTGGTTGCAAAATACGAGCGCGCCTCGTGTCTTCACAGAGGAACATCTGGCAAGATACCTGCAGCATCTGCATGCAAAGGAATTCAGGACAAGCCTGTTGCAAACCCTTTGAAGAAGAACGTTTAGGAAACGTTGGCTGAGGCAAAGGTCATGGTGCGGATTCAAGACGGGGGACTGTACGAGTCCACCGCACAGGAGGCTCAATAGCATCCATGTGAAACCTTAAAGGTGCATTATGCATCACTCGGAGCGTTAATAAACAAGCAAAAAAACCTCCAGATACAGGGCGTTATTACAATAGCGTGACACAAACCCTCCGGCTCCCCCTCAAGCGAACACTGTTTGCTGTAGTTCACACTGTTTGCACTATTAGCGCCGTTAGCTCGCCGCGGGCCCGTGCGTCGCCTTCATCCTCTGCTCACGTACACGTTATATCTTTAAATTGCAAAGTGTTATTTGCTGCTTTGATGTTTTATCCAATAGATCGGACCTTTGACACAGAACATCATTTTCTCAACAAAGAAGATTTGATACATCACAGAACTGTGTGATGTATCGACGTTGAAATTTAGCTCTTTAAATGTGATCTCCCCCCCAGGAAAACGATCAAATCACGGCGTACAGGAGCAGGAGCCTTTATTTGCAGAGTTGCTCTCTGCTGTGATAACACTTAAAAGCCGGCTGATCTAATGGAAATTTCCTCTCCAACCTGCAGTTGAGAGTCTCGGCGTTGCTCTCTGACCCGGCTCCCCTCTGAGTGCTGAGGCCGGCTCTGTCTTTCCATGATGACAGTAAACATCAGGTTCGGTTTGAGCTCCAGCTGAGACTTTCATTTCTATCCAGCTGATGGAAAAGCTCGTTGACCTGCAGCCTCCAGCTTTTCTTCTCTGCACTTACATCCACACAAAACTGTGGGATGTAAAATTTGGAATATATTAGAGTTCATTCCAGTGCTTCGTTATATTAAAGAATGATGTATTCAGTATTAAAGTACATCTGTCAACTTAAGTTCAAATTACTTTGCAGGATATTTTATATCAAAGGTAGGTCAAATTAATTATGGCTTGTTTTCCTACATGACCATTATCTACCAAGTATTAGGAGGCTTAGTTTAAATATCCTAAAACTGTACTTTACCGTGTGGATATTGTACTGTATGAATAAACATATGAATAAATAGTATGAACAAATACAAAAATGTTTTTGTCAGTGACTGCAATCTAGGAATTTGCTAAATAGTACGATATCAAGGTCTTTGATGAAATAACAGCAGAGCAGAGTATATTATAGTATAATCTGCTATAGTATAGCATAGTGTGGTAGTCTAGTATGCTATAGTGTAGTTTAGTATAGTTTTAGTATAGTACGATATGCAATAGTTTAGTATAGTATGCTATAGTATACTACTTTATTCTTGAAAACCATGAGACTGTGAGATTAAATGTATAAAAATAATACAAAGACAAAACGATCACGAGGGATTTGACTCACTTTGTGACTGAGCTAAGATTATTGACAGTTCAACACTAAATAATCTATAAGTGTCAAGATCCAAAGAGGATATTACGTCGTGTTAAGTTCCTAATGAATGAGATGGGATGAACTAACAAACTGAAAACGGAGAGGACGCTCTGGTTTAGTTTAATAAAGCTGAGGAGAGAGGTTTGTAAACGGAGGCGGCGGTGTCACAGCTGTTGCAGCAGCTGTCCGGGTCGGAGCGGTTGTGGCTGTACGCCTCCATTACACACGGGGACACATATCCTCCAGCGTGGCTGATGCCGGAGGGACAGGGAAAGTTTGTGTTTTTACTAGTTTAGGAGAATTACACGAGCTGGGAGCTGCTGCTGCAGACGGCTCGCTGTAAAAGTCAGAAACATCCAGACTGATAACTTAACTTTAACTCATTGATAGCAGCATTAAGTCCAGTCTCACATTCTGCAAGCGTGGCCCGCAGAGTCATAGTCTTGAAGTCCCGCCCCAAAAACCCGGACTGGCCAATCATAGCGCAGCGTAGGCAAGCACCAAACCAAAGACTAGTCCAGGAGGAGCGTTGCGTCAGAGTGACGCCCGTCACCTGGAGAGGTTGGAAAGAAGTCTACGTTTCCACTTAAAAACCTGTACGGTACGTTAGCACGGTGCGCTAGCACATTATTAACTAGCGCTAGCACCTGTACTGAAGGTGTACTGAACCTACACACACGCTGCTTTTGCGTCTTCATGATTGTGACAGTGAAAAGGTGACGCGCTGGTTCACTTTTGCAGGATTTAGCTTATTCCTCTCTCTTTATAAACCGGTTTCTCTGCTGAATGTGTTTGACATCCTGGATACGTCTCTCTAAGGCTAATTGTAGATCCTTCTGTCTGCTTTCGTCCACAAACGTGACACAATTTATGCAGTGAGAGCAGTTAGTGACAGCGTGGGCATTATGGGAGCCGTGGGTGCGGCTCAGCAAAGGGCCATTTACTGTGTGATGTTGTCCTGAGATAAACAGTTGTCACATGAGTATGCATCAGTGTGTCATTATCTCAGATAACTGCCTCCTCTAATGCATGGTTAGGAAGAAGAAGAAGAAGAAGAAGAAGAAGAAAAAGAAGAAGAGCATAGTATGACCAAATATTCAGGCAGTGCAATCACAATACTTCTCATTTCACTGCACAGCGTCCCTGAACTCTTTCTTCTTCTCAGGTGTCTCTCTTCTTCCATGACCTCTTTCTTCATTTCTCGGTCTCTCCTGAGCGCTGAGACAAACCACCCAGAGAAAGAGATGTCTGGTGAGATGAACTGTGAATTTTCTTTCATTACTTTGATTATAAAAAGCCGTGTTTCCATCCAACTGTCAGAGGAGGCAATTCCAGGCTCCTCGGGAAGAAAACACAACAGAAAAACGACAACTGCCTTTCAAGAAAGGATCACTATTTGCCGGTGTGTTATTGCATGAGAGTGTCTGAATCACACGGGGTGGAGAGACGCTGCCGCTCTGCTACCCAGCATGCAGCACTCGCTGGCTGCGAACCAAACGCTAACCCTGAATGATAAGCACCTATTATGTTTATATGTTTATAGCCTTCATGCTCATGGCTTTCCTGCTCCATCCTGCGACTACTTTCTGGTGTAAATTGGCTAAACGCAGGCTAAATAATAACCACTTCATCTTTCAGCGCGACGGTTCACTGTTGGACTTTGGCAAACATTCATTTATTATAAAAAAAGATCATTTTTTCAGTACATTTAATGATGTAGAACTGTTTTTTGGGGGTAATAAGTTGATCCTTGGTTGCCCAAAACAGAAGTACTCAGAGTATAAAATAATAAAACACAAGTGTAAAACTACTCAGTGTTCTTATGCAGAATGACCCATTTAAAAAGATAATACATACTATATCACCGGGTCGTAATAATTGGTGCATTACTGTACACACAACATTAATATTGCAGCTGGTTCTGGTGCGGGACATTTTAAATACTTAACTGCTGGTCTGTTAATCTTCAAGAATATATCATAATGTATTAGTTGATTCAGTAAAATTGCTTTTGCATTTCTATTAGCAATCATGCCCACATATATGAATATAATTATAACTACTACACACCGAGTTAGATTTCTAATAGCCCATAACTCCAAACACAAGCTTTATGAGTCAAATAGAGATTTAAAACTTTTTTTTTTTAATGCAAATGACTCGACCAAATTATCCAAGAGATAGTGAAATCATCACAGGCGGTGTTATTGCAACGTAGAAATACATACTCTTAATTATGTGTATGCGTCACAATAGTTCCCCGAGGGTACCAGCAGGGGACGGGGAGACAGTGATGGAAAAGATCTGTTAATAAACATAAAAACAACATGAATAGGATCAATGTTTCATGTTACCTTGGTTCTCAGTCACAAAGCACACAGGTACGCTAGCAGCTCTGTAGCTGCACGGGATGAGAATCCCTAAAAACTTCACAAAAACTGTGAAGATGCTACTGGGCTCGCAGTGAAACGTTAAAGAATCTTATTTTAAACAATACATGTTGTTGTGAATATGACTATTATGATTTTTATAAGTCACAGTGAGATAGTCCATCTGGGGAAAACTAAACAAGACAAATATTAACCAAATTCCTACCGTTTGTACACAGTACATGACTTGGGGAAGCTGCTATTGTAGCCAAATCATGAACGATGTCATCTTGTGAATTTAAAATGGAAAATAGACAAATCAGTTCAGGGCTGACATTACAGGCAGAACCTTTATATTTGTGGATGGAGCCGACAAAACTGTACAGTAAAATCTCATGTTCACACACACGGACAGAGCTTTGGTCAGTCTGAACAAGACTGTGTTGTAAGTTTAATTTACAAATGTAAGGATCTGTTTTTATAGCAGTTTAAATATTGGAAATTATGAATATTATGTCGTTGAAGCTGAATTTGAATTCAATTTTCTCCAAAACTGTACAGTAAAATCTCATGTTCATACACATGGAGAGTAAACGGGTAAAATAACACACAGCAGGCACCGTGACAGATGAGCTGTGTGTGTGAGACTGTGTTGTGAGACTATGTTGTGTGACTGTGTGAGACTGTGTTGTGATGCTGTGTTTCGTGACTGTGTTGTGTGTGTGAGCCTGTGTTGTGAGACTGTGTTGTGTGACTGTGTGAGACTGTGTTGTGTGTATGAGACTGTGTTGTGTGACTGTGTGAGACTGTGTTGTGTGTGTGAGACTGTGTTGTGTGACTGTGTGAGACTGTGTTGTGTGTGTGAGACTGTGTTGTGTGACTGTGTTGTGTGACTGTGTTGTGAGACTGTGTAAGACTGTTCCGTGTGTGAGACTGTGTTGTGATGCTGTGTTGTGAGACTGTGTTGTGAGACTGTGTTGTGTGTATGAGACTGTGTTGTTTGACTGTGTGAGACTGTGTTGTGATGCTGTCTTTCGTGACTGTGTTGTGTGTTAGACTGTCTTGTGAGATTATGTTGTGTGACTGTGTGAGACTGTGTTGTGTGTGTGAGACTGTGTTGTGAGACTGTGTTGTGAGACTGTGTTGTGATGCTGTGTTGTGTGACTATGTAAGACTGTGTTGTGAGACTGTGTGTGACTGTGTTGTGAGATTATGTTGTGTGACTGTGTGTGACTGTGTTGTGTGTGTGAGACTGTGTTGTGAAATTATGTTGTGTGACTGTGTGAGACTGTGTTGTGTGTGTAAGACTGTATTGTGAGACTTTGTGGTCACAAGATCAGTAACTTCTCTCAGACTTGACAAAAGCTCCAGAGCCACCGATGACATCGTTCATCTTCGTGGGCGGAGCAGCTCCGAGTGCTCAGGCTTCATATTGAACAATTCTGCCCCCGAACGCTTTGGATCCAGTGCAGGAAGCAGTTTGGCCGATACAGCGGGGGAAGAAGTGCTCAGCGCCGCCATTAGCACCATTTTCGTTCATTAAAAATCAATTTTCAATGTAGTTTCTCACATGAAATTTGGTATTGACTCAATAAAACTGCGAGAAATGTTAACATCCTGATCCATAAAGAAAAGTCCAGTGAAATAAAGTGGAACGACACGGCAAACAAAGTGTTGAACTCAGTGAGAAGCAGCACTAACGCTGCTGCTTCCACTAATTAGTGCTACATGTGCTAATTAGAACCAGCTGGATTAGTCCATGTCGGTGGGTTAGTACTCTCTAGTACTCCCTAGTACCTCTCTAGTACCTCTCTAGTACTCTCTAGTACCTCTCTTGTACCTCTCAGTACCTCTCTAGTACTCTCCAGTACCTCTCTAGTACTCTCTAGTACCTCTCTTGTACCTCTCCAGTACCTCTCTAGTACCTCTCTAGTATGTCTCTAGTACTCTCTAGTACCTCTCTAGTACTCCCTAGTACCTCTCTAGTACCTCTCTAGTACTCCCTAGTACCTCTCTAGTACCTCTCTAGTACCTCTCTAGTACTCTCTAGTACCTCTCTAGTACCTCTCTAGTATGTCTCTAGTACCTCTCTAGTACCTCTCTAGTACCTCTCTAGTACTCTCTAGTACCTCTCTAGTACCTCTTTAGTACTCTCTAGTACCTCTCTAGTACTCTCTAGTACCTCTCTAGTACTCTCTAGTACTCTCTAGTACCTCTCTAGTACTCTCTAGTACCTCTCTAGTATGTCTCTAGTACCTCTCTAGTACCTCTCTAGTACTCTCTAGTACCTCTCGATGCAAAGTAAATGAATCATTTGTTTCCAAGCTGTCACGCAAGGAATATTTACAGATATATATATATATATATATATATATATATATATATATATATATATATATATATATATATATATATATATATATATATATATTGTGTATATATGATATATAATGCTTTTTTTCTTCACATTAGCATTGAGCGTTAGCATGTTTCTGTGTTTTCTGTGCTTTCCTGCAGCATCGAGCACTGATCTGCATCCTTCTCCCTCCTTGGAATACTCTCCCTACTATAAGTTAGAAAACAGTGTTGTACTTTAGTGCATCATCCCCCCTTTGTTGAGCGTTTTAAATCAAATTTTAATGTTGGATTTGAGAACAAAAGGGCTTCTAAACCAGGGCATTCTTTCTCCTTTTCCTTTTTTTGTGTTTTTTTTTTTCCAGAGCGCATGGCAGCTCGGGGAGAGCCGGTAAACGAGGTAATTAGTATCATAATGTAGAATTCATACAAACATGAACCTCTGATCATAAAGTCTCTCGCGGACTTTAAGTGCTGAGATGCATACGGCTTTAATGGAGAGAATGAACACACACACACACACACACACACACGCACTCACAGGAACATTAGCAGGCATAACAGAGTGGCGTTAAGGCTGCCGTTAAACGCTCTCCAGCAGAGTAAACACAGAGGCAGCGCTGGGAGTCGTATCCCATCTTCTACTCCATGAACAGATGGACGAGCAAACGCAGCCTGGAACGCGAGGACGGACCCTAAAACAGCAGCTAATGGGCTCCGAGGTCGAGCTATCTGCGTGTTTCAATACTTATCTCGACTCGTTCTGGCTAAGTTGAATGTGCTTTACGCTCTTTTCCATCAACCTCCCGCCTCACACAAACACTGGGACTCAGCCGCCCGGTGTGAACACCGTCCTCTGCCGCCGGCCGTGCAGGAGGTCAGCGGGAGGTCAGCTGAGAGTGTGTGGTGCTTCACCCGCGTTATCGCAGGACTTCAACCGGGCCGCAACCTCCGGGTCTGCCGAGCGAAAACCAAATGCTGGAGGGTGGAGACTCCTCTGGTAGCAAAGAGACGTCTGATGGTGTGGAGGTTTCCCTCAGGAGACATTGAGATTCAAAACAAGATGTCAACCATCGCAGCCTCAAGAGTGTCGTCCCGAAACACCAACACATGAACTTTACGACAAGTAGCAATGTAGCAATGCATCGTGTATAAAGATCCAATGAGCAATGCTATTATTATATTTATCATATCAATGCTATTATCATATTTTTGTGCAATACTGTTATATCTTTTATATTTTGTGCCTTGTTTTTTTATTTTTTTAGCTTAAATTTATTGTAATTGAGGACCGAGCAAAATAGCTTTTCATTGTATTGTATATCTGTGCTTATGACAGTAAAGACATTTTGAATCTTGAATCTTGAGTCTTGAGTCTTGTAAACATGAGCTATTGGTCTCAATCAGTAGTTCCAAGACTTCTTCTGGTGTTCATTTCGTAAATGATCGTCCACTTAGAGTCAAATTGACCATAAAGAAGTGTCATCATATACATTTTTTCATACACTTGGCTCCTCCCCTCGCAGGAGGCAACACACCTGCATGTGCTCACGTCACCATTGATCCTGATTACATTTATTTATAGTTCATTGTAATTGAAGTCGTTTTCCTTTTTCCAGAAAAAAACCTTAATTCTGTCCCGTTAACCACGTTTCTGCTCTCAATTTCGACCAATGAAAAAGACAATGAGGTGAGTGAGACGTCAGGTTCAGACAATAAAATGTAGCTGCACTAGGAATTTAAATGTTTTGTTGTTCATGATTAGGTGTTGAATTGGCAGTTTGTGTGTAAGATGTTTCATGCGCGTCGTGTGTGTAGAAGAAGCAGAAGAGTCATCAAAATGCTACCAACGGGCTACTGCGGCTCAGGGAGAGCTAGTTGTACCTTTAATCACAAGTGTGCTCGAGTTTGATGGACCATGACCTCAATAATCAGACAAATAATGAAGCCAACCCACATTTATGATGCGACATTGTCAGGATGCTGCTCTTTTTAATAGAAAAGTTTGTTTTGATCATTTCAATTTGCTTAATTTATCAAACTTTTGCCCTTTTATTCTTTTTTTTTTCCATCTCGTATTCAGTCACTTCGGCATTTGCAGCTGCAGTGATTCTATATTATTACTGCAACTACACAACAATACTTCACCTCATATGAGGTCATACAAACAGAGGAAAGTGGCATTTATGCATCATAACATGCCACATATTGCTTTAAATCATTCAGGTATCAAGCAAAAGGTGTGTGTGTGTGTGTGTGTGTGTGTGTGTGTGTGTGTGTGTGTGTGTGTGTGTGTGTCAGAGAGAAACTGTGACGTCCTGTACACCGCAACAGCAGTCTGATAATAGAGTTTGAGAAGTATGGATTTGTGTGACCATTCTTTGTTGGCTGTGAGTGTGCGCGTCTGTGTGTGTGTGTGTGTGTGTGTGTGTGTGTGTGTGTGTGTGTGTGTGTGTGTGTGTGTGTGTGGTAATAGAGGGTTAGCACAGCCAGGTGACAGGGCCTGTAATTACAGCCAGTGAGACCAGACAGCCTGTCTTCTCCCTGAAAGAGAGAGACAGAGGATAGAGGAGAGGAGACACACACACACAGACACACAGACACACACACACACACACACACACGCACACACACACTGACCCAATGCATGTGTTTGTGCACCCTTATAAATTTTCTTTTTTAAATTTAAAGGCGCACGATCGTGCAGATCTCTTCCAGCAGCGTCTGCTACAACATCCTCTGCTTTGTGTAATTGAATGAACGAAACCCACGGCTCGCTATCCTCCCGCCAGGCTTCACACAAACTTCATAAACCAGCAGCGAAGCATGCGGGCGATTGGCTCAAAGTCATCATATGAGACCTACAGTCATTGCCAAAAACAAAGTTAAACTCCCCAAACGGGTAGCTGCAGCCGGTGGGTCCGTTAGCTGTTAGCCGTTAGCCAAAGACAATGAAACCGACAGATTAGCCGTGGACGGACACACTCACGCACGCACGCACAGCACGCAACCGATCGCATGATCCTCCTGAGGGAGATAATACTTTATTAAAAGTTAAAGGAAAGTGCTGTAACTCACACTTTCTGATGTTCAACTCACACAACATTATTCAATATTATGTTGTATTGATCAATAGTACAGTTGTGTATCAGAGTCAAAGGTTGTTAACATGCGGGGTTTTGGATACTCTATGAGTCAGAAAACATGTTTTTAGAAATAAAGATTAGATTAAACCAGGCTTTCAATGCAAACATCTCTGTCATAACCTTCAGAATATAAATACATATTTCACTGTAAAGTCTGTTGTAAGTGTGAAAGAGGAAAAACTCATTCAGACAAAACGGTCTTGAAAGACGTGTTTGAGTGTAACATGACATTCATTTGAAGACAATGGCGTGAATAAAGTAAACATATTCCAATTAATAGATACAACCATGAAACAATTAATTACTTACATCGAGAAAAAATGTGTGTTTTTCAGGCAAAGGGTGAAAACAGGTGAATCCTATGGAAACCCATTTCTACCACAAAAACAAAAAGTAAAAATTATGAGATAAAAAGTCATTATTATGAGATAAAAAAGTAAAAATTATGAGATAAAAAGTCATTATTATGAGATAAAAAGTCACTATTATGAGATAAAAAGTCATTATTATGAAATAAAAAAGTAAAAATTATGAGATAAAAAGTCAGACAGAGACAGTAGTAAAATAAACTAAATGTGTACTTTGGACGTGTTACAGCCCCAAATCTCAAAACTGATCAGTGCATTAAAAACAACGTATTTGCCCGAAAGCGTCTCAAACACCATTTCCCAGAAGCCCCGGTTAAAAAGTCATCAGTGCAATTAAAGAGAGAGCCACTAACGACCACGGGTAGTTTACCACTGCTGCGCTGTGTGCGCCATGTGTGTGTGCGTGTGTGTGTGTGTGTGTGTGTACGTGTGTGTGTGTGTGTGTGTGTGTGTGTGTGTGTGTGTGTGTGTGTGTCAGATACATTACAGGATCCTGTCATGAAAACAGAGCAAAGCTGTCAGAAAAGCGATCGTACTCGTTGTCTCGTCGGCCCGTCAGACTGTTAGCGCCCGACGCCGCGTCCTCCCTGCTCTTGTGCTCTTGACGGCACTAAAAGGGACAATTATTGCATCGCCTGCACTCCCTCTTCCTCCTTTCTCCCAGCGGACCGTCTCCTCCCTCCGTCAAGACATAACCGCCTCGGAAAAAAATGGGATTGTCACACCTCTGCGTGTTGTCTGGGCTCATTATTCACCCGGAGCCTCGTTCATGAGGATGATTCATGTTCACACTCGGCGCCGTGTGAGAACAGATGAAGTCCAAGCGGCTGGAGCTCGAACCGAGTGTGGAACGGTTCCAGCTCTTACGCAACGCGCCTTTGTGTTGCGTTAAGTTTGAGTTTTTGCTTCTTTATTTGCCGCTCTCGCGCTCGTGAAGTGGGTTCCTTTATGAAGGGCGACGTGACTCATCCCCCGGCAGCCATGGTGGAGGCCCTAGGGCAACAGAGGAGGGGCCTTTCTACCCAGAATGCAAATATCCAGGCCCAAGGAGACATGACTCATTTCTACCCAGAATGCAGCTCTACGGGCCCGAGGAGACATGACTCATGTCTACCCAGAATGCAGAGCTACAGGCCCGAGGAGACATGGCTCATTTCTACCCAGCATGCAGCTCTACGGGCCCAAGGAAACATGACTCATGTCTACCCAGAATGCAGAGCTACAGGCCCGAGGAGACATGACTCATTTCTACCCAGAATGCAGCTCTACGGGCCCAAGGAGACATGGGTCATTTCTACCCAGAATGCAGAGCTACTGGCCCGAGGAGACATGACTCATTTCTACCCAGAATGCAGCTCTACGGGCCCGAAGAGACATGACTCATGTCTACCAGAATGCAGAGCTACAGGCCCGAGGAGACATCACTCATTTCTACCCAGAATGCAGCTCTACGGGCCCGAAGAGACATGGCTCATGTCTACCCAGCATGCAGCGCTACAGGCCCGAGAAGACATGGCTCATTTCTACCCAGAATGCAGCTATCCAGGCCCGAAGAGACATGGGTCATTTCTACCCAGAATGCAGCTCTACGGACCCGAAGAGACATGGGTCATTTTCACCCAGAATGCAGCTCTACAGGCCCGATAAAACATGGCTCATTTCTACCCAGAATGCAGCGCTACAGGCCCAATAAAACATGGCTCATTTATATCCAGAATGCAGCGCTACAGGCCCGATAAAACATGGCTCATTTCTACCCAGAATGCAGCGCTACAGGTCCGAGAAGACATGGCTCATTTCTGCGTCGTGATCGTCGGGAAACGGATCGATTTCTCGTCGTTTCATCGGTTCTGACCTGCTCGCCGTAAACAAATCACGACTTTACGGAGAGCAAATGTGCCGACGACTGAACTTTCATCGTTTCATCGTTCATATTTCTGCGCATTATGATAAGTTTCCCTCAGCAGCCGTTAACATCTCGAGATGTTTCTCTCGACGCCGCTTCACACAGAAACATAACAAAGAAGATTATATGTTTCTCTCAGGTTGATAGCTTGAGTTTTATATACGTACATATTTTTTGATGGAGAAGATTTCAGGAGGAGCGTGAAAAGAAAATAGCGGCGCGCTCGTCGGGGCCGTGAAGGAATTTCCCCTGCGGCGATCCTTAATGGCTCCACAGCGGGAGATGTGTGTTATCCTGACTTTAGTGCAACATAAAGACTTTACGCTTCGTTGTCAGGCGCATACGCGGAATATGGTTGCTTCTCAAATGACAAAGATGATAAAGTTTTATAACTAACTTACTTGTTCGTGTTTAATGCCGAACACTTAAGGACTATGAACACTTTGTTGCTCTAGTCTACGGAATATTGGCAGAAATAAAAAATGGCGGAAGGCTGAATCGCGTAGGGAGAGAGGGGCGGAGCCAGCGGTCTGCAGGTGATTCTTTTCTCCTCCTCCGTTGTTGTTGTTGTTGTTGTTGTTGTGAAGCACAACAACATGTACATTGTGACGGTTGTACTTTGTGCTAGTTGATTGCAGCGTAAAGTTCAAAATGTTTCACTTCTCGTTGATGAGCTGCTGCCGTTTGTAGCGTAAAGTAAATACTGTCGCTCCCATTGCAAAGACTTTAAAAATCAAACTAAATAGCTAAATGTTGAACACAGCTGCTCCGGCCAGTCGCTGTCGTGCAAACTACACACAGAACACTTAGTATTCTCTTATTTTGCTGCTATTGGAGGCCAGAAAGTGTTCAAATGAACTCCCTGCAGGCGGTCAGAGTTCCAGTGAACTCATTTATTCTTCGAGCAAGAAGCAAACCAAAAAGTCCGCCTGCTGACCCTGAACACGGTCACATATAGTTCCTCCGTCCAGGGGCCAAAGCTCCACCTTCATCTTAAACTCCTCCTTCGTTGCCCTGGAAATATAATAGTGTAATATTTTTATGGTCCCACGTTTCATTTTTCTAACGTCCCAAACTTCCCTCAGGCGTTTGCTCCTGACGCCGGTGTTTCATTCTTTCCAAGTTAAACCGTAAATCCAACAAGTTATGTGTCAAACCACTTAAATCTCACTATATTAACACTGGTTCTGATGTATTAATTTCATAGATGTGTGCATACAAAATGTAATATACTGATAGCGCTGACTTCCTGTCGGTTGGCTTTGCCAACAGAGCAGGATTGCAATGCTGCGGTTATTGCAAAAGCCAAAACGACACTCGCAGCCACGCTGCAAAAAATGTGATGTATTTTTTTAATAATTTACCAACGTTTCGACATGCCGGTCCTCTGGAAGGCATCGAGCAAAGAAGATCACTCACAAAAAGTTCACAGCTCTCAAATTTCTATAGCCCACATCCCGCAGAATCATTTATATATTGATATACATATTAATTATGCACAAACAGTTGCATTTTTGACTTTAACTTAACCAAACCGTGGTTGCTATGAACATATTTACAACAAAGAAGGAATATTAAAAAAACAAAAGAATCCATGGCTTAGCTGAATTGTGTAATATGAGTGATAAAGCAACTTTAGAAGACACATAAATGTCAAACACTAAAAATAAAATGATATTCCATGAAAAACAACAGCGTCAGTCTTTTTGTTCAAACGCCTGCGAGATGCAATTACAAATAACTGGCCAAGAACTCCAGTGGCCGTGGGAATTATGAGCCTCACAAGGCAAAAGTAGCAGGACATAAATATTGTTATGCAACGTTCCAACCGGTGGTGCAATAATTTGACTCATTGACTCAGTTACTTTCCACTTTTTACACGGGATATTTCCCATGTCCATGCAGGGTCCATGTCTTTATGCATTGCTTATTTATGAACGCCGCTATTTTCATTTATCTTAGCGTGCCCTTTTTATAACCTCGGTTCCTTTTTTTTCTTGTTTTCCTCTCAAACTGACTCAGTGAGCATTGCTCAAATAACTCCAATGTACTTTTTATAAGGTGCAAATTGCAAAGAAAGTTCTTGAATCCATCCCACAAAGACGCCGCAGCAGCAAAAGGACGTCGGTTTAACCCGAACCCATGATCTCCGTCCAACCCAAACCTCATTTGAAATATTAGAAAGGGATATATTTTTAAAGGGCGAGGGATATTTTCCAACATCGAGAACGAGCTCTCACATTGAAAATGAAAAAAGACCATTTGTGTTGAAAAGAAAAGGGAGAACTCGATTGTCCTCAAACGTCTCTCAGCGAGCAGACAGCCGGTACCGATGGAAACGACTGAAGTGTGTTTGTGTCTCAGGATCATTTATTGGCCTTGTTCACACGCAGTCAAGCTTAATTAGTTTAGTTTATGACACCAAACAGACACAGATTCAGTGCAACAAAGATGAATATAGAAAGGGAGCGGCGCCACAGTCCATGCAGAGAAATAGAAGACATCAAATCGAGTTGCTTTTCACAACACAAGGAACCATTTTTGCATTATTTCTGTTTTGTAGTGACACATGAGCGTGCACACACACGCACACGCACACATACAGTACATAAAAGGAGGTGCGAGCTGTGGAATAATTATAGGGGGATCAATGTAATGTTCTGCTGTCCCGCTGTCAGCCATTACTGGCCTAATAAAGACACTGGGAGAATTAACATAATGAACTAGGCTCCAGGCTTTGAACACACACACACACACACACACACACACACACACACACACACACACACACACACACACACACACACACACACACATCTGTGGAAATCAAATAGCAGAAACAACCACCCTCAACACATACATTGAACACAACACACCTCCTAAGGCGCATTACGGCGCGCGTCATGCTTAGCCAACAGTTTTCGGAATTATCTTCTCTACTGCACTCATGGGATCCTGCTCAACATTAACACACACACACACACACACACACACACACACACACACACACACACACAGACAGACACACACACACAAACACAAACCATCATCCACAGCTAGCAGCTTGAGTGTGTGGGGCGCACTGTGTGTTTTTCGTTATCCCACGGGCGCCATAGTGGCTACTTGTACAAGTTCATATGTCTAAGCCGGCCATATCTGTTTTATGCAAAGTAAGCACACACACACACACACACACACACACACACACACACACACACACACACACACACACACACACACACACACAAACTCACATACACATAAAGTACAGGGGCCAAAGTCGCGTCACATGATTTCAGTCATTCTGGATCCAACCTACGCAAGGGTAAAACATTCATTTTATGTCTCTGAGACACACAGACACACACACACACACACACACGGCGTAATGAATGTGATCTCAGAGGGAGATACGAGCCGTTCGCCCCATGCTGTGTGTGTGGGGAGTCAGGCTGAGGTTCAATCTCATTACTGCGTCTCCTCTGCGCAGCACACCACAGTCTGCGCTGCCAAACGCACCACAAGAGAGAGAGTGTGTGTGTGTGTGTGTGTGAGCGTGTGTGTGTGTGTGGGTTTAGCGCTCCTTCTCCTCTCACGCTGCAGCAATCATTCTGCCTATTATTAGACCGCGGAGGTTATGTGTTCCCATTTAAAAAGTATCGTCAAACTCCCACTTACTAAGCCTGCATTATTAGTGTCTCCGCCAGGAGGATCATGCGATCAGTTGTGCATGTGTGCGTGTGTGTGCGTGTGTGTGTGTGTGTGTCTGTCCACGGCAAAGTTTGCATTCTGCTGCAGCAAATTGCATTGTTTTTTGGAGTAGCCAGTTATGGCTGCGCGGTTGCGGTGACTCACACGTTCTTACCTTTTTCTTGCCTGTTTGACACAGCCGCTTGACTTCCTGCTGACTGCTCACTCACTACTCTGAACCGGCCCCTGAGGCTTCAAGGGCCTCCAGTGAGAAGCAGCTGAGTGCAGCACCAGCCTTGTGTTTGGCTAACAGCTAACGCAACTACCGACACGTATGCTGCTGCTGCGTACACACACACTTCTGGACCTCAACGCAACTCAGTCGCTGCTGAGCGGGCAGAAACGTCTGATGACACTTTGACCCGATTGCCTGCATGCGTCACCGCTTGTGTGTCCACGACGCCTTCCAGGCCACTAGTGTCTAGACGGGTGTTAGCCGATACAGCGAGCGGCAGTACTTTCATCACGCAGTACGGCAGTGGTCGTTACAGACACGGTGTCGTACCGGCCCGATCGCACTCCACTCGACATTCTACACTATGAGTTGTGCGGCCGGAGTTATTTCGGGAGTGAAGGTGGAAGCGATGTGACGCAGTCCAAAGAGGGTCGAACGGAGCACAGGACCTGCAGCCACCGACCAAACTGTGCTGGCTGCGACACGAGACCACAGTTAACAGAAACCTCGGGTCAGTAAATCCAGGTTCAAACTGGTTTATACTTAATCAGAGATGTGTTGCACGTCTTCATTTGAACCCTGGATCAGTTAAACTAGTTAAACACGGGTTAAAACAGGAATACACTTCGTCTGGGTTTAAAATGACTGGTGCAATAGATTTGCCAAAGGGTTAAATTTTCCCAGAACTAATTGTGGTGAACTCAGGTTAAACTAATGTTTAAAGTTTGGTGCAACTGGATTAAAAGACAAACCTGGTTTAGACTTAGTTTAAGAGTTAATCCTTGTTGGTGCAACCCAGAATAGAGCACCTCCTCCACCCCCACATATTCCAATAAATAAGGTATATGGAAGAGAAATACTTAATATAATATACCTTTAACGCATATTCTAAAATGAAGTTTCATCCTAATGAGCAACTGAAGGCTCGGACGTCCTTGACGACACAAATAAGGAATCACTTGAGGCGCCTTCGCTGGCACTTTTAGTTGAGGATAATAGGAGTTTTCAATGTCACTATGGCCCAGTTCTTTTCAGCCTATATTTGCAATTTGGCAACATTAAAATGACGCAGGATCAGCCATTAGCAGGTCCTGTTTGCATTTTACCCCACGGATGTCCAGAAACACTGGAAGATGGAGACTGAAGAGACTTAAAGACATGATTATCAAGCAAAGTCAGAAGTCTCTTTTCCTGTAACATCCGTCTACTCTATTCGCATTTTGAAATGTTACCACTTTGTTCAAGGATATAAAATATGTAAGTAAATACCCCACTCTTTAGTTTTCAAGTTTAGCTTTCAAGCTTTTTACACGGAGTTGCTAACAAAATGTCCCCCAAGCCGAAGACGAGTCCGTCTTCAGCTTCATGGTGGTGAAGTGAAGTTGCGCGCGACGCAGAACAAATGAAAGAAGCGTCTCAGTCGCAATTAAGATTTGATAAACGTGCAGGAACTTCCTGCCGGTTCCCTGAGACGCCGCTCACTCGGCCCAGTTAGGAAAATGGACATTTTAGGGAATTGTTAACGTTGAATTCACGAGGAAACAAGGCCCCGCTGGTTTGAAAAAGACAGGACTACTCCAACACATTATAAACACATCGAGTAAGGAGACACACAAAAAAGACACAGTGACTCAAATTCCTTTATATGTACAGTCGACATTTATAGAGCTAATATAAAACCACTGTGGTACAGATCATTTATAAAAACCAAACCGTAACAACGACGAGATAAATAGTTCAGAGTCCTGATCAGTAAAAAATATCTTGGTCCCCTTCCAGCGTCAGAGATGAGGCCCGGGCCGAGAGCGACTGCTGATGGTGGCGGAAGATAGATGAATGTTTTATTGCTTTCACGACTGCATGTATTCTCCGCTAGACTGGAGCTATTTCACGGGCGGGAGATTCATCCCGGCCAAGTTTTGTGCAAATAAATTAACTCTTCGGTCCAACACGCCAAAGTGTATCCAAAACTCCTCCTACTGCTGAAGACTTTGGGCCATTTTAAAGGAGTAAGCGAGCATTAAGCCCACAAGAATTGTACTGGCGTCAGTTTCAGTGTGTTTCATTATCCTATGATGTCCCAATGCTGCTTTTGGGCAGGGGGGGGGGCATCCCAGCTGAATGCAATCCTGAGCGAATAACTGGATATTAAATTAATACTTGGGATTTATGAGATTTTTTGAGGAAAACTATACCATGCCTAAGCCTTAAAGGGAACATTCGCCGTATTCATGGGGATGTTTTAAAGCACGGAGGCTTCAATAGACGTCCACTGCGACTACTGATTGGACATCCACATCTAATTAAGGGGGATTTTTCCTTGTTGAACCTAAAATGAATCACATCATGTACATCATTTCATTCATTAAAGAGGTATTAAAGAAAGAGAAAGTGAGGTTTCTCGCCGTCAGCTCCTCAGCCTGGTTGCTAGTGGATGATAATACCCATAAGGCAACACTGTGTTTTTGTGCCATTGATTCCGGTCTGCTGTCAACATACAACAAAACAAAGCAACGCTCCGACAGAGAAGAAGAACAAATTGAACAAAGTGGATGGCCAATTCCTGGCCGGCGGTTTCTTCAAGGTCAGCGCTGTCACGACGGTTTTCTATTGGTCAACGGAGTCGTATCAGATTTGATCAGGATGATTTCTCCCTCCGCAGAAGAATCTCTCTGCTCTACTAACAGTGCAGATCGCATTGGTATGAACAGACTTTGAAACGAGAGGTAACAGTTTAAAAACGCTGACGTGGCCTTTTAGTGGTGCAAGTCCCCGTTCACAGAAACACTCATCCGTTGCGTTCTGCGATCTCTTCCCATCACGAGGATGTTGTACATTCTCTGGCTGAGCTCATGTTAATGTACATAACGTCTGAGAAACACCGTTACATGAGTTTCATCGTCGAGGAGCAGCTGCAGTCGTGCACACTCCATCATCGGATGCTTTCGGCCGTCGCGCTGCTAACTGCCCACTACTTTACTACATCGTGAAACGATCAGGCCTAATGCACTTACAGGAGGATACAAGTGCCCCCCCCCCCCCCCCCCCCCACACACACACATCTAGTTTACATTCCCCTCAAACACTGCAGGATGCTCATCCCTTCCCCTCATGTATAAAACCATCCCTGTGAGGGGTGGGCAGATCAATACTGGGAGTTTCAATACTTTTCCTGACAACGTTCTGTCTAAATCAACATGGCGGGGCTCTTCGTGCGTACTGCCACTCAGGCTGTACCAAAAAAATGCTGCACGGCTTTTTTGTTGTTATTTTTTTTTGCATGTCTATGCCGTCACAGATGCAGATAAAGATCCGGCCGCATTTTTTTCTTGGCGATATCCTATTTGTAGAAGAAGATTCCAGCGGAGGCTGCGGACTAGTCATGCGATGGTCGAGCCACAACCTGCAGGTCGTGCGGGTTTCGGGTAAACTCACAGCATCATGGGGGTTTGTGACAAAGAAGCATTCAGAGTAAATTAGGAAAAAACGTACAGAAACATTGCGTGCAATAGTCCACCTTCCACCTCCTCTTCTTGTCTCGCTGTCCTGTATTTCAACACACACACAACCAGCGCCGCAGCACACAATTATGCGACTATAATGCGTTAAGTTGTAGGTTTGCAGGTTGGGTCGGGTTTGGGTGGCTGACTAACACATATTTTTGCAGGTTGGGCAAATTGTCTTTCTTAACGGGTCGGGTGTAGGACTCCAAAAGTCTCAATGCATTTAAACAAACCCAAATTCACATCATGATTTTATCCGACAAAATATTCCTCTTCCATCTGTATTTGTTGGAGTTTAGTCTTTCAAAAACACTGCGGTCTGAAAACAGTTTTCTCTCCCGCTAACATACAAAGGGAGGCCCGCTGCACGCACACATATATCAAAGGGAAGTCTGGCAGCAATCGAACAGCACCATAAATTACAGTTATATAACCAATATAAAGAAGATGAATCCATTTTTTCCCCATTTTTTTTCTCTTTTAGGGTGATGACATCATCAAATGAGATGAGAGATGGTTGCCTTGAATGTTAATTAAATTATATTTGGTTCAGCCCTAACTGCTTCTAAGGCATGCTGGCGCCGGCCATATTCTGTTTCAGTCCCTCTCAGGTTTATTTTTCTTTTCTCGATGCGTGTGAAGCCAGCATGTAACTTATGAATCTGTAAAGGTCGGGTTTGAATCTTTGATATTCGGGAGAAATTCCTAAAACGATTTTCAAAATGATTTTCCCGTGTGATGAAACAACACTTTCAAGCTCATAAAAGGCATTTTCTTCCCAGCTGACAGCAAAGAGGAAAGTATTGATACTGGTGATGTCGGTTTGATTGAATACAGTAGCACAGTTCAGAAGAGTACAGGTGTAGTACAGGTGTAGTACAGGTGTAGTACAGGTGTGATGCTTGTGATAATGTGAGGTAAGAATGGGCGTCGGCCTCTGCTCGAGAGGTTTGGTGGACGTCCTGTTAATGTCTGTCACGCGTCCGCCAGGGTTGCTCTTGGTGTTGTGTGTCTGGATATGCAAGTAAGTCCAAACACGTGTGTGTCCGTGTGTGCATGAGAGTGTCTGGGTGTTGTGCGTTAAGATTCGATGTGTTCTTCTCACGCTGCTGAAAACGACATCAAGTCGACAGATGAACAATGATGTGGTTTTGTCCCGCTCTCTTTCTTTGACAAAAAAGCCTGGATTATTGATCATGACCACGGCCAACAATCAATTGCTGAACAGCTGAATCCAAGTGGAATGCGCAGAGATAAAAATGTGATATTGTCCTCTTGAACCGGCGCTGGGTAAAATATCTCCCATATTGTTGGAGCGGTCCTTTAAAAACAGTATTCAACTTCTTCATGTGACTGCTGATGTCCGTGGAGAAGTGTATCCTGCTTCACTCTATGGTTGTGTGTGTGTGTGTGTGTGAGTGTGGGTGTGTGTGTGTGTGTGTCATGGTATCTGGAGCTGCAGTTCCTCCTCCTCTTCGTCCATGTCGCTGGTCTGAACGTCCGGGTTTTCAGGACCGAACCGAGCCGATCGCATCTTCCCAAAGAGACCGGGACTCTGCTGCTGCCGCCGCAGCCTGAGGGAGGGAGGGAGGGAGAGAGAGAGAGAGAGAAGGAGAGAGGGAGAGAGAGAGAGAGAGAGAGGGAGAGGGCGAGAGAGAGGTGTTAAAAGAGCATCATAAAGCTGAAGTGTATGACAGTTCTGTAAATGAAGTGTTCTGTTCTTCAGTGTCGACACACATCAGCTCCTTGAAGAGCTGCGACGTCGCCACATTCTTCCTCCGGTGGAAACATCCTCATGAACTGAACTCGCTCGTCGAGGCGCAGTAACGCCTGCAGTTTGCGTCGGTCAGGGCCGGACTGTGAACATAATTCATGCCGGGAATCGAACGCCAGCCCAAAGCCGATTACCGACTGAATTATTAACTTTTACTGCACGCAAAAACGGTTTCATTGAAAACATCCAAAGATTTGAAAAAGTCAAGAGTCTTCAATTACACCTCCATAATTAAAGCTACAGGTATAAATATTAGTTTATATAATTCTGTCATTGTTTGCTTTGCACCTGACATTTCCTCTGCCTGGACTTGTGTCCATCATCGTGGAGCTCTCGTGGCTCTGAGTAACTGGAGCTTTTGTTTGTGAAGTTTTGGAGATTTTTATTGACGAATAAACACCGATGACAGCGTGAGAGCGTTTCTGCTATTTGTCATCTGTCATCATCATCATCATCATCCAAACAAACTGGCGAGTGCGCCCCAGTGGTTTTCTGATTGCTCATTGATCCTCAGTACTCGGACGGGGCTTGTCCTCAGGAAATAAAACTAAAATAAAAAAACATTTTTGGTTTGATGACCCGACCGTCCGTGCAGCCTTCAGTGTCATCCCTAAAGCCGCACAGTTAGTAAGTAATACCAGAGGTATGGCAGGCTTCCCACTTTAACATTTTATAGGGTATAATCTATTATTACGAGGGTATCAGCACTGACTGAAAGTACAGCACTAGAGGTTAGCATCATATAAATACATGAAGAAGACACCAGCTGACTGAAGCTAAGCTAACTGACATGTTTCATATCGCTGGGTTTGTTTGTGCTGAGGGTAAATGATAATAATGGGGAATATGTGACCTATACGCCAGAGTTGATTTCAACGTGCCACAAAATACAAATTTCCATCTCACCCTGAGCTGTGTGTGCATTTCCAATCCAAAAAAAAGGCAATGACTATTGATTTTCTTCCCCAGATGCAAGCTTAGCTGATTAGGAAACAAACCCTGAAGATAGATTTGGCCACACTTGATTGTACCCAGCACTTGCTGCCCTCCTTTTTACCTCGAACACACGACACGTCAGGATGGTTTGAAGCAAAGCAAAGCGGAGTCAGTTCAAATCCTCTTATGCGTTTCAGTTGCCGTCGCCTCTGATCCAAGTCTGTTTGAACGCCCTCTGAAGATGCTAATCACATATCCTCGCCTCGTTTTTAACCTAAATCCATTTATGCGTCCCTCACGTGACCTTACCTTCAGCACAGGGACACACTGGTGCTCTTATAATTTGATGAAAAGAGAGTGGAGAAAAGGGTGAAGAGGAGACAACTAGTATTGTTGTTTAGGTATTCTGGCTGTTTGTTGCTAGAGAAAAGCTTTTATTACTGGTGGACTCAGGGGGAACCACCAAAAGTGCCCTCCTGGATGGCCCAATGGTGGAGGAAAAAATACAAACAGCCCTTTAGGGCGCCCTCGCAGAGGAGAACCATGCCCTCCAGAGTTAAATGTACAAAAATAAACTGGAACATGGCTTGAGCATATTTCTGATATATGTAAATTGCACACGCTCGTTGAAACACTCGTCGTTGACTGGAGTAAAATTTGTGAAATTGTCTCCGTCTTGACCTCTTGGCACAGAAACCAATATTTCCCCATTTCTGCCCATTGTGTTACTTAATATCACACTCACAGATTAGCATCTTACATTCGCATCGCAGTCTATGAAGTGGACCAAAAGGCCGCGAACAGAAACAAAAGCGGGGAGTTGTACATTTTCTGACTGTTTCGGCTTTCATGTTATCATGAATGAGCACTTAAGCCATGCTCTGTGTTAGAGTTGTAAAGGATTGAATTGATCTCCTTCCTCCTTTTTTGGTCCTCACTCTCTCTCTCTCTCTCTCTCTTTCTTTCTGTGTCAACGGCTGTATGACGTTTGTCAGTCGGCAGGCCGGGTCGGGGTCAGAGCAACCGGTGGATAAACCATCGTAAACACTTGGACCACAACAACAGCCGAGCCACTAAAAGCTTTTCTATTGAGCCTACAAACACTTAGCGGAGCAACAGACACGAATGACTATCAATCTATAGACAAAGACCGGAGGAAAGAGAGAGAGAGAGTCAGGATGGGGTAGGAAAGAGACAGAGATGCCCACCATCCATTTGTTTCAAGCTGTGTTGTGGTCACTCTGTCAATGAGCGATGAGGAGGATCGATGCCTTCCTCAGAAAAAAAAAAAAAAACAAAACACCTGCAAGAGCGACAGTGTGGCCGCGATGCAGTGGATCACTTTCCACAGATGGAAACTCAAGCCACCGCTGATTGAAACGCAGTGTGTGCGTGTGTGTGTGTGTGCAGACGTTGTGGTTGCCAAACAGTTTTAGTGCTCCCCCAACGGACAGATGTGTTTCTCTCCGTTAGAGCCAAATTGTTGACGTTGACGTCAAGTTGTGTGAACTTCGACGTGCGGATCGGCGACGTCGCCGCCCCTCCAGCCGACTGTCTTCACGGTGCTTTGAGGCGGTTCCATGACGGAGAAAGCTAACGTAGCTTATTAGCTGCGTGGTGCTTCCTCTGGCTTGTGCTGCACTAAAGAGACACGCTATACTGTAGCGGCTAAACACGCTAAACGTGGAAATGGAGACTTTACAATGACATTCAATTTCTCTTTGCACCGTAAGGATCTTTTTGAAATGGCAACGTATGATATCAAGGTCCATGTCGGTCACGAGAAACGAGACCTTTTCCTTGACAAAGTGTTTCCTTGATAAAGTGTTTCCTTGATAAAGTGTTTCCTTGAAACTAGACCCTTCCTTCCCTCTTGTGCCTGAGGTCCCTCATAAGGTTCCTAGTCCTTGGGGAAAGTTTCACTAAATGACATTGCACACACAGTACGGGTTGTCACACAAACACACACACACACACACTTTCCCGTGAATGCTAACATGTGTCAGTGGCACATGGTGTAGAACGCGCTGACAGGACAAGGTGACGTAGTCAGAACAGAGCCATCCATCAACATGAAGCACACACACACACACACAACCTCACACCCGAGTCGAGCAGTCTCTTAAATTACACCCTCTACAGGAACACACACACAGATTTGTGTCAGTTCCTGAAGCCGTTACCATGCCGACAGGCCCGTCAATTCTCCACAGAGCGAAGCAACGCAACCGAGCTCTCTGTTACCAGGGTAACCCGCGACAGGGAGCTCTGCGATTGGCTGTCGGGGGGACGGCAGCGACGACGCGGAGGAAACGGAGAGAATGCTGAGGGAGAGGCAGAGACCAAAGAGCTGAGGACTGTGCAAAGCTGATAGAGTGGGAGAGCTAAACTGACGCACGCACACACACACACACACACACACACACACACACACACACACACACACACACACACACATGCACGCACATGCACACAGATCTGACGAAGCTAATCTCTGAATGGTAAGAGAAGTGAGTGCTGAGGCTCACAGTGAGCCTGGCAGCTACAAGTAGGCCGTCAGCTACCCGTCATACACACACACACACACACACACACACACACCTGAACATGGCTTGTTTTGAGTAAGTGCTTTCATGGTTGTCTGGGCGAGTTTGGGAGCGTGAGCGCTGCTGCTACACGTGGCACCGCTCATCCTCCGAGAACAAAAATTCCATTTAGGCATAAGCCTTTTCTCAAGATATTCAAATGTCTCTGTGAAGTTCGATCACAAGATACTGGTGTGGAATATGTTACGGTGCCGGAAACCTGGAGTAAAGATCATAAAAATAAAATAAAAATACTAAAGTTGAAAGGCTACTCAAATCCAAAATCTAGGAGACTTCAGTTACATCTAGCAGACACGTTATCTAACAAGTCTCACCTGCTGATCTAATTGCAACTATGCATTTTAATACCAGGTGTAAAAAAAGACGCGCGGGTGAGATGTCATCACTCAGATTCACATCACATGCTCCTACCAGGTGTAAATGGGGCCTAACTGTCTCACGCACAGCTCATTGTCTGTTTTTTTTGTCATTAAATCAGACAATGTGGAAACCAGCCGCCGCCACGGGTCCATGACGTAATACCAACTGTAATATTGCTTTGAAAGATATATCAAAGGCAGCGCACGTCACATTACATGCACATTGATGAGACGAGTAAACACACAGCAAATGTTACCACTTACAGTTGAATGTGAGATGACGTCTCCGGCACTTACCGGGAGCAATACGGCTTCCATTAGAAGTGGGAGTGATGGTGCTGCTCGCCAGATTTATTTCATTCTTTCTTTACTCGATCAATTGAAAATCACTCCACCGGCTGACCCTGCAGGGCTTCACGCTGACGCACGGCAGCCAGGCGTCGCGTCGGCACCGCGTGTTTACCTTGGCCTCCGTTGCAGCCGCGGTGCGACGCAGGAAGTGACATCAGACGTGACACCGGGTGTCACTCTGCTTTGGAGGTAGCGACGTGTTTGTGCGCAAATTTGATCGTCAAAGCCTTTCGTATAAAAACACTGTCTGGAGAGATCCTTGGCACATTCACCCGAAGTCTGTTCTGCAGTGTGTGTGTGTGTGTGTGTGTGTGTGTGTGTGTGTGAGTGTGTGTGTGTGTGTCTTACCTTGACTGTAAGTGTTCCAATTGTACTTGCAGGTTCTCAGACTGCTCCACCTGCTCGTCCAGAGACCTCTGCAGCTTCCTGGTCTGGTTATGGGACTCATCCAACTGGGTACACAGAAACACACATATTTGTAGCGGGCACTTAAATTTGACGACTTCTGGGTTGTGTAAAGGGTAACACACACACAAACACACACACCTGATATATTTTATTGTGTCTGAAATCTCGGTGAAAGTAGAATCGCGCTACATATGAGGGATACATGTTTGTTATTGCTGAAGATGATGATGTAGTTAGCTAACTGGTAGCTTAGCTTGGTCCGCCAGCTGGAGCTACGGCTTCATGCGCCGTGGTCCTACCTCGTCCTCTGCCTGTCCCAACTCCTTCTTGAGCTCCTCCACCCTCAGTCGCAGCTTCTTGACCTCGGCCTCGTGGCTATCCACCCGCCGGTTGGCGTGGGCGAGCTCCACCGTCTTCTCCTGGAACTGTTTCTTCAGCTTGGCGTGAACATGGCGAAGGTCGCCGAGCTCCTGAGGACACAGACGGACGGAGAAAGACAAGCTTAGAGACTCATGTTTACGACGCAGAGCTGACTCTGGTCAAACGGTCTCATTTACAACTGAACAATATATAAATCGGTTCTACGATCGGTTCATTGTTTCAGTAAACGTACCACACAACGACTGATCTGGCGCTCTGATTTTTGTTTCACTGGTACTTATAAACAGACAATACATTATTATTACTATTATTATTACCATTATTATATTAGACCGACGTGAGAACCTGAGGTTGCCTTGTATTGTCTAGTCCAGTTTGAGGTGTGGCGGGCGTTCTCATCGACATATCACCTTTTTTCTCTTGAAAAGAACAAATTTCTCTTGAAAAGAAAGCCAATTTCTGTCGCAATAATCACTTTAGATGTGAGCAGAATATATGAATACAAATTGAAAAAAAACCTGTATACAACTTGCTGATTTTAAAAGAAAATGCAGTAAGTGTTGAGTTATTCTATTCTTATTCTTAAATTGGAATTATATTTGCAATATGTCCGTGTGTCAGTACTCTTGACTGGGCTCAAGAGCCTCAGACACAGTGTGACAATTAAAGTATGTGCTTAAAATAAATAATATGAACCTGATAGTCCAATATGAATTCAATCCATGTGTTTATATCGAATGAAATCCAAAAATGGGTGACTCCCACGGACTAAACTTCCCAAATGGCATCTTCAGACTTTCGACCATAATTGCGTCCGCTGCCGGCCAGCAGCACCTGTGCACTTGCAACGCTGGCTTTTTATGGGGCCAATAAACACAACAAATTTGTCTCGTGGACAAATCCGTGCGCTAGAGTGCTTCGCGTATTCAATCGGACAAAGGCTGGAGTCGGTGAGGACAGAAGCACTTTGGCAAAATCAGCTGGAGTGTTGCACAGGACGGAGAGTGGAGCTCTCTATCCCCAGCCAATAAACCGCCACCACTATAACAGCATCCAAGATGCACTGACAAGAGCCGTCACAGGATGTTAACGGCCTCTAATCGAACACGTCTGCATGCTAACATTTGGTCGGGTTGCCTATTTTTCGGGCCGTAGCTCCAGGTCATCACGGTTGCGGTCGTGTTTGAGCCGATAGCAAAAACAACTCTCCGCTCCACAGGTTATGTTGTGTTTCGGATCGGGCTGGGGGGAAAGTCTGCACTTGCGGAGCTAATGGCCTCATCAATAATGCACCGTTGTCACTCACTGCACTTCCATGTGCTTTGATGGCGTTGATTCGGCCTCCCGCTCTGCCGTCCGAGGCCTTTAATGGCTCCCCGGACGCAGACGCTTCCAAGAAAGCCTTTCCGCGTCCGTGCAACAATACGATGGAGAGAAATGAGATATCTACAGGAACAATAAAAAAACCCGAGCCCGGATCAAGGAGTGGGAAGTGCCCTTCACTTATTTATTTATTTATCGATATCTGTGCTTGAGCCACCCCTTTATCTTTATCACCTGATAAATATTTGATGCTTCTAGCCGTCAAGACAGAATATAAAGACGCATATACCAATAGACACATGTACACATTCCTTAAGAGGTGGGACTTAGACCCTCCACCCCCACACTCACTGAACATCCAGCTGATAATTAAGGCAGAACGTCTGAATGCCACACACACACACACTGTAACCCCAGAGCAGATCAAACAAAGAGCGGCGGGGTGATGCGGAGGGGAATAATTGAAGGTGGGAAGGGGGGAGGAGGGTCTTGAGACGGGGATGAGGGGATGAGGAGAAGTAGGGGGGAGGTAATCGGTGGGGTGGTGTTTCATAGAATAATAAAAGGTAAGCATGAGAACAAAGAGGAGAGAGCAGCCTGCACATGGAGAGAAAAGGGAAGGAGAATACGCGACATGGTCTGCTTTGGCCGACTGGAGAAAGACGAGCTGCGCATGGAAAGGACAGTGTGGCATTGCTCCATATGTCTCTTACTGTCCATGTTTGATCCGTCTCTCTTTCTGCTTCCTGTCTTCCTAAAAAAGGCCTCAATAATTCCCTCAAAAGCAGCTGATCACTGGAGTTTGTGTTTCTCATCAAACGTTCCTCAGACAAGAGGAAGGAGTGCTTTTTTGGGGGGACTACTTTCATCGGCGGATTAGTACACATTTGGTGCTTCAGAGTATCACCCGCCTTTTCCTTTTCAAGACTAGTTCATCATTTTAGGGAACGCACCCGTTTATTCTTCTGTCACATACCCTGGTACTGAAATAATCATCAGCTGTTACTTATTGGTTGACTGGAAATAATCTATGAGCCGCTCGCGTCACCTATCAAGTAGAAAAGGCTCCATTATATTAGTCTGCGGCTGCCGACATTGAAATATAAATCATTAAATCAAATCAAATTTGTGTGTGCATAATGTATGACCAGAAATACTATGAAATTATTGAAAAAGTATTTTTACATTCATTCCTTTTTAGCAATTATTATGCTTTTCAATCAATTTTTTTTAATGAGAGTTGGTTAATTATTTAAAAAAAACATCTTTTTGATTAATTCATCTAATTTAATTGTAATATATGCAGCCATAGACTTCCATTTATAGTTACACTCGCTACGTTAGTATGTTCGGTACTGCAGAAAAACAAGTATGTCACGTTTCCAAAATCGCTTCACCAGTTTGGTCAACAGGACATCCTAAAATATCCACATTCCTGACAAATGCTGGGGAGAAAAAAACACTATCAATTCAAGTAAATATTAGATATCATACAAATATAAGCCACAACAATAATCGGTATAAATATGGTGTGAAATGCGTCCCTGGCCTGTGATCCGTCAGACAGAAGGGCCGGTGAAATGAAATGAAGCCGGGTCTCTACTTTCAGGCCAGGAACCTCTATATTCCCCTCAGTTTCATCATTTCAAGACCAGATAATGAATGTCTGGGAGGAAGGGGAGGAGGTGGGGGAAGGGGGGAAAGAGGGTTGACGGATGAATGGGAGGAGGGCGAGAGGCTGGGAGTCCCTGACTCTATAAAACATGAGGGATTACTGAATGATCTATGAGCGTGAATATGTGCCTCCATGCTTCTGAACATATACGTGTGTACGTGTGTGTGTGTGTGTGTGTGTGTATGCGGACGCTTGTTCATCCAAGTGTATGTGTGTGTGTTCATTCTCTATTATGGGTTTATATATTTGTGCCAAATATGTGTCTGTACGCTCACACACAAAAGCACAATTATGTGTGCGTTACTGTACGTGTGTGTGTGTGTGTGTGTGTGTGTGTGTGTATGTGTGCGTGTGTGCGTTACGCCACACTGCCTGTTAAATGTTTCTCCTTGACTGGAGAGACCCTGAAGTCTGCTGCTACATCTGTTCCACAAAAACAAAAAGACACAAATAAAACCACAGGCTTATGCCCGGAAATATGATCTACGCATTCATCGGCTCCACAGAAGAAGAAAAAAGGTATTTGATGTGCGAAGAATAAAAATGAAAAAAACAGAATGAGGAAATAACTGATGTACATAACTGCAGCTCATTAGGAGCACACTTGCATATTCCTGCATACACACACATGGAAGCTCCCTTCCCCCCTTTGACATAATGAATTTAGCATTTATTTAGACAGGGAAGTCTCTCTTCCTTGCACGCGCACACGCACACTCACACTATCTCACACACACAGCAAATAGCAGAATTAGATTCATAATCAGGGCTGGCCCAGAGCAATACAGTGGGGGAGGGGCTTATGGGCCCTGCACCTGCCTGATTGGTTAATAAGCGACGAGGAAGCCAATGACAGGAGATATGACAGAACGGAGGACAAAAAAAATATTAGAGGTCAGATCAATAAAAGCGTTGTGAATCAACATGAATATGGACATTTTAGACATGAAAGCATAGATAGCATATTATTGTACAGTAAAATAATGTCAATGTAACCTGCTATTAAAGGCCGTATGAGGTGATACTCATTAAATACCAATGAGCACCCCAAAACTTAAACATAATGAGATCTACCGCAGAGCTGCCTCACCTATCGTACCTCAGCCATCGTAGTCGAGGTAAGTGCGTCACTTCGTATTTGAGGCGCAGGACAACAAACCGAGTCACTAATTCACGTTATTAATTTTTTGCTCATGCCGGTTCCTTCTGCCTGTGTCGGCCCTTTTGTTTTGTTTCTTTCTTCATCCTCTCTTCATCTCCCATTCTCTTCTTTTTGATCCTCTTCCACACCGACTCACCTCCAACCTCTCTCTCTCTCTCTGAAAGGTTAGATTTGAGTGTGTCAGTGTGCGTTGTTGCTAACTGCAGCATGAAATAAACCCGAGAGCTTCATAAATAACCCGGGTAATGCATCGCAGGGTACGTTGACCGACACTTATACACACATATCTACTGGCCCACGCTGCAGATGGCGCCATTTAAGAAAGCTGGAGCCGTTGGCAAAAGGCTCCGATCCCCAGAAAAACAAGACAAAGTCGACCTCGGGTCAAGTTAGCACTCAGCGCCGGATAAAGCAACTCCACAGCATGAGGTGGAGCTGCTTTTTCCCAGCAGCAGAAAGGTCTCCATGCCACAGAAAGACTGAACGTGACCTTCCCGACCCGTCCTTATCCCGCCAGAGAGGGGCACGTTGGGTAAACGACCCCACCTGGTGGCCATGGGTGTCATGACAAGACATCAGCTGACATTTGTTATTTATCACAATTGTATTACTCCGTGGAATAGCTGAAAAATACAACATAACTTTGTTTTTTTATATTGTCCTAGTGCCTGATGTGAATCACTATTTAAAAAGGTTGCACATCTATAAACCTGCTGTGCCTTTGTATGACTAGCAGACAGCAATTCGAGAATTGATTCCGTGAAACATTGAGACAAAACGCGATGAACGGGCTGAATGGCGGAATCAAATGTACGACTAAAAGGCCAAACCTGTGGGTGTTTTCACTCATACATGTTTGTGGACCAACATGTATTTACAAAAATGTAAAGATGGTCTGAGACACGACGTTTAGAAAGTGATAAACCGAAAAAGGAAAGCGTCCACGAGGTCATTTCCATTCTGTTGAGTCAGTCAGTTTTTTTTTTTTTCAAACAACACAGAATTTAGGAGAAAATGTGCTTTGTTCACGACCTTCACAGCAACACACTCTTAATCATTCCATCTGTGTTGCTCATCAGATAACGATACGATCAAATCTCATGTGAAAGAAGTTTGACTAACATGATAATATTATTTTTTTGGCTCGACTGGACTGACGACATCCACCGAAAAATATTTACACGCCACGCGATATGCGGTGCGTTGAAGAGCTCAAGCGCACAAACCGATACGTTTTATCTATCACAAGCCCCTACGATTGGTCTTGTGTGTGTGTGTGTGTGTGTGTGTGTGTGTGTGTGTGTGTGTTTGTGTGTGCGCACAACAGTACGTTTGCAGTTTGACAGTGAGCATCAATCTGTGCGATGGTAGTGATGCCCAAAGCCCTGGCTGGGGTTGAAGATGATTCTGCTATCAATCAACCTGTGTGTGTGTGTGTGTGTGTGTGTGTGTGTGTGTGTGTGTGTGTGTGTGTGTGTGTGTGTGTGTGTGTGTGTGTGTGTGTGTGTGTGTGTGTGTGTGTCCAGTGTCTTAATCGCTTGCCCTGCTTCTCCTTCTCCGTCCGGATCAATACCATGGTTTCAACACTACACACAAAACACAATCAATCTCTCTCTTTCTCTTTTCTCAAGCAAACACACACACACATACACACACACACACACACACACACACACACACACACACACACACACACACACACACACACACACACACACAGCTGACAGAGTTTCAAGCAAGACAAGGTCAGGGTACAATCTCCTCGCATGCACAGAGATCTCATCAGTGTGTATGTATCGGTGTAGGTTTATTACAACTGTAATGTTTTTCAGCCACTAGAAAAGATGGGAAAAACTGTAAAAAAAATAAAATAAAATAAAAAGGTTTACAAAAGACCTGCGATTTTTCTTCCACGGCTGAATAGTTTGAAGCCCAAATGAGCAGTGGGACATGAATGAAAAGCAGGACGGTCCGGCCCACCTTGTTCCTCTCGAACAGCTCGCTCTGGATGGCCTTGAGGTCGGTGTCGAGCGCGGAGGCGGCCTGTCGGCGCTTCTTGGCCAGCTGCTCCTCCAGGTCCTCGGCCTGAGCTTTCATCTTCTTGTTGTCCCTCTCCAGGGCGAGCTTCTCCGTCTCCAGGCGCTCCCTGCGCCCCCACTCCGCCGCGTTTTCCACCTGCAGCCTTTCCATCTGACGGAGAGAGAGAGACACACACACACACACAAGCTACTTTCACACAGCGATTCCCGCGATGCACACGCCTGCCCTGCGGCGGCTCTGCGAGCAATTTGAGATGGTTTTAGTTCCTCCTCCCCACCCCACCCTCCGTGCTCCTCCCACCCACGCCTGCGGTCGCTCTGCTCTCCGGTTCCCCTCACCTCGGCTCGCAGCTCCGCCAGCTTCTTGTCCATACTGGTCCGGGCTCCCAGTTCGTCCTCCAAGTCTTCAGATATGCGGCCCAGTTCGTCCTGGTGCATTTCCTTCAGCAGGTTCAGCTAGATGGTGAAAACAAGAGAGGGGGAGGGGGGGGTTTATCTTGCACTTTTTTATCTTGCACTTCTGTATTTTTCAACACCTTTCCTCAAGTGACTAATGGAGACTTCTATAATTGAACACAGTTTGCAATGTAATCGCTAAAAGACGATTCCAGGGTTCTGAGACAAGCACTTTTTTAGTGGATCGTACAAGAACGCTTTAGCGGCTCCAGAGTTCTCCTTTAATACTGGACCGGTTAAAAATAAATGTGTCCTCCATTCGGCACTTAGACACAACAGCTAAGTTGAAAAAGAGCAAAGTTTTCCTTCAAGTGGACGCGGCGGGACTGTTAGACTCCAGCAGTAATAAACCGAGCTCGACATTCTCCTCTCTCTGACTTCCACACAGCGACTCTACAATGACAGCCGAGTCAGTGGAAGTAAAGCTGTGAAGAGCCACATTATTAATCTCTAAGTACATTAGATGCTGTGAATTTAATGCACAGATCACAAGTATGTTTGATGTGCAATTCACGACCTAGCGGGTTAACTGACACATTAAAAGTGACGATGTAAAGCGGCTTCTCTCTTTACTCACATTAAAGCATTAAACAAGGCTGTTGCGAGCGGAGACAGAACCAAGGTCTTCACCACCAAACTTTTGCTTTTTAATTTACATTTTTTTGACTGGAATGAATAGATTTTTTGTGTGCATCTTATTCTTCTTGTGTTCGGCTTGGTCCCAAGAAGACAAAATGTCCTTCAGTCTCACCAATGGCTCTCCTTTCCAACTCATCTCCAACTTGACATTTAGAGCCAGGAGAGACGCTCCTGTTCCCGTCTTCAAAAAAAAGAAGAAAAAAAAGAAGCCATTTCTGGAGCCAAAACATCCCCTGTGATCTTGAAGTATCTAGGACAACAAGCGCGTAGATAAGGGTGACCCGGCCTCCTTTGCCATCCCTTTTCATCCCTCCTTGTCCTTATCTTATCTCTGGCCGTGTCTCATCTGCCTCCTCTCCACCTTCCGGCACTTCGCCCTATCCCGCTTTTGATCTCCATCTCTCCTAACCCCGCTTATCTTCAAAAACACCCGGCGTCATCTACACATCTTTCATATGTTTTACCCCCACGCCGCTTTTATCAAACGCTCGTTCGGCGAGTCTTTCCATGAGACCCGTGTCCCTTTTTCTTTCTCCCGTCTGCAGGCCTGGACTGCCCCCGAGTGGTGGAACGCCGCCAGAACATCTGCCACGTCTGTACCGCGGGGGCCTTGAACCATCGGCTCTCTGGGGTTTTGCACTTTGATCCTCTGACACACAAAGAGACTTACGAGAAGCTAATCTTCACGGGCACCAAAAGAAGGCATGGAAAGAGAATCACTTTTTGTCCATGTGCAGCAGATGACAGCATTATGTTATAATACTGCTGTGTATCTGCAGATGTACTATAACTACACAATCCTAATGTAATCACATGCATGCATCTCTCTTTGCCGACTGTATTCTGTTGTTGTTATCTCAAATTAGTTTAATTTGAGAATCTGGCGTCCCAATCACACCACATGAGGCTCCGCATCCTGCCCCATATGTCCTACATATTGAAGTCCTGCTTTCGGAGATCCATGAAGAAAAGCCTGTCATTTTTTTAACAGAGTCAGCAGCCGAATTAAGAGACCTGCTAAAGAATTAGGACAAATAATAACGGTCCTCCAGTCACTGGAATAAACAAGGGGCCATCAATGACTGATAATTGAAGATTTCACATTATAAAATGTAACCAAAAGCCAATTTATTGATGAATTGTCATATTATTAGGCTATATGAAAAGAATATTGACTGATTTAAATTTGAGTCCAAGGGGTTAATGTGTAATTTAAAACACAAACTTCCAGTTTCAAACTCAAAACTTGAAATATGCGATCCTTTAGTGAAAAAAAAATGACAGCAGACTAATTAACTCCTCCACATGAATCGTTTTTTTTGTGCCAAGAAACTTTGAAGTACAAACGACAGTTTGCAAGTTCTCCTAAATGTGACTCAAGAGCGGGTTCTTGCGCTGATCCTCAGGGAACCTGCACATCTGGAGCACTTCCTTCTGTGCCGCATGACTCCTGGCAGTCGGAGGCGTGCGGTGAGAAGCACTGACATGCAGGCCTCTGTGTTAAATGAGCTGCCAGCTACAGCTTCACATTTTGGGTTCAGATTTGTTTGAGAAAGGCGATCCAAATCCCTGAGACCAATAGAGTTAGACCACACCCGCAACAAAAAGAAAAAGAAAACCGCCTCTCTCTTTCACATGAAAGGTTTCTGTGGCCTGGACTTGCAAAACAAATGTCAAGAATAAACGGTATCTGGCCGGTGCCAGCGAGCAGCTTGGCACTAAAGGGACAGCGGTGCTTTTTGAGCTAAATGCACTTCGCATGTCATCGGCGGGCTGGCGGCTGAGCTGAAGCAAGACCGAGGAGCTGAAGGAGTGAGCCTCCATCCAGGGGCAGGAAGCCGAGGCGGTTCACTCTTTTATATCCTTCTTCCACCTGAATTTGTGCAGATATTTTTAAACACGGTAAAAGCTGCTACGGATGGGCAAGTGACTCCTTTCCCATTGACCGTGGATCACGCAGCAGACGTGTATCACCTCACGGCACAGAAGCAGGAAGAAGTTAGGAAACAGTGAAGGTGTTTCAGCTGTTTATCGAAAATTCTCAAACCACTTCGGTGTTCATTGGACCAAGGAAGGTTGTGTTCGACAGGGAGGTAAAATGTCTGTTTTCTGGCTGCAGTCTGGTGCTGCATTAATGGACCTTTTGGGATGTTAATACATTAGAATGATTGTCCAAATCCCTGTTGATTTGATCTATTACACATCCACTTCAGAAACTGAAGGATTTCATATATTTTTAATGACTTTTTTTATGGGTGTCTTTTTTTTTTAACATTTTGTTTAGATAGACAGAACACTTTATTAATCCCCAGTGGGGAAACTCATTTGTCACCATAGACAACAACAGACTCACACAGACAACAACAGACAAGGTTCACTGTGCACAATAGACAAAAAAAACATTACAAGAACAAACACCAGAAAATGCCAAATGAAACAAGACAACAAGACACATAACCAACATATATATATCTATATATATATATCTCTCTATATATATATCTATATATATATATACACACATATATATACATATAGATATATATAGATAGATATATATATATATTTGTATGTAAATTGCCAGAGCATCATGTTGGATAAAGGACGGCGAAAATAGCCGCGTCCACTCTTGTGACCTCTGCAAAGTCATTTGAACCGGCAATGAATGCTTTTGTCCACTGGAGAAGAGCTTTAGAAATACCTCGAAGTGCACTTGTTTTGCAAAGGTTGGGGTCTTGGAACACAGAAAAAAAAAGGCCAGAGCCAGCTGCAGCTCCTCCAGAGGCTCAGACGGGAAATAAAAGCCCTCCGGCAGCTCCCGTTAGTAAGAATTGAAGGCAGTCTGACCCTCTATCTGAACCGAAACCGCAATCCTGCAGTCAGTCGCAACATTGAAAGCACACAAAGCTGAATGAGGACAGAAAGTAGAGGCAGATCTACGCGTACGCTCTCACCTGTTTGAGGGTCTCCTGTTTGGTCTTGCTGAGCTCCTCGTATTTCAATTTCCACTGAGTGAGTTCGACCTCCAGCCTCTCGATGCTCTTGCTCAGCGCCAGCTTGTCTCTGGTGGGGGGTGTGACACACAAAGACACAACACACTCAATCATGCTGCTCGAGAGCCTGAGCGGGATATTATTTCAGTCAGCAAACGTCTTGTTGCACCCATCTATCAACTGCTTTCCAAACCGCCGCGCGCACCTGTGTCGGGTCACACGTTTTACACATGGCCCTCACGTTTTAGTGCCTGTGTCGGCATTCTCGTGGCTGAAAACATCTCACACAGGAAATGAGAAAAACTGGTACGGTGCACTTCCTGTCAGCAGAGAAGGCCATTACTTTGACTGAGTGTAGAATAAGCAGTGGTGGTGTTACACTGATCCTTACACTCTCAACAAGGTAATAAAGAAACCACTTTAAGGGTAAACCCATATAGTACGAGGAACCTCTACTAGGTGTGGGGCTATGTTGTGATTGACATTTCGCAACCTTTCCAGAGCTCTACATGGTGTTCCTATATCACTCCTCCGCCGATCGAATATGGTCACTTCCGTTCATCGGTTGCTAAAAAGCCAAGATGGCGACAGCCAACACGCCAAACTCGAGGCTTCCAAACAGCAAGCCATGAACCAACGGGTGACGTCACAATGACCACGTCCACTACTTATATACAGTAGTCTATGATCCTGACGTTCAGTCCTCCGGTGAACCGGCTCATCTTCCCATAATGCAACTAATAGCCTCTTTTAGTTGGACCCTTCCCCAACCTGTAAACACCCATGTTCCCACCATGTAACAGTAACCCTCTTTCCATGCGTTCGTCTGTGGGTTTGTCTTAGGATACATCTTCTGGTGGAACACATTGTGGTGGGTAGTTTAAGAATGCATTGCATTTAAAACGTCTGCTAAATATCTAGTTACTAGACATGTTTGGACACTTTACATCTGTGCTACAGTCTGAGGTTTTCCGTCACTCTTACTCTCTCTCTTTCAGCAGGACTTTCTGGGACTCGTCCAGGCGGAGCTGTAGCGCGTTGAGTTTGCTGGAGTCTTCCTCCACCGTGCCGATGTCCTCCCACAGCTGCCTGCTGCGCTCCTGCCGGCTCAGGCCGGAGGACGGGCGCGACGAGTTAGCGCCGCCGCGGCTTTCCCACGCCTCCTGAGCGTCACCGTCCGGGGCCCTGGAGCGCAGGACCGACTCCAGCACCTCGAAGTCCTGACAGAGGAAATGATGTGAGGGGCATGCTTCATACCGCTGTACCACTGAAGGGGAGATCCAAATGGATATGACTGGGAAATAGCGGATAACATACAGTATGAGAAAAGTACTGAATTGTAAACGTAGATGAAACAAAATTCTAATAAAATGTGAGAGAATACGATGCAAAGTATATACAACATATCTGTTATAAAATGACAGCGCTAAATAGTTTAGAAGTTGTAGTTTTGTGCAGAAATATGCAAAATATTGCAAAAGTTCACCGTGTGAAAGTATAAATAGAAATGTGTGCAGAGTACAGAGATAATAGTCCACATGATGAGTGTTAATGTGACAGATAGAGGCGGGGACATGTCCCCACCAATATCCAGGGACATTATGGGTCCATAAAGCCGCTCTAACACAGCCGCAAATCAGCGAAACGATAGGATTAAAAAAAAAGCGAAAGGCGCCCGTCAACCATGATGAAGTGTTATGACCGAGCAATAATGCCACGCACAGCAGACTGCGGGACAGGTAAGATGTATTTTTCATGAAATATAATGAATTTTATTCTCATTACGCTACAACTTTATTCTTTTAAACTACTCTCTTGACAAAACTTCTCACTTGAACGGGTGCCTTTGAAGAGGTTGCTTGTGTGTTGTGTACCGACAAGTTCATGCACACAGGAATACATATTTATAAACTATACAGAATGCCTGAATATATATTCTCCATCATATATACTCAGAATTGCCACTTGTTTCATCAAAGGTTTTCCAGCAATTTTGTCCACAAATGAACACATACAGTCATTTTTTAATTTGTATTTAGTTTTATTACTCTTCTACTATTTATTTATATTGCTTGATTTTTAAAAAATCTGTATTTACTTGTGAGCTGTAATCCTGTAGTTTCCCCACTGAGCGACTAGTAAAGGATTATCTTATTTTATGTTATCTTATTGTGAATATGAATATAATATAATCCCTCTGGTGTTGTAAATCGTAGCAGAATGTTGTGCTATATGGGTGTGTGTGTGTGTGTGTGTGTGTGTGTGTGTGTGTGTGTGTGTGTCTGTGTGAGACACTTGGATTTACAGTTTCGACTCCATAATCTCCTAACCTCTTCACATCCATAACTCTTGAAAAATCATCAGCCGGGATGAAAAGCTTCCTTTTGGTTTCTAGTTATGTCTCATTCCACATTCCTCATGTACCGACTCATGGAGGCCTGGTTTTGAAGGCGTTGTCATAAATAGGAGCCTCTTATGCAACAATATTCCTCTCTTATGTCCCACTCCGCCCTCCGATTCTCCCGACAAGTCAAACGGTTTCATCTCTCCAGTTTCTGCCAACGAGAACCCAAACTAGCGGGTTCTTACGACCACAAAAAATGTTCACATCTCGTTGTGCTTAACGGCCTTTACAGATATTAAGTTGGAGACGTATTGCCTGTCCTCTCCACGTTGTAAATCTGTCGCCGTTGGCGCTGCGACAGAAAAGAGCCCAGACGTTTCCCCCCCGCCCTTCACCACTTCTCAGCGTGTGCCAGATGTTACATGCGAGCTCTGGGTCTCCCAGAGGCTTCATTAGGCTGCGAGGTTTTCTCAAAATGAACCATCGTGATGCCTTCAAGAGTTCCTCAGAAATATCAGAGGACGTAGTTTAATCCATATCAGCTGCCTCTTAAACCTAAATTTAAGGTCAAAGGTCATCGACCAGGAGTCAATGGACAAATAAAGGAGGTCATTCACATCCAACGAAAAGGCCTTTTTAACACTCCTGACACTTGACTTAAAACGTGTCACAATATCAAAGTGAATTGAGATTTCACCATTTAAACCATGAAGTATCCTTGGAAATATCCCCCCTAAAGTGTACCAGCCGAGAGGAAGACAGAGTGTTGCTGCTGTCATTACAGGCCCTCCCCAACAGAGGGACCCGGCGCGTAACGCATGTCTGTGAGCCAGACCCCGATTCTGTGCCACATGTGGAAGTACTCAGGGTGTGTGAGAACCAGAACAATGGACGGAGACAGGAAATGAGGCTCTGCTGTGTGTGGGTACCAGTTAGCCACATTATCAAGGCTTAGTTTGGAAGGCTGCAGCCTCACTGGGTATTTCTCTGTCCCAGTGTGTGTGTGTGTGTGCGTGTGTGTGTGCGTGTGTGTGTATTACCATGGAAACCCCCCTCCTGAGCTCGCTGAAGGTCAAGTCTGATAGGCAGTGACAGTGATTTTTATTCACTGATGCACAGGCTCCTTCGTTATAAGGTTACAGCTCACGGACATGCGTGTGTGTGTGTCTGTGTGTGTGTGTGCGTGTGTGGTGAGACAGTATACATTTGCAAAGAAACAGAGGGGCCCACCCGCGCTGTCGACACACACTGGGAGAAAAAGCAGAAGAGGTCAAAGCAGTGTTGTCCCATGAGATGAGGGCCGTTGCTAACTGCTGGTATTGACGATAACCGTGATATTTAAGAAATGAAACAGTGACATCATGTTATTCTTAATAATATAGTCAGATAGTGACCGAAAAAATAAGATCGGAGGAGTCAAGCGGACGAAATGAGCTTCCTCCGCTCAGACATCTGGATGCTCCTTGGCATTAAAACGAGGCCAGCTGAAGTGGACAAACCAACCGGTGACGTCACGATGACGACGTCCACGTCTCATATCCAGTCTATGGTTACGTCCAAGTGGTTGGAGACCACGGGAGTCGTCCCAGAACACAGCGGTGAGATTATATGTCTCGTCTGGCCCGGAAACGCCTCGAGGTTCACTGGGGGAAGAACTGGAAAACGTCTGGAATATACCTCGCTGCGCCGGAGAAGTGGAAGATAATGGATGGATGGCTGTCAATAACATATATATATATATATATATATATATATATATATATATATATATATATATATATATATATATATTCTCTCTCTCGCTTCACGTCTACTAGAGGATGTCTCATTCATGACGGTAGATGTTGAAAATGGGGCGAAGGTGAAAGGATGCCGTTTTTGCCAAAAAAAATATGCGCCATGGTTGAGTTGGCGGTTGCAATCTGTGTGCATCCGGCACCTGATTCACCGAGACCGCGGCTCATTAAGCAGCCGGCTCCCGACACAGAAATACACACTGAGGCTGCAGCCTTCTGAGTAAGAAGCCTCAGCAGCGGCGCCGAGTTCAGAGGAGAAACAAGGAAAGGATAACGGGGGACACAAGTTTAAATCTGTCATCAAATCTGTTATTATTACTCAAAATGCTTCAGCAGTGAAGATAGACCTCAGTAAATCCAGCAGAATGTGTAATTTACTTGACCTCTGATCGCGTGTCTCCTCTTATTGAGGTTATCTTTTATCAGCATAAATCATTCGTATGATCCAGTTTGAATTGTGGCTTGAATTACACATATTCATCATTATAAAACGTCTCCTTTTGTCCTAAGAGGAAATCAGGCCCTTGCCGGCGGCGGTGAGGCTTTAATAAAAATGTTATCCCACATGATTTCACTCCTGACCAGACAGGTCCACACCAGCTGTTGAGAGCACGTTACATGACACCAAACTAATCTGGGGAACATGCCTGACTGTATTTTATTGGACATATTTTATTTTTTTTAATTCTGGGAGGAATCAGGGGAGCAGCATCTTGTTTATTGAGCTGGTGACGTTTAAATGCTGTGTTTTAAAGACCACTAAAACAACAACATATGACATTAACAATAATTAGATATGTTTTTTTTAAAATATACCGTGTGAACCACACAGGTCATATTGTAGGGCTTGACTTTCACGTTTTTTAGGGGTCCAGGAGTTCCCGTCTCACTTCCTGTTTCTGTATTCCTTGTCGGTATGAACGAGGCCGAGCGAAGCGCTGAACCAGAGATATGTTTTAGGTTTAGGACGGGGTGCAAAAGTAATACACACAGAGAGAAAAAAAAAAACTGTCTGACAGAGAAGAAGTACTGCAGCATCACACAGCCCTCGGGGGTACGACGTGTGTGTGTGGGTACCTTAAATAGGACACCCCCTCCCCAACACACACACACACACACACACTTATGGTGAGCGATCTAACAGAGCTGGAGAAACAGCAGCCATTCTGGCCTACATTGGCTGAGGCTCGGGTCACTTTGTCCATCCAGCAGCGGAGGACGTGAGCGTACCACGAGCAGACCATCAGCAGGTTTCATAGCTTGTGAATAGAGATGATGATAAGCAACATTCCCGTTATTTTGTCTTCGAGTGAAAACAAGATAAAGTGATTGTTCCAAAAAAAACCAGCCCCAAAAGGGCTCGATGGGCGACACGTGAGACAGGACATACCATCCAGGAAGTCCACATGGTGTGTGAGTGAGACGGTTTAACAGACACCATAACGCTCCACAGCGGTTTGTAAATCTATGAGAAAGGACTTTAAAACTCTCTCATCATAGAAGACCGCGACACACATATATTCCCAACGTCCAACGTCCGACTCACCTTCTGTTGCTGCAACTTTTGCTCGTCCAGGTCCACGTCCCTCACTGGTTCTGGCTCCGGAGACCCCGGCGGCCCCTCCCCCACCCTGTCGCCGTGGACCTGGGAGGAGGCGGAGGAGGAGGCGGGGGAGGAGGGCGGCATGGATGGAGAGGAGGAGGAGGAGGCGTCTCGAGGGTGCGCCGGGGACGACGATGGAGAGGGGGCGCTCGGGGCAGGAGGAGGAGGAAGCAGAGCGGCGTCGGTGGGGTGGTCACCGCGGAGGCGCAGCGCCTCCTGCCGCAGGGTCTCGCTCTCCGAGGCCAGCTCCTGCCGCTCCCGCCGGACGCTGGTCAGCTCCTTGGTGAGGGTGTCCAGCCGCTGCCTCAGCTGGCGGACCTCGTCGCGTGCACGATTGCGCTCCGAACGCACCTGGGTGAAAGAAATCATAGACAACACCTGGTGAACAAATTATACCTGCAGCCAGTCGGTTTCTCTGAAGGACTTCCAGCTTGAATATACAGTTTCACCAGTAATAAAACGATGCAGACATTACTCAAACAGAAGGTGACTCAAACAGGAGGAAATCATTTGTTGGGGACTATTTTCAGTGGCGGATTAATACCCATTCTAACACAAACACAATACTTGTTAGAAGATACGTTCACTGTTGGTTTGGATCTTTGGTTCAATATAGAAAAAGTTTAATTTTTCTGGTATTTAACTTGGACCACAGTGCCTTGAGTCTTTAGAAAACCTTTTCTTGTGTTGCTTTTGAATTAAAATCCAAGTGGGATTTCCTAATGCTTATTAAATTAAATTAAAATGTATGAACATCGTTTGTGGGAGGCCCCTACACATCCACAGCTCATAGAACGAAAGTCCCTTGAGATAACTAAAATAATCCTTACTCAAGGTCAACGTAGTAGCTTTTTTCCCCAGAGCTTTCAACATCCTCACAGTCTTTGTTAGCAGCTGAAATTGGCGCTTCAGAAAAGGATTACTTTTGTCCTCGACTCATGTCATGTTTAGTAAATCACGAGACAAAATAGTTTCATTTCAGCCTTTTTTAACTCTTCTTCTAATCTGTTTTTTTGTTTGTTTATTGTTCATCTTTGTCAAATGGGCTGCACTAAGTCACAGCGTCGCAGTCTGCTCGCCCACCTTGCTCCACTTCTCTCTCCAGTTGGCGGTGCAGTCCGACCACCACCTCATGGTCTTCTCCATCTGCGCCGCTCGGGCCCGAGCCTCCTCCAGCTCCCTGAGCCTCAGCTCCTCCCTGCTCTCCCAGTCGGCCCCGGCTCCGTCGCCCAAGGCCCCCAGGGACCCCAGCCCGAAGCTTCCCAGCCCCGGCGACAGCAGCAGCGGGGGGCTGGAGCTGGGGGTCCCTCCCGTGGGGCTCGGGGTGTGCGTGAGGCTGTCCGGGGAGCGGATCCCCCTGTCGGAGCCCAGACCCAGGCTGCACAGCAGGCCGCTGCCGGCCGACTTGCCGCCGTCGGACAGGTGGGGGCTGGGGGTGTGGTTCATGGTGGAGGGGCGGTGGTGTGGACCAGGATGAAGGAGGAGGAGGAGGGGAGAGACGGGGGGTTTAGGAGACCGTCATCCTCTTCAGCCCCGGATCAACCTGGAGACAGGGACACAAGGGACAGGAAGTGAAGTCACTACGTTGACAGAAGAAACGTTGGACATATATTTGAGGACAAAATGTTGATCAGGCGGTAAAGGAATCTTTGAAAGAAAAGAAAATGCACACGCACACACACTGCCCGGCCTTTTGAGAGGAACCTTTCAGAACAAATGGCCTTGAGAACAGATGACTCTGACAGATAGAAACTTAAAAGACTCGGTGTCGATGTCCAAGAACTCTCGCTGGGGCCGGTAATTATTCCAGCGAGAAAAAAGATGAACTTTTACACTTCATGCACATCCGGTCCTCTCTTTCACAGCTTCATCTCTGCCTCTCTCTACATTCCTACAGAGCCTAAACGCACCACGGAAAAACTACACTGACAAATCAAATAATCCTCAATGATGATGACACATTTTACGGTTTGATCGCCACATTTGGCAGTTTTTTAAATATTTTTTTAACATCACTAGTATTGGAAACATTCCCCAGCTGGCTCAATCAGGAACAGACGTATGAAATGTGTTCACAACTATTAATGTTAAGCTCAAGCTTCTGTAAAAACATACACCTGGAAGTGTTCTGATTAAAGCCTTAACTCCAACCAGCTGACATAATATGAAAAAAATGTTGTGCTGTTAAATACTCAATAAATCTCAGAACAATGCCTGCAGTAATAAATCTAAATCCAAATGAAGCTTTTGCTGGCGCAGGATTGTCTCCAGGCGGAAAGCCGAGTGAAGCCAATGCGGATATGTCTAAAAACCTGCATTCTCTCTACTGACCATCAGGGGGCGACTCATCTAATTGTATCGACGTGAATCTACTTCTCTCTTGATGTATTCCCTCAGTAAACATTGTGAACATGAGATTATGTCTCAATCTTTAGTTTCAAGTCTTCTTCAATACAGCATGATGTTCATTCAGTAAGTTATGGTCATTTAGAGTCAAACAGACTGTAAAGCAGGGCATGCTGTGATTGACAGGTCGTTGAAATTGGCTCCACAATAACAGTGCGATGACTTCACGATGACTACGTCCACTTCCTAAACACAGTCTGTGTTTGTCCCTTTAGTGATGTCACCTTTATAAGCTCATAATGTCCACTTTGTGTTTACAGGTTGCCCCTAAGTGGCCAAGAATAAATACATCTATTAATGCAGCTTTAAGTGTAACATATCAGATTTTACAAAAATGCTATGAAAAATATTTTTGCAAAGTGCGCAGCAGTGAACGCCGTCATCCACACTGGGTGTGACATTTAGACCACCGCGCCTCTCTCACCACCATGTAGACTCAAAACAAAAATACTTTTCACTCACGCTGTTTTAATACTTTATAGTGTTCCCTTAGTTCAAATACAGTCTCTGTTTTATTGTTCTTTGGTGTATCGTGATAACCGCGTTTGCCATGTAATCTCCCCCCAGGGATCTGTGGGCGAGCTCTGATCTTATCTCTGCAGTCGGTGCCAAGGTTTGTGGTTTGAGAACTAATACACAGTCTCCGGCTGTGGCGAGGTTGGCCTCCAGCTCTCTGGGCCAAGAAAAGCTCCGCTCCTTCCCGTTTCCTTCCTCCTCCTCCTCCTCCTCCTCCTCCTCCTCCATCTCCTCCTTCTCTTCCTCCTCTCCCGGAGAGGCAGAGGGGAGTTCCGGAGGAGATCTGCAACTGTGGGGACAACTCGCGGAGAACCGGAGGATAAGAGAAGTAAATGAAGGAGGTTCATCATTAGCAGCTTTGTGAAGAGTAAAACTACTCAAACATTGTTTGTTTTGCACTTATGTTGACTTCTTATATTCAAGAAAAGGTCTAGGTTCGTCTCATAGATGAATGGTAAAAGCAAGATTACTTTGACACGCAAGTATCTGACGTGTATGTTTAGCTGGAATCAAAGTAAAATGTCTAGATTATCCATCTGTTGTCTGATGGATCCGATCCGTCTGAGACGCTGAGGTTGGAGCTGTAGAGGAGCGACGGCAGGCGAACGCCGAGTTGAAGCAAAGTGTGTGTTTGTGAAGGATTTGAGGGGATTCCCTCGGGGTGTTCCTGAGACGCTCGCGAGAAAAAAAAAGAGATGGAGAGCACACCAGAAAGCATAATGCCTTTTGGCAGCGACAAATAAAAGAAAATATCATTGGAACGAGGCGTGAACAGCCACAGAAACACTGTGACAGACGCATCACAGGGAGGTACAGCAACAAAGGAAAAACTACTCTGAAAGTGTTGAATGTCAAGCTTTAGTGAAACCTGTGTGAGTTGTGGGAACCAACGGCTGGGGAAAATGCAGACGTGAAGATAATAAGATTTCGGGCATTCAGGCAGACTGGGTCATGAATTTTTGAAAAGGGATCAGTGGATGAAATGTGAGCGGCTGCGATCGGCTCCTCGCCGCTGTGCCGAGAGACAAAAAGGTGATCGGTCCAACCGATCTGGCTCTCTGTTCACAAGGGACGCACGACAAGCAAAGGCCGTGACGATCGGACTGACACTCACACTGCAGAATCCACAACACCCACTAACATCTGGCTTTTGTCTTGAGTGGGAAAGGTCACAATTGGCATTCACTCCAAGAACAAATGACTCTGCAGGAGTCAAAAGTGCTAATCAGCTCCAGATGCAATCGGCAGTGATGGAAACGAGACACCCGGGTGGACACTTAGCTTTAACTCATCCATTTAGAGCCAAAAAGACCATAAAGCAGAGTAGGGTGTAGGGTGGGACTACCGTGTGATTGACAGGTAGCCCCCACAAGAGTCCTACCTTGTGATTGACAGGTGGCTACCAGAGTCTTACTGGTTGCAGGAATCCATGATGGCGTCAGCCATTGATGGCGAACTGGATGCTTCAAAACCGCAGTTCACAACAACGACAACTACTTCAACTAATCATAGACAAAACCTCCCAGAACCCACTGACAGAAACAGTAATTTTACGCCGCTGATTCATTGTCAAAAAAAAAGAGAAGTAACATTTTCATTGTTTACTTCTCGTGTTTGCCAGCGTGTCCATGATGTCGAAAGTGACACGAAAAACAGAACGCCAACCAGTCTATTTCCTATTTTTAGCAGGTTGTCCTGTGTTTAAAGTATGAAGTATTTTGGTAGAAAGGAGAAAGTAGGAGCATATCACGCACACACGCACACACACACGCACACACACACACACACACAGCTGTCATCTTGCTATATTAATTGCATTTTTCATTTCAGAATCAGAGACCCGTGGAAGCCTTGGAATAATGCGAACACATGAAACAAGTCGCAGGCTCCAGATGCTAAATCCACACTAATCACATCTATAAAGAGTAGCGCACAACACACACACACACACACACACACACACACACACACACACACACACACACACACACACACACACACACAGACAGAACAGCCTTCCCATCTGGCGGTGCTACAAGAGCATTGTGGAGAAAAAAGGGCCACAGAGAAATAATGTTGATCCAGACCTTAGAGAGATTTTTCGTGAAACTTTTTTTAAGAAGCCACAGTTTTGGTATCATTTTATAAAAGAAAAATGAAAAGGTCGGACTTCCTCACCTTTATTAGAAGCAACTAAAGCCACAGCAAGGAGTCAAAGATGTCCGTCAACATCCGTGTTAACGCCACGCATGTGTTTGAAGATCTGGATTCAACGAGCGGCTGTGCCCCGTTGGTTAAAAGATTATAACTCACATAAATCATTCACAAATATGAATTTTATAGGACCTAGCAGACAAGCTGACACGAATCAGAGGGAGTATAAACACAGCCGATGGTGATGGAGAGCTTCCACTGACGGGGTTTCCCTCCCACACACACACACACACACACACACACAGCCAGCTCCTCAGCCAGAGAGCAGCCGATGAAGAGAGGAGAGGAGAGGAAAGGAGAGGAGAGGGCCTCTTAGCATGTTCGTATACATCCACATCACGTTGGAATGTGTCCCTGATTGTTGGCATGCGCTGACTTGCAGTGGAGCTTCCTCTGCTTCACCGCGCCGGTACCGCCGCTCTCTGCGAGGGGCGTGTGGTGTTTTATGTCTGCTGGTGCAGCAACTACATCACCCAGCAGCACCGGCGACATTTGTGTGGAAACATAAGGAGAGAAGGGTTCATTGGTCAAGTCATCGGCAAGTAACACAACAAAAGGTCTCACGCGCGCTGACAAAGCGTTCACTTTTTACTATGAGCATGTTGCCGCTTCAATCCATAGTTCAGAATCCCCCCCTTCACTTTTTAATCTGGAAAAGATTAAAATTTCCAGCATCTTGAAATGACTAGTTTTCAGAAAAGCAGACAAACGTCACACTCAACAAACTGTGGACCAGAGAATAAGGCGGGACCTTCGATATCATTTAAATTCATAGTTTTGAGAAACTTAAGTAACTCGTGATGAATACGTGATGAAATAGTCTGCTTCTGTAGGTCAGATATATATATTTAGCAATATTTATGGAAACATAAGTGTCAGAGCCGACTCGGTATTGGCAGATATGAGGACCAATTTTTTTTTAAAGAAGAAGAAAAAAGAAACACTTCTGCATTTGAAGTGACTTTGGTGGAAATAAAAAAGACCACAAAATCATAACTTCAAGTGCAATGTCGCAGTTATGTCAAGACCAAACTATAATTCACAAGATAAAGTCAGGCAGAAATAAATAAACGAGAATTTAAGTCTTGTTTCACACATTTCAAAGATCTCTTCAGTTATTTCAGCCCAAGATTTAAAAGAGTTGCAAACGGGGCTTCTGCTGGAGGTGCAAGCTGTTTCCTCTTCTTTCCGTATCCCTTTTTTTTTGTGCTTCTTCCCAATGTTCCTTCCGCCTCACAGATTGCCTCTTTCTTCACCCTCCATCACCATGGGGGCCAATAAAATGCACCAGCCGGCCGGCGGGCCAAGCCGCGGGGCCATAAACTCTTTGACGGGACATCTGTCCTCCCCGGCCGTATGTTACACAGCCCCAAACTCTGACAACTTCTGCTCTCGTATATTCAACGTTATAAACAAGTCGTCAGACCGCACTTGACCCTGTGACCTTCTACCCTCAGCCAATCCTCACCCCCACCACAAAAACACACACCACTATTTACTGCCTGCCAATGCAAATGTCTGCTTATCCTGCTGAAATGAGCGACGATCTGAGCAGAGGGGTCACAGCCGAAACACAAAAAAACACCCTTTTGGGCCACGGCGCTGATTTACGTGAATGTGAGCAGAAAGAGATGGGATTTAACGAGGGATTTCTCCCCAGCCACCCAGTGCTAGCCAACATTTATGAGCGCGTTGCAGTGACTCAGTGTGCGCGCTCTTTTGCTCTAAATGAGAACCAGCTCTGGAGAACTCGCTGGCTCGGTGGGGGCTTGTCGGGTTCAAAGAAAGAAGAAAGAAAATAAGAATCACACTTTGTATCTGACTCACGGGCAGCTGAAACGTTGGGTCAACGCTGCAAGAGCTCCCGCTGTTAGGTTTCAATGGCAGTTTACAAAGTAAATGTGGATCCCCATCACAGCTCGGTTCATGCAGATGAAAGCGTTTTATCGGACGCCGGCTCCGCAGTTCAACGCTTGTCCTCTCGTGAGATTGAGTCTGAACGACGCAGAGTTGTATCAGTGCAGACGATACGAGAAGAAGGGATTGCAGTGCTGCGTCTCTCGGGGCTAGTTAGCTTATGGTGTCATGTAAGTATGAATAGCATTTTTGACAACTGTTTTTAGCATCAACTTTGAGATGTGTATCTCAGGAGATGCAATGCTGGGGAATCGACTCAAACCTGTCGCACGTTCTCATTTTCCATGTCTGCCATTAAATAGCTGGAGTCTCGATAGACCCACCGTGGTTACATGAAGTTGAATCGATCTTTGCTGGAGGTCTCACCGCGGCCCTCACTTGGGTCGCTGTGATCATTTTCCAGTGTTTTCCATTTGTATCGTCATCGAAGGGAACCACGCTCCTCTTTTTTTCCCACCGACTCAGGGTCCGGACTGAGTTAGTGGCTTACGACACCAGAGAAAAAACACACGGCACATGTGAGACGACCTACATTGAAGATGATCCATGAACTGCACCTAATTGAGAACATACAGTCTCTGATACTTTGAAACAGCCTAAAAATGACGGAAACAAGTGACTCACAAAGACAATAAGCCAACATCCAAGAAGTCTGAAGTCACTGCAAAAACACTCGTCCCTGGATCTGTCATTTGCAGCTTCTTTGGATGTGCAGGACAAAGCCTCTAGAAGCCGCTCCATGATATAAAAAATGGCTGACGGTACAATTCTTTGCCTCGGATGCAATCTTAATCATTTCAGCTCTGGCTCCAAAACTTCTACATCAAACCTCTTCTCTTTCCAAGTCGTGGAGAGTTCTTGAAACAGAGCCAGTGGGAGATTTACAAACATCAAAGGAGAACGGGAGATTTTTTCATTTTTTCTTCCCAACTGAAATAACTGAATCTTTCACAGGAAGAAATCTATATATGTGGGCTTGTAAACAGTCTGCCATGTGAGACGCCTCGTCAGGCACGATTGTCCTAATTACGCTATCAAAGGAAAAGATCAGAGATATTTCAGCTGTGAGAAAATGGAACTGGCAGGGCCTCGATCGTAACTCACTCCAATGCTGCACAATTTACAGAGGAGCACCTGAAGAAATGTCCCAGCTGTGATCCGCTAATTATCCAGTCTCGCTCATGGACCGCGTATAGTAGGAGGCGGACGTAGTTATTGTGACGTCCCCCTTCGGTTTGTGAACTACACTTTTTGAAGCCTTGAGTTTGACGATTAGGCCATTGCTGCTTTTTGCAACCAATGAACAGAAGTGTTTGCAATGTGGAGGAGCGACATAGAGACGCTGTATTCGCTCTGGTAGCGACAGCGACCTGCAAATCTAAAGCAGACCCTGCTTTATGGCCTGTTTGACTCTAAATGGACCATCATTTACTAAATGAACGTCATGCTGTATTGAAGAAGACTTAAAACTAGAGATTAGAGATCATAAACTCATGTTTACTGTGTTTACTGAGGTAATAAATCAAGAGAGAAGTAGAGTCATTTTCTCATAGACTTCTATACAATCTAAATCTTTTTTGCAACCAGAAAAGTCGCCCTCTGATAGTCGCATCGTCTTCACAGACGACAAGTTGAACCTTTTTGTTGAATTAACAGGAGCAGCAATCGGACAAAATGCCGCCTAGTGCATTACTTTGTATATTGAACACAACTTTTACCTTTTAAATGTCAAGCTGGATGATAAGATCCTGTCTTAAAACACATGCATCTGTTTCTCACACTGGACTGGGTCACATTTCTGTGCCTTGAGTAGTGCCTTGAAATTGCTTTTTATTGTCCCACCAACCGTTACACACCTAAAGATTTTTCTTTAACTAACATTTATAACAAAGAAGGATGGAAAATGTTTGACATCTTTGCTTGAAAAACGAGTGAAACAATAAATCGATGAGCAAAACAGTTGGTGGCTCTAATGGTGCTAGTATCCAGACTCTGGATGCTAATGGGGTAATTTTATATATCTTGCCATTACATTTTTGGCCAAGGTCTGGGTAAGTTTTAAAAGAAACATTCTTTCACGTCATTTGGCTCAGGTACGTAACTGTCTAAGACTTTCACTTACTCAAGTGGTCCAAAGTCCATTTTAGTTAATGAAGTTGGCTCAGCGTCTATTTCCTCTGAATCGGGGGTCTAGTTATATTTTAAAGGCAAAAACAGACACACAGATTGGGCTATTTCTATTCCAAGAACAGCATTTTAAATATAATTAATGACGGTTTCTTTGTAGATTAGGTTGCCGTTGAGGCTTCTGGGAATGTCATTAGACATGCAGACATGAAGCAAAAGTATTGGATGTGTGTTTTGGACCTGCTGGTGGTGCTGCAGGAAATTTTAATGGAATCATCAAAGTCAGTGGGGATCTTGAATGTCGGTGAAAAAATCCAAGATGATAAATCCAACGTGCCGCGCCGGTAGCCGGCTAAAACAAAACGAAAGAAGGATGCTGAGAGCTTTGTAACTAAGGGATGGCAACCATGCCATATGTACGGTAGTCAACGGTTAGAGACAAATGTTTTTAATCTTGTTTTAAAGCACGTCAAGAAAGTTTCAGTTTATTGTAAAACTGTGAAAACAGACAACAAAATGATCTGTTTTTTAAAAACGGCGACTTCGCCGTCTCTATGTAGTGCCACTGGGCAAACAATGCCAAGTAGTCTCAAAGCTTTTAATCAGATGAGCTGTTATTTACCCGCCACATACCTATGACCGCAGCAAACAGCTAACAGCAAACAGCAAAGTCAGCTTGTTAGCAGGTAAACAAGAGAGTCTTCACAACCTTATTAAATTGTCTGTGAGACTCTAAACACTGACTGTCCGACTTTGGAAGCTACGGTCTTTGCATGCTTTGCTCGATGAAACACACACACACTGCGTCTTCATAAACGTCTGCGGGGAGAAAATATAACAAGAGAACTTCATCTCCCATGGGGCCCCAGGTGCAGCGAGAGGCTCCAGTGTAGCAAATTATACAGAACATTCCTGAAGCATGACTCCACCGGTCCCACACACACACACACACACACACACACACCACATGGTCGCACACAGCATACGCCCTTCATGCCAATAGAAACGCACACAAACTCAAACATGAGCTGCACTCTGCTCAGGGTGTGTTTGTGAGTCAGAATTACAAATCTGCAACTTTTTGCGTAGTTCTATGAAAGCAAGCGACAGAGACAGCAAGACTGTGTGTGTGTGTGTGTGCATGTGTGTGTGTGCATGTGTGTGTGTGTGTGTGTTTTGTCCTTGTGCTTAGGTAGTGTCAGTGTGTCAGAGTGTCCAGCTCAGCACAGGCAGCTGGTGAGGTATCACATTGCCATCATTTATTCAATAGGACCTAGATAGACAGAGAGGAGTGAGGAGAGGATGAATGGGGGAGGTGACGTCAGCTGATGCAGGAGGAGGAGGAGGAGGAGGAGGATAGATGGTGGCCTGAAGACAGGGAGACACTTTCCACAACTCTATCTTTACAGTTTGGGGCATGTGAGCCGCCCTTGGATTGGATGCTGTCAACAGGCATATTTCCACCCCGAAAAAATGTAGAAAAGTAATTTAGTAAAGTTTGCGTCCACAAACAGTCCACTGGATTCCTTCAAACCCATCTCTAAGAGCTACCATGGATCAACTACGGTCTGTGACACCGCTAATCGCCATCATTGTTGATCAATATTGAGAGCATGTTTATTTATCGCAATCATTCATCGATTTTAAAAAGGGACAAAACATAATTTCATTGCATTCTTCCATCAAAATAACCAGAGCACTGTTTCACTTCCATGTAACGCCACATCCTGCTAAGCGCCAACGTCGTAATCTATGAGCTGATTTAGTTGTGGGAAGCGCTAAATATGTGATTAAGTGTGCAGCCCGAAACATAATGGCCACACCGACTGTATTTTTTATCAAACACAAGTTATCTATGCACCATCGTTTATCCTCTCACTGTCACCTTCATCGTTCTCATCATCATTATAACGTGAGATTAGTGATGCTTTTTCTACATGCCTCCGACGTTGAGGAAGCAGGTTGAGAAGAAAAAACTGCATTTCTGCAGGGCACAGCAGCTTCAAAGCTTCTCGCGCTGAAAAAAGAGGCAAAAAGAGAAGAGAGGTTTGCATAATGTGTACAATTTGGTAAATAGACCCAGCTCTTCTTCTTCTTCTTCTTCTTCTTCTTCTTCACTGAAGCTGCTGAGGAGACGATGATGACATTACAGAACACAGATGGAAAGAGATATCGGGGCATAAAAAGAGATGAAAGACCTCTACAATGAAACTTCACATCGACTGGGCGAAGGTATACTGGCATGTCTGGGCTGTACTCCTCGCTTCTTGTATTTATTATATAACAAAACAAACAAATAAAAAATCTGCTAGTCATTCATGGCAAAAAACACAAATACATAAACAAAATCCAGACTACTGCTTGGTTTGCTAAAACATGTCATCAGTAAGGAAAAGTATTCATCATTTTAAATATTCTTTTCTTTTGTTTTTTTTAACTATTAAAGCTCACTCTATGATGCAATCTTTACATACAAATAAGAATATCATTGTAATGCCCTCTTGGCTTTTTGTATAAACCTATTGCATTTCACTTTCTAAAATGACTAGGCTCTAAAAAACAACAGTACCAAAAAGTGGAGGATGATCTTGCAGACTAACACTTTGAGCATGTGACTATTCCATGGACATTTTTTCATTTTTTAAACAGCCATACTTTGCCTTGACTGATACTGTGACTTTTAGGCTCTGGTCTAATACCGTCTGAGTAGCCTGAGATGACCAGGAATTAGTCTGGCGCTAATCGTTTCCCACAAGGAAGCAGAGTTCACAGCCCGTGTGACACAAAGCCCAGTGTGGAACAGCGGGATAGAGAGGGTTAACGGGCTCTAATGGGGATCAAACCACTTTTTAAATGCAAGCCAATCAGCCAAACAAGCTTACACTGCAACACACACACACACACACACACACACACACACACACACACACACACACACACACACACACAAGCTTATGCAACGACTTAAAGGGCTTCAAAAAGGGGGAATGCGAGTGTGTGAAAGACCTAATATCTTCTCCTCCTGCAACCAGGAAACAATGGACAATATACATCATGCATTGTCTCAATATCAATCAAGACTATGCAAATGGATGCGACTGTAATCGCCATTTTGGTAAATGCCCCGTCGCCTCGACTGCTTCTCCTCCTCCAAGCGTCTCTTCCTCGCCGAGGAAAGGAATCGAGGAGACAGTGACACGTAAGGAAAAACGCTCAAGGGAGTCGGGGAGGCATGTGACACTGTCTCCTCGATCACGGCTCAGTGTGACCAGGATAGCAACCGAGAGCAGCAGACTGTCTGCACGTTACGAGATACAAACAGATTGTTCAGTGTGCCGGAAAAGTTATTTAATACGTCCCAGAAATATGAACCAAATGCTAGTTAGAATACACCAGGATGTTTTACTACACCACTTTGTAGTATGCTAGCGGCATGCTTTTCTTGGTTTGCACGAGAAATATGAGCAAGAGGTTCAAAGAGGGTCAAAGTCCCTCGTGCCATCTTATGAGGAAGTAGTACGTCCCAACTGAATGCATGTGCATGCATGCATGTACATGCAACAGTATGTACTCTGTAAGAACAGCTGCAGTATGCATACAAAGCATGTGATGTGGAATACAGCTTGTCTTTCCAGCAGGGAAACGGAAGCTTTGACAGTCTCCAGAAGCACATGTGCAGATGTACTCTGCGTCAGTACATAGCCAGAGCCCTGCTGTTAGCACATTATCGCCGGCCCTATATATATAGATGATCACGTGTTGCATTTACTGCCACTGGAACGTGGATTAATTACACAGTTTTAATGTTAGCCATCACAGTGTGAAATAAGTTTTTGCTGACAATCGTTATCTATCAATATTCAGTAAAATATGCGATCTCTGATGTCCTATTGTAAACAACCAATCTCTGGTAAATTTGACAGGAGAGCTAGTAATGTTAGCAACAACGCTAACGGCCAATGAACTCTGTTTTGTTACATTATGATGCGTTCAGGCTCTGTTCATTGAAATAGAGAACTTGTAAAATGTAGTGTTGGTGAGGAACATTAGACTTGAAAATTAGAGATGAATTATGAGTCGTTAAACACTACAACTAGCTCTTAGCAGCATATAATACATAATTAAAACGACCAATGACAAGATTTGTTTTCATCAATAAAAATACAATCTTCAATTTGCGATATCATTTGAAATATGTTTTTATGAAGTAATAAACCCTACAGATTACTACAACAACGTAAAAGGCCGGTTTGACGAGCGTCATAATCAAACCTCAAATGGATCTGTATCTGCCAATATCTTCATAATCGGCCATTAGTATTGTTGGCCAAAGACACGGATCAGATGTCTCGAAAAGTCATATTTGCTCCCTTTTTTCCTTCGTGCTGATTCGATCGGTGATTCGATCCGTGACCCTGGTCCGTGTGATGCGATCTGGACCGTGAGCTTTATGATCCGTTGCGCGGCTAGCCGCAGGTTAGCTTAGAGACGCGCAGAAAGCTGCAGACAGAGGAGTTTGAGAAGGATTTACTTTATGGGTTGTAAACACATAAAGCCTGCTGTCATGCTGAGTGTGCAGATGAGGGCGGAAGGGCCCCCTAAGGGGCCATTAATTACACGGTGCTTTGAGGTTAATTAAGCGTCGGGCAGGTGAGGAGGAGAGGTCAGGCCCGAGTCGTACATCACAGGAGACACGGCCTCTCTGAGCTGCTGACATTCACACGTCGCGCTCAAGACCGTTCATTCGAATCGTATTCTGAATCACGACATTTAACGCATACTGAGTTCTGTCGGCCAAACTCAGATCTTAATGCAGCCACGTCGTGTAATATATACATTCTTATGAACTAACAGCAAACACCTCCTTTTGCCTGTTCCCCGTCCACTGAGGTTTGTACGTCACCATTCAACCTGACCTTTTGCATATCCATTTTGGACTTTGGAGCTGGGTGGGCACTAAAAGGTAAAGAAAATCACCTGCACAAACACAATTATGCCGATTATGGCCTTCATGCCTTTTACATTTTGTCTTAAGAAGTGGAATAAAAGGACGGAAATGAACAAATATATAAACAGGATTCTTTTACGCTGTGTTTGTGGGAGGAAATAGAGCTCATGTGTTAAGTTAAATTCTGCCATTAAGTTATATTTTCTTGCATTTTGCAGACAAAATGTCAAGTTTCTCACAAGCCAAAACTCTGTTTACCTACGCTAACACATGGCGCAATCATTAAGCTTAGTTTATTAAACAAAACTTTACCACACCATGAAGCTCTTAGAGAAACGTTGCTTAATACTAGTAAGGGAATAGGACACACTTGAGATACAACTTGGCAATGAGCGGCAACAGATATACTCTGAACCTGCAACTGGTTCCAAGTCAGATCAAACTTAACTCAACCGGACTAAATCCTTAAAATGACTTTCTCCGACTTGGAATCCTGATGCGATCCAAACTTAAGGTTTCTAATCAATGAAAATGAAATGATACATCTTGAAAACAGAATACACATTTCAGGGCAAGTGGTCTTAATCAATAAAATGGTGTTAATGTCATAACTTTCATGCTCCACAGCAGTGTAACCTGTTTGTTCCTTCTGTTGCAATGTAGACAGTTGTCGGTTAAAGCCATAAAGACTGAGATAAGAGCGCTCTTTACAGGCGTGTTATTGGAGCGGAGATGGATTAGAGAACCTGATATGACCTTTGTTTCTGTGATACCCCACAGACGCACGTGGGTTTGGTGTCGTCTGAGCAACAGCAGGTGCAATTGAGCGTTAAAGCCGAGTAAATCTGTCTGTGAGCCCAGGTGGGGGAGTTGAAGGGGGGGCGGTCCACTCCACACACACACACACGCACACACACACACTACTTTGTACCTTCATAAGGCAAGGACCATGGGTTTCGGTGCAGACCCATGGTATTCACCGCTCCAAATGGAGACAATGCCTGAGCCTTTCTTCAAAAACAGACAAAACAAACGCACCCTGGCATATATAATTGTAGCCGTTCTTCCTCAGCAGATGCAGTTTAACGTTCTCCATTTTTTGGAGGGAACATTCCATCTTTACATGATCTTTTTTCCCCCAAATCCCAATCAGAGGCCTATAAAATTGTCCGATCCAACCTTAATGTTGATCAAATATATGTGTGAAACTTGGAAATAACCACTATACCACTTCATCACTTTGTACAAGCTACTTCCTCCCTACACTGGAGGTCCTGGGACAAAAAAATACTAAATGTATTCGCTTAAGTATACAATCCGTAACCCTGCTTTTATAGATGGAGAGAGATATTAATTGCCGTTCATGCTGTATTGAAGAAGACGTGAAACTAGAGATTGAGGCCATAAAGTCAGGTTTACAATGTTTACTGAGGGAATAACTAAAGTCTTTGATGCAATCAGACTCGCTGATTGGCTATTAAAAGGAATGCAGGTTCTGAAAATGAGAAGGCGCTTCTTCGATGTTTTCTACATGTTTTTTAGCTTGTGATGATTAGTGTCGAGTCCGACGCTGGGGAATCGATACATTTTTGACATCCTCGGTGTCTGAATTGGTGTGGAGGATCAATGTTTGTCATTGAGATGAGCGGCACAGACAAAACGCGGTAGAGTTCTGTATGGAAAGAGTTGGATTGTGATCGGCTTTAACATCTTCACCGGCACGGATCCATTCAAATACTGATCGGCCCTGATATAGATCCTCAGATTCGGCACATTAAAAGCCCAGGAAAAAAAAGAAGCATGCCACAGGCCACGACACATCCTCCCTGCTGGCGCCAGTTACCATTATCTGGTTGAGGCCAACAGCCAAGTCAGGCTACCGAGAGGGAGCGGACTCCAATAAAAGGTCTAGAAATATATCCATGTAAAATGGACCATTTCTGTATCTTTGATCTGCATAAAGTCAGCAGTCAGGACTGCAATAGTGACGCAAGGAACTTGTAAAGACTTTACCCACTAACCACAGGCAAAGGTTTAACAGGCACAGTCAAATTGAGGAACTTGTAAAATAGACCTTAAAAACAGAGGCTTGTTGATTTTAAGCTTGTTTTTGAGGGGCTGCTTCATCGATTGTTGATTAATGAATCAGAGATGCTATGTTCATGTTCCTGTCAGAACAGTTGAACTCGGCAAAAGCCTTTGACAATTTCCGAAATGATGAAGGTACTTACAAATGACACAGTGGTACAACATGTAAACCATACTTTGGGTTTTCATTTTGACCTCTTTACTTAACACTTCTTTCAACTTATGTTTTGTTTCTTTTTGCAAAATGTACCAAAACACCGGCAACGAAGAAGATTGTGGGTAGATAATAAGACTAAACGTGGAACACAATTTAAATCAGACCATCTAAACTCAAAATAAATCTGGTTTGAATTGACATCAAACACTATTACTAAGCTTGTTTAGTAGATGTTTAGCTAAAGGTGATCTATTGAAGGAACCGTAAAGTGCATCTTTACATGGATGGTAAAAACTGCACTAAATTAAAATACTATTAACTTTTTCAGCTTATAAAGATTTCATAAACACTTACTGATTGGTTTGGGATACTCTCAAATAAATTGCTCCCAGATGTAAACATTTGACTGGACTGAAAACAAATGATACAAAGCAAAATAAAATCATGCAACTAAAACAATATCGAACGTAAAGAAAACCTTTGATGTTATCTCTGCACGTTCTGCTTTACGAAACAAACTTTCCTCTCAAGGCTCATTTCCACACAAAATGCAGATGTTGCACCTTTACGACGCGTTTAAAAGACATCACCTCGCTCCTGGAGAGTTTTAACTGACTGTGCAGTTCTGGGAATGTTGGTCTGATAGCGCAACAAACACACAGCTCCATACTGCGACCGATTGCGACCGCATTTATGAGATTGCATTGATAATTGTCATCATGGGGCGCCCTCCCCTTACGGCACATGATGGCCTACGCACAGCGCGTGATGCCCGCGTACACAACAGTCTGTGTTTTGTAAATGATTCTTCGGTCCACAGATGATTATATTGAAGAGCAAAATGAGGAAAGGAGGAGGAGGCTGGTTGAGAGGGAGATACAGCGAGAGGTTCCAGCTCGGACGCCGCTGATGATGAAAGTGCAGATTAAGACCAAAAACAGGGAATTCAGTGGCAGAGTTGGTCTGAAGCCGAGCAACACACTCGATGGCAAGCCCGAGACAAATTGTGATGGGCAGTTCTGTCACGTTTTACGAAGCATTACTGAGAATGAGCAGGAAATCATTTCTGGTTGCAAATTTACAACAACAAAAAAGAATAGTTAGAATTTTGGGCGGGAATTTCATTGAATATCAACTCCAAATATCAGTAAAACAAAACATAGTAGGAGTATGAATCTGTCCTTTTGTCCAACCAAAACTAGGCCTAAAAAAACAGATGTGGTGGGGGTCAACCCCACCAGTCGGCCATCTGCTGCTCCTATTCTCTACATCTGGAAGACAGATAACTTGGAGGCCACCAGAAGTAGCCGATGATGATGTCATCCGACGGTTCCACTGCAACAGGAAGTCTGTCTGCATGCGTGTGCGTTTGTTGCGTGTGTGTTACAGGTGAAGTTATGACTACTGCCTAGTTCAGGAGCCTGGTAGGAGAGCGTATACTTTTTTTAAAAATCACGCACGCAAACACGCGAGCAGTCTCGCTCTCAGCGAGAATCACGTCATGAGAAAACGCACGAACGCACAGTTTGAATGCATTTGGGGAAGAAAAAAAGTTCCAGTGACAGGAGCGGACCAAAGGCATTCCTCTGCTTGCTCTAACTCAACCTCTGCTGCCAGCCATAATTACCAAGTCCTAAACAAACAGCTAAACATAGACACACACACTCCCTCCTCCAAAGAATGACACGCCGCCTTCCCTCACCCTGCAGCTCTGTGTTTTTTATTTAGCTTGATAAACCCTCCATGCCACAGGAGTTTTATATGCATTTACACCGGTTCGCTAACGCTGGGCGTGTGACCCAGGGTCACGTCAGCTCACAGGACAACTGGCACAGTCGACAGAGAGAGATATATTAATTGGCAATGTTATAGAAGAGGATTAGGGCGACTGAGTCCTGAGTTCTTTCTAAGATTAAAAACATAACTCATATAAAAAATTGTATACATCCCTAATCCTCTCCCATAGAGGATACATCAGCTGGTATTTTGTAGGGATCCGCTGCGCTAGTTTGTGGGACCTTTGGCTTTCTCTAATGCAGATGAATAGAAACAGATACGTTATCTTCCAAAAATAAAGAGTGTCACTCATAGATCTGACCATAGACTGTAGATACTGCAGATTACCATGAACTAACCTCCGCAATTGAAGAGGAGGGATTGTAATTAACTGTGAACTTATCTGATCAAGCGCCCACGACCACTTACGCAGCCAAAGCCCCCCCGCTTGCTGGACCGCGATTACGAGAGCGTGTGAACCCGAGGTAGGTCTTCTTAAAAAGAAGCGAGAAAAAAGAGAGAGCGAGGTGGCCTGGATGCCGAGAGGAGAGCAAACAGTGTGAGGGGGATTGGAATGTGTTGGGAGCAGCTCGGGGGTGACTGAAGGTACACTGTCGGCCTGGCACGCTGGCTGCCAGTCACTGACCAGCTGCTCCTCACTGAGCAAATATGACAGCATTCCACTTCCTACCACGGCGCCGCGGCTCTCGACTGCACATTTCTGGTCTCCCAATTAGTGAAAATGCACTTCCTGATGCAGACGCAGACATGAAGACACCGTTTGAGTGGGAAAAGGTTGACGCGATGGGACTTAAGGGACGCGTTGGAGCAGACCGAGGCAGAGGAGGCAGAAAGACTCGGGTCCTCTGGTTTCGCCCTGAGTGGCAGCGGGCGGAGCGAACAAATTAGAGGATGTGGATGTCCCAGACAGGAAGACAGACAAACAAAAGGACTGCCGGACTGACACGGGACACAAACTGGAGAGACCAACCCCCCGACTATAGTTTGCCAAATCTGAAAAAAAAATCCCTGTAAAAACAAGCATGGTCTGTGTTCACAAAGGACTGGTATTCAACACGCAGCGATACCGTCGCAGCTCCACCGATGTGAGGAATTTTATGCTTTTTTTTAGTTTTTTACATGATTGAAAGCGGCATGTCTTTGGGATTTGTACAGTTTGAACAAACGACAAGAAGTTATCACCGTGATTTTGTTTTATTTTTCTTTTATTAGTGACAGATTTGTGTGAAATTGTCGTGATTAGCGTTTGAATGCTCTAGTTCTGGCCAAGAATAGAACGGGTTTCGTGAGGTTTCACATTGAGCTTCGAGCACCGAACTCTGAATCAGTCTCTCCTTGAGTTCAGGTTGATTCAAAATTTGAGAAGCATAACGCCGACGTGGAGGAATAATGACATACTTTAGGAGGCATGTTAGCTTCTCAAACCACAATAACCGATCCTTACCTTTCTTCTTCGATGTATCGGCTCATTAGCTCTCAAAATATCGATCAGTGGAGCCCAGTTTACACATAAACAGTCTATCTCAAAGACAAAAAAACACACAGACCAGACATGGTGTCTGAACCAGGAGCACATGGCTCTTGCTCTTGTCTTTTGCTTTCAGAGAGGCGTTGTTTCCATGACGACCACACACAGAAGTCATCCCTTGCAGCATGCGCGTGCGTCGTCCACGGCGGTGAAACGCGCGTGCAGGTTTTACGAGAGAGACGGGTGGCTTCTGTTTTTTCTTTTTTTAACATTTCAAGGCGAATAAAGCAGACCGGATTGAGTCAAACAGAGGACAGGTGTGTGTGTGTGTGTGTGTGTGTGTGTGTGTGTGTCTGTGTGTGTGTGTGTGTGTGTGTGTGTGTGTGTGTGTGTGTGTGTGTGAGAGAGAGAGAGGGTGACGATGAGGAGAGGAAAGCGAAGGCTGACTGGGGCCGTCACACCAACAACGGCGCGGAAACGCAGTAACACAGATGGTGCCGGCGGCTGTGCGCGACCATGAAGGACACTTTGAGGCGGCGCCCCTTAAAGTGTCCTTTAACCTTTTGGAAACCGTGCGCGAAAATCCTCCCACGCCAATTTTAAGTCCCAACATGCCCCATTTAGGCAATCTTTTGGAATAAAATACGTAATATTTTTCCATTTTTGAACCAAACGACACAGTTTTTTGACTGAAACTCCTTCCTAACAGGCCAAGACATTGTTTTATTGTGATTTTAGTTGCAGATTCTGGTTCTTTAGGTCCTAATCTTTTCAAAAAGGTGTCTTATTGACCGCTTTAGGAGGCATTTTTGGGGAATCTGGCTCATATCATGCTGGATGTTCATAGTTATTATCAATTTTTTTTTTTTTGCAGATATACATTTTTTTACAAGACTTTGCTGAACAAATACATACAATAAACACAAGTATTGGAATTAATTTTGGGTTCCTACGACAACTCAAACAGGGAAACGGAGGTCTAGAGACAACATTGGTTCCACAGATTTGAACAGGTTAAAGTCCCTTCCACCTGCCTCCTGTTATATTTCTGTTTGTTTGATTCTCCTTGCGTGCTGAGCCTGTTCTCCATTCCTTCATGCGGTTTGGAGATGATTCACTGACACTTGAGAGTTTGTACCACTTCCACACAAAAAAACAAGATGCAAAAGGTTCTGCACCACTCGATCGCCCAGGAAGCGGGTCTCCACTCTCGCTGAGGTGCCGGCCCTTTTTCTCTGTGGTCGCTGCAAATATGTACAGAAGCTCCGCAGCGGAGACGGTTGGTCTGCTGGGCCGATGCAGCGGGGGTGGGGGGCGACAACTACACGAGAAGAGCGACAATCACGATCCGTGCTCGAGACCACCCGGAATGTTGCAATAGCGAAATATCAAAACAAATGCTTATTCTCCTGTTGCTGGAATGCGAGGCACAAACAGACGACTCTGTTCAGACGGGAGTGGTTGGGGTGAATTGTTCTGAAATGGGAGATTGGTACTTGCATTTATTTAGGGGTCTGACAAACTGGAAAAGTGTGGGACTTCCTGTAATTGTTTATTCTTTTTTTCTCTTTTGTTTTATTGCAGAGCCAAAATGTTACAAGGCCTCAGGATTTGATGTGAAATGCGAACTGAAGGGAGGACTGCGACTGCTGATTATCTTCATTATAGATTAGTCATTTGGTCTGTGGCCCAAACTCAAAATCTGAACAATACCGAATCTGTCTAGATTGTTTTGTTGAAGTATTAGAAGTACGGGGCCACGGAGATGTCTACCTTTTCAATAAACAATATAACGGAACTGTGTGTTGCTTAAAGTTTTAAAAAAAAACAATTGTCTCTTTCCTGAAATGATGGGGTCACTAAAGATGATCCACAGACCTGTTGGGAGCCCTTTCATGTAGGAACAATGGTTAAAAGACAATGTTGATAATTCCAAAACTAGACAAATCACACCAAAGTTAAGAGGAAACATTTCAATGTTCTGTCCCTTTAATCCCAAAGTAAGGCCAACGAACGATCCAATGTTGGCTCTGTCTTTTGGCTTGATAATCAAAAGCTTTCTGTCGCTTGACAGTTAATTAATCGACCAATCGTTTCAGCTTTAATTTGAGAAGAATGCTGACACACTTTTGGCTCAATTTTATATTGGTTTTGTACTTTGCTTTTTTTTAGTCATTGCTCATTACAGTAAGGGGAAAGCGCCATACCCTCCATAAAGGGCTGAGTATCGTTTCAAAATGTTCACTACGACCGATATGAAGATGTGGAGTTGGAGCATTTATTCAATACTTTTCCATCCCCCTCTTCTCAAATGTACCAAATGTTTTCATTATCTACAAGTAAATCAAGTTATAAAACTTGAAAAGTTTGCTCCCCGAGAACCCAAGACCTCATGAAACTCATTCAGGCAACCTGCTCTCTGTGCATACCGTGTTCCTACCGCTTCATAATACTGATATGATATGTATAGAAGTTTAACTGGGAGACTTCCGCTGGATCCCTTCTCTGGAGAAGAGTCACCACCACTCTGGTCTTGCAGATGCCTATTACCGAGTGACATTTCATATGTCTTGCGAATGATCTTTGACAACGCAACGGCAACAACGTTTACTTTAGCCGACTTGTGGAGATCAACGGTGATTACCTGCCGCTGATACAATCTGCCACTCAGAGCGTGAACTGAAATACGAGACGATGGTGCCACAGTTTTTCACAATGGCCCTTCCCGTGGAGGTCTTGCAAGACGCCTCGCCCTGCGACTGGAACGTTACACACACCTTGCTGGGCTGAACCCTGCCACTATTCCTTTGTGACACAATCCACGTGAGGCTGACCCCAACACGACCACGACACAGCACAAGAAGACCACGTCTCAGTGCTCAACAACAAGTACAGGTGGTTCACTGGGGTTTCCCTTAGTGACATCTTCTGGGCTCTGCAGCTACGGGTAAATGCATCCTTCGGTGAAGCCATTGGGGTTACAGTTGTTCTGTATGAACAACTGTAAATATATATATATATGTGTGTGTGTGTGTGTGTGTGTGTGTGTGTGTGTGTGTGTGTGTGTTTTGTATTGTCTCTTATGATTTAGGCAGCTGGGACATTCATATAGTCAGGATTTCTGGAGGAGCCAATCTGACCAGAAAGGGGTTCCCCCACTTTGGTACAGGCTGCTTTTCTGGAACTCAGCCATTTTCCCCTTATTGCAGGTAGTTACACATTTACAACAACAACAAACGAGCTAAACATTTAAAAAAGTAAATAAGATACGAGGGAAGAGAAGAAGAAGAAACAACCCAGTGTGAACTTTAAAGCGACTGCAACAGTCAAAAGTGCCTTTTTCTTTGTATCAACAATGTGTCAGACATACCGGGAGACGTCACGGATAAAGCAGCGGAGAAAGACCCAACTATCTCCTCCCGACACGCGCGGCTCTCTGTCCGTTGGTTGTTAAAACACAAAATGCCGTTGCTTGTGGGGAGAAAATAGGAAGAACGAGATGATTCTCGTGTCATTTGACACCAGTGTGTCTTTGAAGCAGCGGACTCAGTCAAACTATCGGCGGCGGTGACAACAAACGCAGAGGAGAACGTACCGTAGAGGAAGCCCCGGTGGAGACGGTTCTTATGTCCGCCTGGAATACGTGTCTTAATCCCGGCAGACCTGCAGAAGGTTCCCCTCTTTTCTTTTCTTTTTCTTCCAGCAGCCGAACCTCAGTCTGCTAGCTGCTCTCTCTCTCTCTTTCTTTCTGCTTCTTTTTTTTTCCTCCACTGTGTTCTGGATGTAAAAAGAAGAAGAAAAAAAAACGTCGTCCTCGCGGAGGAGAGAAAACGGGCGGGTCGCGAGCGCTTACGGAAAATCTGTCCGACCAATCGGCTGTCGATATGACGAGGATGTCCGGCCTTCAGCCAATCGGCTTCCGTTTCCAACACACAGACGGGCGCTCATTGGTTGGCGGGGTGAAGCCCTCCCAGTTGAATTTACTACAGCGCCGGGAGAAGAGCTGGTGGAATGTGATCTCTCTCCATCGCGTCTTCACCTGAGGCTGCGGGACAGAGTGACAACTACCGTTAGACCGGCGATACCGGAGATACCGAAGATACCGGAGATACCGAAGATTCCTCAGATATCCAAAAAAGTATGGAATTATCTGGCTTCAAACTAGAGTTGTACGCCACAGCTTTAACATTGTTGTTGTTGTTTCTGTTTTGCGAATTGTGTTTTTTAGGTCTTAATCTCAATTAGACAGCTTGATTCAATGAAGGTTTAATTAAAGATATGTTTTTACATCAGCCAAATATATTTTAACAGTTATACAATGTAACACCGTTCATACTTTTGATGCATATTTATGTCACTTAAAAAAATGTGAAATCTGTTTTCTTTTATGATGAATATCTTTGGAAGCATTTTTTTTCAAAACATATTTATGACTCGTGACACTGGCTCACTGATCATTGAACACAAACTATTTACTGAAAACAAGGGATGTCCCGTTCACCCTGATCCTTTAACATAGCAAACTCTACCTAGTCTGATATTGTTACTATATTTGTTTTTTCATTTCTCCCAAATAAAACAGCATGTGCGTGGTTGCACAGCCAATATGTTTGACAGCAGAGAGCGGCTCTGCTTTCAGAAAAAGAGCCTGGTTTCCTGTGATGTTTTCCCTTGTTGTGCTTTTGTGCAGCAAAGTATTTTTTGGATGGGGAGCAGGTCTGGTGCTCAGGGTCCTTTTTTACACGTCTGGGCTCAGGGCCTATTGCCATAATATGTCAATAATTGAAGAGCTCTTCGACTGAAAAGATGTATGTCTTATAAAAAGTCTAAATAGCTCAGGTGTCTTGGAATGTTACACTGGTCTCCACGAGTGCTGAACCAAAAAACCGACAACACACCAGTTAAGTCTCCTGAGATTCTATCAACTATGACAAGAGTTTGACAGATGTGTGGAAAAACGCACCCCTGGCGCCCCCTGGTGGCAAAGAAAGGAACTTGCCCTCCCCCTCCTCCCATACGTAAACAGTTCCTATACATCCACACGTTTAAATCACAGAGGAATTGGTATATGTGCTCAACTGGTTTATCTTTATTTAAACTGGTAATAGTTACTTCCTAACTGTACTGTGCACCAATTTTCCAGCGATACCAAAACCAGTACATAAGGCCCCTCAGCATTTAGCATTTCAAATGTAAACCATTTAGCTGCATTAGCTCTGAAGATTTACGTTTTGTGTAAATAGCATCAGCCAAAAAGTGATATATTTTTGATATCAGTTATCAATTCACTGCATACTTTACACAATATTTTAATGTTCCTTTCCATTTGTTTCATGCATGGGGATTTGCAGTCACCTCTCTTCCAACACTAAAGTTGTCCCTCTTTGTTTTTGTAATAAACGTTTCCGATACTGCACGTCGTCTTTGTCATTGTTGATGGGAGTTGGGATGAAGCTGTTTGTTTCCTCTCTCTCTCTGACGTCCCGGAAAAAGACGAGCTCATGGATCTTTGCTTTTGCTTTTGACTTTGGCAGCATCAAGTAAGCGTGGGTACCGCCGCAAACACAATGCTGTTGCTTTCAAAGTAAAAGCCCCCCACACAAATACCATTAGTTTGCGGAAAAGACTGTTGTGACGACACGCGATAAGGTATGCTTCAGTTCATCACAGGAGCTAAAAAGATGTAGGCCAAGCAATGTTCATAATGAACATTATTGTCGTTACTAGCCAACATAAAACGGGTAGAAAACACACACGTCAAAGAGTAACTCTCTGGTTAAAAACATTGGGGGGAATCGCATCTTTTACTGCCTGCTAAACATGAAAGAAACATGGTTTTTAACCATTTTATGGATTATATATTGTCTTTATGATAATGACAAGCTGTAACATTATATTGAAAAACGTTCAACCGGAAACCGTACTTGTTATGTGACAGTCCCACCAGTCAGCTTGATAACAGTGTCCTGCTTCCATCCAGTGTGAAAACACAGGTAACAGCTCGAGCTATTTCAGCAACATATTTGTGTTTGTTCTGCTGTTGTATTGTGTTTATTTTAATCAACGTCCGCGCAGTACGTGACCCGCCAGTATCAGTCGGGACGTGTTTGCATTCGCAGTAACACATCCGCTATCTGTCGAAGTAAAGTTCACTTCCAGCGTTAGCCGGCGGAGCTAGATTAGCATTAGCCATGCTAGCGATAGCAAACGTGTTATCTAACGTTGGTTTCACACTCTTAGATAACGATGGGTCAATTTGATGAGATGTGCCCCGCACGTGCCTCGCAAACGTTAACTACCCTTTAGTTCCAGGTAACACAACATTGGCGAGGCGCTTGCTTCGCGTGGAGCTCAAGTGACGTTAGCTAGATAGCTAACGGGACCAGGAACCGTACGCGCCGTTCTGTCACACCAGGCTCCCTTTGAAATGTCTAACATTTAAGCTCACCTCGTCGGTCTAACGACCCACTTTCTCGATAGTACGCACAACACGATTGTCAGTAATACGTAGAATGAGGAATCTTGCTATTCGGCGTTAGTGTTATAATATAGGTGCGTACCGTTTTTTGTATTTAAACTAACTTTTTTAACGTTAGCAACTTACCGGGGATCAACAGACCGGGTCAAGTATGCTACGTTTAAAGATCTTACGTTACGCCCGTAAAGGTATGTCGTGTGCGTGTTGGTGGGTTTTTTTTTCCTCTCGAAGATGTAGGTCTAAGAAAGCTGTTCAACCCCAAGTTGTTCTTCGTACAGTGGGTTTGCTAAGCTAGCAGCGTGGCTACCGCACGGTGGAACATCTCTGTGCTCGTCGGCGAGTTATGCAGACAACTGCAGGGAAGTTGTCTCTGCTCTTCCTCGACCCGCTGGAGGGGGGCGTCTTTTGTTAATATATATTTATCCCCAACTCCAAATGGTTCACAGCAACTTTAACAGCGTCAACAATGACAGATATGCGAAGTGTTTGACCGACTGGGAGTCAACGCGAGGGCGAGAAAAGTAACCGTTTCGTAGGCCCGAAATGCCGGGTCGTGCGGGTGTGTTTTTTTACAACGCCGTACGCAGCGCTGACATTTTTGTGCGGTGCCGCTGTTTGGACCCACGTGGTTGACCTGCCGACGTCTCGTTGCGCCGCTGAGACAGCTGCTTGTCTCCATCTGGGTGTTTGGTCACATGGCAGTGCCTACTGTAAAGGCTACACGCTCTCTCTGAGAAGTTATATTTGTTGTTTTTTTCAACACTGTGTTGTTGACATCTACCGTCACCCTGTTGCGCGTCAACTAACGATGTAAAGGAGTGTTTCTCCATCTCACTATCTGGTCTGCACCGTCAATAGTCGGTGGACATAAATTACGCAGATGGAGTTAATTCAATACTGTTTTTTGAGAATACAACAAGAATAAAAGCTGTAATTTCCTTTTTTAAATGACAAATACAGCATATTGTCAGCGGTGTGCAGTCTCTTACTTTGACTAGTGTGAGAGATGGAGGGAATTAGACATTATTAAATAATATAACCAAGCCCTACAGGAAAGAATAGACTGCGGCTATAACTTCACAGAGTGGTGACTCGTATATTCTCTCATAGTGCAGTAGTTTGGTGTGCAATAAGCCTCCTGGGTGTATGACTCAAAACAGAACATCTGGATCACATGTTATCGCCTCACCCAATACCCAAAGAAGCTCGCGCATACACCATTTTACCTCTTCCCTTTTCTTTTTGACTACAGACGTGAGTATTTGATTCATGCAGTAAATCTACCGTCTGTGTTTTGATGAGTCTGCTTTCACCCTGAACCTGTAGCTTGTAATCGGGACCGATGGAGACGACGGGAGTTTGTGAGATCGACGTGGCGACCAGGAGAATAGTGGGAGGTAGCGACTCTCCCCACGACCTAGACAGCCCATGTCAGGTAAACAAACACCTGCGACACGTTGTTTTTTTTGTTTGGTCACGCCATTTATGTTCGTTTCAAGTGACATTACTGTTTTGAAAATGTTCACCGAGTTGCAATAAATTACCTGGAACCGTATCTCTTGTTTTTTTTTTGGTTGAAAATCAGGAAGTATCTGATCAGAAAATCTGTAAACGAGAACTAAAATCGGCCCAGACATTTCAGTTTGTCCTCCTAGTGAGTGACGTTTCCCTCTAGGATCAGGCGCAACTCCTTTTTTTTTTTTTTTAAGTGGAGTTGCTCAGTGAAAACTGCTCCTCCATGTTGTTTTATTGTGTCTCATCAGGAGCCGGTGGTAGAGTTTGGTTTGGAGCTGTGCTGTGCCGAGGAGGAGAGGGGGGAAACTCCGGGCCGAGAGGACAGCCCCAGCGACCTCGGGGAGGCGGAGCTCGACCCCGGAGGTGATCTCAAGACCACAGAGGACAAGGCCTTAGGTAGTAACATCACATTTAATCACATTGTTTTATTTAAGTCAGAACCGTAACATTACCTGTAATAAATGTATCGCTTTAATACTCGCCGCTACTCGAACAGACAGGTGCCATCTGAACTGTTCTGTCTCCCACATCTCAATGACCGCAAACTCAGCAACAGGTGTGCGTGAATACATTCGGGTTCAGGGTTATGCAGTTCAGTAGAAATGTATCGGTGGTTGTTTTCCCGGAAAGAATATTTTTACACATTTATATATTTTTGGCGTACATACAATGAAAATACAATCTTTGTGGTATCTTTGTGTAGACCATAGGAATAATTAATATTCAGGTTGACCATTTCCAAACACGTTTCCTCTTAACATAAAAATAACCTTGAGTATATTATTGCTCAGAATAATGCGCAGAATTTTCTTATTACCAGGGTGTTCAGACAAAAATAATTCGGGCTTCACTTTTTTTCCCATATTTTGTTCAGCTGCCGCCTTGTGAATGACTAAAAATGTCTACCGGCGCTGTCCAGTGAAAGCATCCCCATACATTCTATTTTTTATTTTTCGCCTCATGTTGTTGTGGATTTCTGTTCCAGGGAAGGAGGTTGTTCTTTTGATGCAGGCTCTAAACTCCCTCGCCACTCCTGAGGAGAAGCTCGCGGCTTTGTGCAAGACATATGCCGACCTGGTGAGCTGAATATCTGCTTATCTGCTCTTAAACAGTCAGGCTAGACTGTCAGATTTGAATGGTTTCCCTGTTTTTGGTGTTTGTTCAGTGTAAATTACATGCAAGACCAATTGGCCGTATTTTACAAATAAATAAGTGTGATTTTAAACATTATTAACCATATTGAAACCCCACTCGGTGCTGATTTTTGTGTGTTCAGTTGGAGGAGAGCCGCTGCATGCAGAAGCGGCTGAAAGCCCTGCAGAAGAAACAGTCTCAGATCGTGAAGGAGAAGATCCACCTGCAGGGCGAGCACAGCAAGGCCATCCTGGCCCGCAGCAAGCTGGAGAGCCTCTGCAGGGAGCTGCAGAGACACAACAAGACTCTGAAGGTACACCCCGGCCCACTTTATTCCCTCTGTAAAGGTTTCAAGTCTTCTTCAATACAGCCTGATGTTCATTTAGTAAATTTGGCTCCATTTAGAGTCAAATAGACCATAAAGCAGAGTATGCTGATTGACAGGTCGCTGGTTACGATCCAGCCTGTGATACTCAAGAACCTTTTTGAAGTGCGAAACGTGTCCGAGGCACAGCGCTTCTCTGCTTACGTGATGCCATCTGTTGCCGTTAAACTACGTGTTGACCTCCTCCCCTCTCATCCCTCGCTCCCCTCAACCTCAGGAGGAAAACGGCCAGCGGTCCAGAGAGTACGAGGAGCAGCGGAAGGAGGCCATGCTGCACTTCCAGATGACCCTGAGTGACATCGAGGTGCAGATGGAGCAGCACAGCTCCCACAACACCAAGCTGAGGCAGGAGAACATGGAGCTGGCCGAGAAGCTCAAGAAGCTCATCGAGCAGTACGAGCTGCGAGAGGAGGTACGGCCGCCAAATAGACCCACCGCCCGTTTCATGACATAGAGGAGAAGACGCTATTGGCCATTTTTTGTGAACCAGAGGACAAGGAATTGCAATACTGGCAAATGATTTAAATGATTTAAAAAAAAAGTTGTAAGACCATATAATCTTCTTATTGAGAAGTTTGAAATATAAAGATAGTTTTAGGTCGCTCGGGCTCCTCGCAGAGCGCGTCGTTCATGCTGCTAAACGCAGGGTTCGCCCCTCTCTGTTGCAGCATATAGACAAGGTGTTCAAGCACAAGGAGCTCCAGCAGCAGCTGATGGACGCCAAGCTGCAGAGGATCACCGAGATGATGAGGGAGGTGGAGGAGAAGCAGCAGAGGGAGAGAGACTTTGTGAGTACGCGCAGGGTTTGAAGACGGGCAGACATTTCCCAAAAAAAAACAATGCAAAGAAAAGGTGTTTAACGTGTCGCACTGACCGCCCTGTGATGCTGCAGCTGCTGAAGGACGCCACAGCGTCCAGGCGCAAGTGTGAGCTGATGAAGGAGCAAGAGACGCAGCTCAAACGACAGGTACGTACCCGCCGGAGCGCAAGAACGCCTCGTGTCGGCCCAGTGGAAAGGTTTGAGAATGACCTCTTCTCGTCCTCTTCCCCCTCTCAGCTCTCCCTGTACATGGACAAGTTCGAGGAGTTTCAGAGCACCCTGGCTAAAAGCAACGAAGTCTTCACCACTTTCAGACAGGAGATGGAGAAGGTGACTGACTGCCTTCTTTTTCGGCCGTGGGTGTTTCATGTCTCATTTTTATTTTGTCCCACACCTCTTTTTCCTGCCACTAACCGTCTGGCTTCGCCTCCTAGATGACCAAGAAGATCAAGAAGCTGGAGAAGGAAACGACGCAGTGGAGGACCAAATGGGAGAGCAACAACCAGGCGCTGCTGCAGATGGCCGAGGAGGTGACTCTCTTCTCTTGTCAAAAGCAAATATAAAAGCTGGACGCGCATTTATTCACCCCAAAACAGCCGTAAGCTAGCTGCAGAGACGCTTTCTCTTTCCTCCAGCCGTCACCTTTCATGGAGGTAGATGAATAAAAGATACCGAGGGTACTCTCCAGTCTTTCGCTCGGGGTTGAAACATTTTCAACTCTCAATTTCAGACCAGCCCCCAAGCACATTTGCACCAAACTTTTCTTTTTCTTTTCCGTCTGAACACAGTTGCTCTTGTTGGCTATGCTGCTGTCGAGGCTGATTTCAGAAGGGATTCATGGCGACTGTTTATTTATTTAGTTATGCGTCGGTCAGTTATGCACGAAAAGTTCCGGTTCCTTTTGTTTTCACAAATCCATGTAGATCACTTGACTCCAGATCCACTGGCTGGTTGTTTGCCAGGTCGTTCAGTCCCCCGGGGCCCCGCCTCGTGATTTGAAAGCCCTGTCAAAATAATCTTCAATTAATCTCAACCATTGACGCGATGGTGTTTGTTTTGGTGTCGTAGAAAACTCTGCGCGACGGACACTTCAAGGCCCTGCAGGGGAAGCTGGAGCTGCTGGAGCGGCTGTGCAGAGCCCTGCAGAAGGAGAGGAACGACCTCAACAACCAGCTCAGCCTCGTCCAGGAGGAGCCGGGGGACAAGGAGACCGCGGCGCCTCCCGAAGCCCCGCCTCAGGAGCCCTGCGGCGGGCAGGAAGACCGGGACGATGACGACCAGGAGGAGAAGGATGCGGAGGGCTCGGCACAGGACGACAAGCCGGAGACGGGGGACGTCCACCGAGCTCCCAGACCGCCCGAACAAGACCCGGACCAGCACCAGGACGTGGACCTGGACCAGGACCCCGCACCGGACCAGGACCCCGCACCGGCTGCTACCGATGAAACCACTTTTGCTGCTACGCCGACAACGACCCAGCCCGCGGACACCTCACAGCAGGACTGAAGGAGTCTATACGGCCCGTGTGTGTGTCTGTCTGTGTGTGATCGGAGGGCTTCTCACACCTTCAGCCGAGTTCCTGCAACTAGCCAGATAAAAAACATCTTCATTGGGGAAGACTAGAGATCTTTTTTTCCCTTCTGTTTAAGTTTCTGCACTGAAACTGAGCCCCGTGTCTTTTTTTTTTTTAGAGGAATAAAATGATTGTATCAAGGATTGTGTTCTAAAAACGTTGCCCACCTTTACTTTGAGTGATTGGCTTCACGGTACTCCCCGTTTTCTACCATAACCGTGTTTTTCATTGGCGCTGCGCTAAATTCAAATTTTTTTTATTTATTTGTTTTATTTCTCACTTCACATGGTCTCTCCCTGTAGTGTCTCATTGGGAAAAAATCCAGTTTGATTTGAACTGAAAGTGGGTCATGGGGTCACTTCATGTAGTCTTACTGGTGGAGCGCGACGGGACGTAGTGTTGAACAAGAGCTTGTTGTCATCCGTATCGGCCCAAAAGGTATTAAATGTTTCCATCACATCCCAACCTAAGACGACTAACGTTATTATCAGTTTGAGGGCATTAGCCTCCCTGACCCCGGGCGTGCTGATAAGATGCGCAACACTAAACCATCTAAATGAGGCTTGTGGGCATTTGGGATTTTTTGCATACGACACCAAAGATTGAAAAACTGGACAAGAGTGAAAAAGTACTTTATTTAACAGTTGTATGCTGAATCTTAAACTTAAAACTTGGGTTTGATAGTAATATAAGGGAAATTAATGATATAGGTCAAGAGAATTTTTTTTTGGGGGGGGGGGGGGTTGGGCTTGTCGCCCACTTGAGGGACAAGTGAAGTTTTTATTTTGTCTGTTCTGAAAAGAGTTCATTACCATAAATTGATAACGTCCTCGACATCTAGGATACTCAAGACTTTTCTTTTTCTGATGCATTTTGAATAAAAGGATAATTTTCCAAGAGTACCTAATTTATCTTTTGCTTCGTCTGCATCTGGAACCTCAGTCTTTCATTGGTGGGTACAATTAAGAGATCGGCACTTTTTGGCAATTTTAAATAAAGCCAATTTTTAAAAACGTTAAAACAATTGTGAACGCGTACAGGGTCAGGCGGTGGTGTGTGTAACTTTCTGTTAGAGTACAGGTCTCGTCGTCCGAGGGAAATCTTTTCAGCATCCGTTTCCTCTTTCTTTGGCGTTGCCCCAGATTGACTCAGGTAATGTCAAAATCTACCTCTGCAGGTGAGACTAACTGTGAAGAGGTGCAAGTCACCACAGCTTCAGAGAGCTCTATTTTTACTATTTTAAATTTAAAAAATGGAGCACACCGCGAGCCCACACCCCCTCTTTGATTGTAAAACATTCTTGAAGTCCTGTCTTGCTTTTCCAATAAACATTTTGTAGAATTTGCCATGACTTGTGTCGTTCCTCAGTGAAGTGAACAGGAGTTATTTTGCATGCGCAGCATTTGTTTTCAATTGAGAGAAATGAAAAACTTATTGAAAAGTTATAAAAGTTTTATTGCAATTTGTGGTGCAGGAAACAAAACAAGGCAATTTCACATTATGTAACAACAGAAAGGATAAGGAAACATGTTTTTTCTCCCTCAAGTGCACTAATTCAGTCCCCACACCTTTCACTCAACCCAATACTGAAGAGTTAATGTACCTTAGGAACAAGAGGCAAACACAGCAGGGGATTTTTCTTCAAAAAAAAGGTAATGAATGTGTCAAATGAGTATGATTACTTATGGGGGATAAAGTATAAAAGACTGGAGATGGTCATCTTCTCCTGTCCAGGTTTTTTTTATTAGTTTCTGAAGCCTACCCAAAGTCAAAATGTAAAATGACACGTTCTCCTTGCGTGAGCCCTTCGACTGGTCTTGCCATTAGCTTACTGTGCACATGAAGGTTTTCTGTCTTCAAAGCCCCCCTATCCCCTCACACACACACACACACACACACACACTCACACTCACACTGGAGATACTACAACCTGAGCAGGTACAACATATTCAGCTTACACGCCGCTGGGTACCTGGGCCGTGGTGAAGTAAGCGAGATGAGCTGGAATCCAACCGTCTTGTCCGACTATTAGTGTTCGTTCGTGTGGAGAGCAGACTTTTACTTTTGCACTTGATAAGCCGGGAGGGGTAAAGACGGGCTGGGTGTCTGGGGAAGGGAGGGAGAGACGGGGAGGCGAGGAGGTGAAAGGCGGCGGTCTCGTGCAGAGCCGGGTTATGAACCCTGAGCCTCCAGCTCTGATGCGGGGGTGTTGTCCGGCTCCTCGTCGTTGTAGATATTCTCCGCCTGAGAGAGTGAGGAAGAGGACAAAACGGTATTAAAAACGGGACAGCAAAAGGCTCTCAGACGACGCCGGCTTTGCAGAAAGGCTTCTACTTCAACAAAATATTCTGAACTCTGAACCGATCGCCTCAGTGGCAGCTTGAAACAATCCTCTTTTTTTAACCTAATTAATACACAGTTCATCTGGGGCACCACATGTCTTAAGAGTGCAGTGAGCAGCAAGTCAACTACAATGTCCCCCACCAGGGAATTAAGATGCACAGGGTTCACTGTGAGGTCCGAGTGGAGCCATTCGTGGTAAAGTAGGGCAGACCATGTGCACTCACCATCTGCCAGACTTGCATGATGTTGTCCTCGGACACCGAGCAGATGACCCAGGGCTCGTTGGGGTTCCAGGAGAAGTCGGAGATCTTGGCCGTGTGGCCGCCGTGGATGAACTGATGGGCGTTACATGAGAGGATAAGCATTTTAAGGACAGCCAGAAGCAAAGAGGTGAGCATGAGAAATGGCTGCTGACACGGCTAAAGATCCCATGAGGATCTGAAAAGGCGACTCTGCAGAGGATCACGTCTTCGCCGTTAGAGCGTCACTCACCAGCAGCTCCGGCGGGCCGTCCTCAGCGTCTTCTGCCGACTGCTCCTCCCCAATTTTACTAGAGAGAAGAAATAAATAAATCAGGCCACAAGTATTTGATGGTGGAGTTCACTCTTCCAGGTGGTGCAGGTCAAGTGCGACCACAAATATTCATCACGTTGTGTGGACGTGTCTGCCAAATTAATCCTGTAGCTCTGCAACTGCTGGATTTGTAAAATAAAATAAGTGTTTGCTACCAAGTATCAACATGGTGATTCATCAATGTTGTGTCAACCCCAAAAGAGATCACAAACATAATAAATAAATAAAAACATTTAGTGGCATGTAAATATATGACTAATCTATCATGAGATCATTTTTTTAATTCAAATACCAGTATTTGTCAGCCTGAACTGTCAACGCCAGAGGGTTGATTATTTAAAAACAGATGATGGCGAAGAGACCTGCAGCTCAGACTGGACGGTGGGAATGACTAATTACATGTTTTACATACGTTTTGTTACATTTATTTCCTACCAATTAGGTAAATATGTCGATTTACAAGTGTCCTCTCCTCTCCTCTCAGCCCAGCTATGAGTAAGTACATCTCGTTGCCTTGAGCAAAGACATCCTTCCTTGGAACTTAAGACAGAAGAGATGTGTTGCTGCAATTTTTTGGTTTTACTATTTTAACTATGACTTTCTCCGCTACTCTTTTCTTGAAAAGAGTCAGCATTTTCTCGGTGTCACGGTTCCTCTCACAGATCTGGATGTAGAGCTATCGTACCTGAGATCCCAGACGTTGAGACGCCGGTCGGTGCCGCTGGAGGCCAGGATGGTCTCGTTGTGAGGAGACCATTGTACCTGATGAACGGGGACAATTAGTCAGTGGCGGGCCGATGGAGCGCTCACACAGCAACACAGACAACTTTCCCTTTACGGTTCAAAACTCTCAGGAGGCCTGAAAGCTGATGTTCTATGCAACACAAGACACTTGTGACTTAAATCAATACACCGACACGCAACTAACATTTCTGTTGGACTGCCACATGTTTCTGTTTACCAGACAGATCTTAACTTTGATCTTAAGGCTCAGCTTTTCATTTACAGGCTGCGTGGGTCTGTTAAATAAAGCACATCATATTATTTATCCACGTTATTACATCATGCTTTTTTCTATACACTGAAGACACAGCAACAGGGAGTAATTTGGGGTTAAGTGTCTTGCTCAACGACACGTGGACTAGCGGAGCCGGGGCTCAAACCACCGATCCTCTGATTGAAAGACCACTGTCGCAGCGTTATTCATCCGGTAGACTTTAACTCAGCGGCAAGGCCGCCAGTAGTTCACACGCTTCTCCTCACTTGCATTACAGATTTTTATTATTACTGTTATTAAGAAACAGAATTGTCCACTTGTATATTAAAGATCCTTTTATTTTCTCACTGCAAAATGACATTCATACAATGCTTTGTTAAAGTAACCAATAAATAACATTAAGAACGTATTGTTCTTACCTGGAAGATTTCATCTTTGTGCGACTCAAAGGAGTGCAGCTTCAGTTTGAGGTTCCTCAGATCCCACAGAGCAACGGTCTGAGCGAAACAAAACAAACGATAAACATTAAAGACAACATTATTCTGCTGTGTTCAATGATCGCGCAGAACGCTTTTCCTCGTCGCTACCTTATCAGCAGAACCAGTGGCAAGAATGAACTCGCTGTAGGGGTTGAAGCTCAGACAGTTGACCTCGGCAGTGTGAGCGTCGACCGCGTGGCTGGCTTTGGTTGTGGTGTTGGACCGGGTGTCCCATCTGGTGGAGGGGAAGACAGTGATGTGTTCGTTTAGAACTAAACCAATAACAGAGATTTATTTTTATTCTTTTTTTTTTTTTTTACACTCGACTAATCTCTTGTCCCCGTTGACCACCACCACTCACATCATGAGTTTCTGGTCGTCGGCCACTGAGCCGAACAGGGATTCGTGGAGCAAATGCCAGGAGACGTCCTCCACCACTGCCGTGTGGCCGGTGAAGACGGTCTTGGCGTCCACGACCTTGCCTTCCTTTGGGCCGGCCCCGATGTCCCAGAGACAGATGGTCTGCAGAGCAACGAGAGGGGGAGCAGCGTACATGATTTCTGTCCCTTTGCTACGGTAATGAAGGCGCCTGTTTGGCTTTATGTTCTCATCACTTACGTGGTCATCGGAGGCGCTGAGCAGGTTGCCGCTGAGGTTGGGATTCCAGGAGAGGCCGTATCCTTCTTTCTGGTGGCCTTTCAGCCTGAGGTCAGGACTACACTCCCCACTGGGATCTGCAACGCATTCAGTAACACCGCGGTCACCATCACCGTGTGCCATTGGCTGGAGTTGTGCGCGCTCAGGTGCACGTAGTGATCGAACCTGGCTTTGATGGGTGCTTGGTGTAGTCGAAGACCAGCACGTCACAGGTGGGAGTCTTGGTGGCGATGATGCAGTGGTTCTGGGGCATGTAGCGGGCTCGGTTGACCTCTCCCTCGTGATTGATCTTGATCTCAATCTCAATCTTCCCGCTTACGGAACCAAATCCGCCAAACTCTGACAAGAGAATACAATCAGAGTGAAGTACATTCAAGGAAGGAAATGGACACATGACAACTGCAGTTGGTCAGTCTATTTCATTAGGGCTGCAGAATTGTTTGTGTCTGCTGTTCTGTCCTCTTGATATCTTAATCAACACTGACAATGGTCGTTCCAGCCATAAGTGCAACAAAATCTGCTGGTAATTGAGACCCAGTCATCTAAAACACGTTTGGTTTGATTGTAGCCAAAATCAAGACGGACGTGTAGTTGGGAGAAGCACAGCACTCGAGGAAAAAGTGAAAAGGGGATGCAGACAGTCCAAAAATAAACATAATGGTGACAAAAGAGGCTGCAAAGACCTGCGCTCTTCCTAAACTATGGAGTCTAAGGGCAAATGTTAATTTTGGAGACATGAGCTTTTAGACTCGGACTGTACCTCAACATTGCCTTTCCCATGGCCACACTAACATAGTAATACTACCTCTGGCAACAGGAGCAGAGAGCTTTCAGCACACTGACACACAGCTGGGTAACATACCTGCTGGAAGAGAGAATAAAACAGGTTCAGCATGAAAACAGAATGAACATGACTCAGGTCTTGACTCATTAATAATTTCCCTCAGCATAAGAAGTGTCAGAGCTTAAAGTTTAAACCAAGTTCTGACAAGGCCAGTATCTTTCATAACTCACACAAGAAGCAACTGTGCAAATATTTCATGAAGCCCTCCAGAGGAAAATCATGTATCATGTTCGGTGAGAATCAATGAATGTTAAAATAATAATACAAATATTATACGTCAATTTGTTTGTGTAAATTTACACCAACTCCCCTGAGCGTACACAGTAAGAAAACACAACTACTATTCAGATGCGAGTGAGAAGTATTCTACAGCAGTACTCCAGCTGGGCAAGTCCAGAGTTGATTTACCTCCTTTCTCGCTGTCGTAGTGCGAGGCATCGAACTGGGCGTCATCATTCGGCACCTGGACGCTGGCGATCACAAGGTGGTTTTGCTCATCCGATGTATGGGTCCCCAAAACCAGCCTGTGAACGGCGTAGTCCTTCCCCTCTGGTCTGCAGAATGCCACAACATGGACACGCTTTTAATCTACACTATAGCCAACATCACTTTGCCATTCGGTTTAAACATCAGAGTGGGGCTTTTGGTATGTTGCGAGTACTGCAGTGTACAAATACTTCATAGGTTATCACAGAGAACGTGGGGGAGATTTATTTTATTTTTTTATCTCCGGGGGGTAACAAAGTAGCTTGGCAGACACACTTCATGAGCAGTAAGATGGAGACAATGTAAATACCTGTTGACATCTGGAAGCCACTGGACAGTGAGGCTGGGCCACTCCAGCGCATGAGTCATCACCAGGTCATACAGGAACGGTGTGTTTTTCTTCCAGATCTTGTACTCCTCATTGATGACGCGTTCCTCCACCGCATCGTCGTACACTTCAGCAGAACACGGGATAAGTCACAGGTGTGCGTGTGTGGATGTATAAATTAAGTATATATAACTAGGTATAGCTACTGTTACCAAATTATTTATTTAGACTTATAGCTGGGAGCATATTATGTGTTATTAACCATCTTTCCGAGATACAGAAGTCGTATTGTTTGCTAACACCCACTAACGTTGCAGGCAGTGAAGGAGGCTCTGGCGGCGTCACAACACGCAAACACTTCCGTAAGTTGAAATATATGCTTGTTTTGGTGCATTGGTTGCAATTGCACTGGATTTAGAGAGTAGAGCTTTGGCATGACGTGTTTGAACAAAAAAAACGTACAACGGTAAAAGGCACACAGACCGGCTAACACCAATAAGCCACCCCCCTCCCCGATAGGACTTGAGCGTTACTGAGCTAGCATGTCATGCTAGCACCCATCTCTAGAGTTAAACGGCCGTGGCGCGCGCACAAAGCGGTACACGCGGGCCACCGCTTCGTACGACAGGTACTTGTGATAAACCTACCCTCTTTATCCGCCATGTTCCAAACTCTGCGCTTCGTCACGATGCTCGGAAGCAAAGCAACTGGGTGGACGCTGTTTTTTTAATGAATACCGCGGTTCCCCTCGCGAACCCTGCTTTGGCTGTACCACTACAAAAGTAGGCTCCTTCCTTTTCAGCGCCGAATTACTCGATACTTATTGCGCATGCGTCGGTCCTCGCACACCGACGAGGTTCATTGTTGCGCGCGGTCTGCGCATTCGGGAGAAGTGACTGCGCAGACTGTTCAAAAATATATATTAATATTCACACGTTTAAGTTTTGCTGCCTCGTCGAAAATAGCTTTTGACATGCACATGAACCATTGCGTCACGGTTTTAGATTTCTTTGAAAGTACTCATAAATAACGTCAAAATGTCAAAATTGAAAGCAGACAATTAAACATTTATTAAGTTGAATCATAATGTACAAATTGCGCTGCATGGGCTACAGTGTGTAGTATCACTAATGTGCAGTCGGCTCAATTATGCATGCATGCACAATATATGATGATATTGTGTTATCCTATTCATTCTTCAGGGATGTAACAATTTGTATTGTGCAGTGTGTAATGAGTATTACAGCCTCACTCTGCATTCCAATGAGTTTATTTTGCAAAAGTATTGTCCATAAACAGCAAAAAACAGTTTACAGTAAATTACAAACCTTGAAAATGCAACAACAAAAAAATGTTCCAAATACGAGCATAACAAAAATCTGAAGTATATTAATAAATTAAATGTTTAAAAGAAAGAATGAGTTAACATACACAAGGAGGTGTCAGCTATCATGAAAAAAGGTCTTTATCTCTACTGACAACGATAGTGGAAGCAAAGTAAAGACAACTGGCACAGAGGTTAAAGACAGAGTAGCCTGGTGTCATCTTTAGTCAGTCAAAGTAAACTGTCACAAGTTATGGAATTAAAAAATGCATTATCACATCGTCACCATGTGTCAGATGAAAAAACATTTTCCCAGCTCTAATTTTCCCTAGATAGTTCAGTTTACTGTCTGGTTTAAGACGTTGAAACAAAGCAACAGAAAGAAAAACAAAAGTGGAACAGTGTATTCTTTTTTCAAAATAGCTGATTTTCAGCTCAGAACCAATAGACACCTTTTTTTATTTATTTAAGAATGACCTGGAGCACAACAGTAGAGCATGCCACTATAAAAAAAAGTGATGAAATATACAGTGATCTTTTTCACAGATACACAGAAGAACAAATGGAGCACTTTCCCATAAAAAGATGAGACCTAGAGCAGTCCGAGTAGAATACTGGTCCTATATTCTACGACAAGAGTAAAATATACAGTTATAGGTAATTTGCGGGTCACAATGTGTAACCCAGTTGTGCACAACACTTCATACATTTATATATGTATTTCCATTCTTCTTTTTTTTGGTTACATAAAAGAGTAACATATATGGTAATGGATAATGCTTTAAAGTTACTAAATATTCCCTAAGTCCCTCCCATAATTATTCTCGTAAAAAAGCAATTTCAAGCTACAACTACAGTAGTGATCAGTACAATGCAATACCCAACATATATCATAGATGGCAGGAGAGTATGTGTGTGTGTGTGTGTGTGTGTGTGTGTGTGTGTGTGTGTGTGTGTGTGTGTGTGTGTGTGTGTGTGTATATATATATATATACATATATATATACATATATATATACATATATATATATATATAAAAACATATATATGGGGGTCTTATCAAATGCATTTGTACACAGTGACAAGTGATCTGGAGTGATGTAATACAGTTAGTATGCACAGGCCAGTATAAATACGGATCGATGGCTATCTACACGTTGTATGATCATGAAATAGATTACGAGCCACTTCAGTTTCATCGGCCTAAACATGACGTGTAGTGACACGATTGTGTGACATCGTGTCACATGCAGAGTAGAGATGCACTGACACTGTATTCCTATTGTAAAAGAATTCACAAACTACTGTGACCGTCTGAACAAATATAACAAGTCACTTTTCAACACCGATTAAAGAGGCAGTAAGTAATCTACTGTGTACTTTAGAGAGTGACGGAGCTGTGGATGAATACTATCTGAGGTTTTTACTTAAAAAAGTGGTGAGAACTTTAGATTAAGCCAACCATGTCACATCCTATTTCAGAGCTTTTTAAAAGATAAATGGCGAATTAATTTATGTCGAAATTCAACTGCAGTGACGGGGCTTTAAATGATTGTTTTGGTCGAGTGTAGTGAGCGTAATCAGAAATTAGTGTACATGTACAACAAGAAATAGGCAAAACGATGGACATTTTACGACAATGTTTTCCAGTGAAGCAACAGCTTTAGTTCTACTCTGGCGGTTAGTAAAAGGGGGCAAGGGGAGCCGCCCACCTATTGCTCAACACAGAAGTGTCACATAACAGATTAAACCCGATTGGGCCGTGTATGGTAGTATGAACACAGCTAACATTATCACAACGCATACTTGTTGCCAATAGACCACAATAAAAGTCAAGTCAAGTACTTAATGCCCCTTTAGAGTATCCTATACTTCATGTTTATATCACAATCTGAACTTACAAGCATTCAGAGTCACCGGATGAAAGCGAAATACGAATCCTAAGCGGTCTATTTGAAAGAGTTCAGGACGACAAACCTTGTGAGGCGACCCGTGGCGTTACGTTTCAGCGCTTGTTTTAGCGGCTATACCTTGGCGTCCAACGCGATGGCCACCACGATACCAGCGTCAACAGGGGCGCGTCGTTCATACAAAACACATACTGGAAGTCTGACGGAGAGGTGGAGGTGGAGGTGGAGGTGACGATGGCAGCCGAGCGGCTCATGGTGCTGATGAGAAAAATCCTGTCGTTGAGTCACCCTGCCAACGTCACGGCTACAAGGGATGATGTCATGCTTTCTTCACTTAATGTTCTTCTATGAGCAGCTGGTTCTGGAGGGAGGACACACACACACACACGTTAATAAAGAAAGGTTCTTTGTATACAACATTTGAGCAAGTCGACACAAGGCGCACGTTGATAAAATTGCGCAATGCTAACCGGCAACAGTCAGTGTCCACCTGATCTGCTGAATATTGATTATTGAAATGATTGGAATGCTAAACATGCGGGCGTTTATGAATCCCACCTTACTGTCGGTGGTATTTTGGATGATGTCGTTGTCGGGGTCTCCTCCCTCGGAGCCGCTCTTCTGGTCGTCATCTTTCCCATCCTTCTCCAGGTCGTCCTCTACAGACGACATCCTCGTTGGCTTGGAGGATTTCTGCTACAGACACACGGATCAGGATGAGTAATGAGTCTCAAAATGTTCATTTCTAACTGACCAAAAGAAATAAACTAAGTAGCTGCACGTCGTGCTTTTTAACTGGATGAACCGACCGTTTAGTAAGAAGGGGACACTTCAAGCTGCAAAGCAGGATTAGATGACTTTACTGCACACAGTGTCCCAGTAACAAGCATCATTTCACCTCATAACATACCCACCTATCTATCTATCTATCTATCTATCTATCTATCTATCTATCTATCTATCTATCTATCTATCTATCTATCTATCCATCTATCCATCTATCCATCTATCTATCTATCTATCTATATACCTCGTGGCGGGTTGTGAGGCCCGTTAGACCCAACGCCGCCCGCTAACCACCATCCTGCTGTTCAGCTCATTTTCTGTAAGCAGTGTAGCATTTAAGCGCGACGGTATGAGCAAAATGTGACCGTTTCACCTTTTGTTAATGTTTGACAACAAGCAAATGGTTGTTCCTGCCTCTCACCGCCCCATCAACAGAGATCACATTTCATCTTTTCTCAGCTGAGGAGATTCCACTTCCTTTGTGTAACCACACACACACACACACACGCGCGCGCGTACACACAGCGTTTCACTGATCTGACAGGACACACAACAGCAATCCGCGCCGCTCGAGTGCCAAAATTCCTTCGGATGCACCACATGTGCCGTGCGTAATAGAGCCCAGTTGCTAGGCAACAGCGGTTGCTAAGTGAGGAGCAGGATGCATGTGACTTTTTCAACCTGCCTCCATTTACAGCAGCGATGGCTTCTGCACTAATACAGTAACACACTGGGGCAGAGCTCTGCGTCCCTTCAGACCACAGCGCTTTTCCTCTCCCTTCCTTTTTTTTGCAAAATGAAGGCGAGGTCAAACAAAACAGAGAACGGCGCGATGAAGGACAGTGAGAACATCAGGAACAGAGGTTGTTTGGAGGAGTGAAATGTGTAGAAATGCCACAGAGTGAAGTGTGCATGAAGAAAACCACTAAATGAATCAGCCAGGCTGCTCTATTTTAAAGAAATCCTTAACTGGAGGACTCGAGCTCCTTTACAGCCAGTATTGTGTCCATGCACAGCTCAGTATCCTGATACACTTAAGAACTGCTCGTAGGTTTGATATAAATCCATCTGGAAACGTGCACTAGATGTATGTTGGAGAAGAAAGATGGCTTTACTTAATACTCTTCTCACAGCCAGCAAATCCCATTAAAAAAAGACCATTCTTCAAATAATCCATTTGCTGGAGACCAGATTCAATGACAGATTAGTCCATATTTGCATACAAAATAAACTACAGTGTGTGTGTGTGTGTGTGTGTGTGTGCGTGAGGGCGGGTTTATAAAAGTGTGGTCATTTGGAACAGGCCTCAACACATTTGTCTTTGGAGGACGACGAGCGTGTGAACTAGAGTTTGTTTTCAAGGAATATTGAGCGACACCTCTAGAGATGCCGGTGCCAGCATCTAGTTTGTGCATGTTTGGACCCCGATTACTCCAAAGCACTGAGTTCAAACCAGAGCCTGTCTATGAGAGGTCTGACCGATGGGATCCCGGCGCCAGCTAGATCTGGTCTCGGAGCTCACACGCACTTCATGCGTCCGGCATGATCAGACGACAAAAGTGAAAAGAAGAAAAAGTGTAACTGAGGCCGACGGCGTCGAGATAAGTTGGTCTTTACACTTCTTTGCGCCTCAACTGGCAAAACACTCCATGGATAAGAACAAAGACGAAGGACGAAGTCCAACCACAATCTCTTCCTCTAAAGAACGGTAAATGTAATGAATGTGTTCGGAACGACAATACGAGTACGTATCGCAGGGGCAACTGCTAATTTATAATTGCATGACCTTTCGCTGGATTTCGCTCCTGTGTTGGAAGGTTCACCAGCTGAAGAAGTGCAGTACCTTGGAGGTGGCTGTCTTTTTCCGCTTGGATCCGGTCTTGTCTCCGGGCTTGTCTCCGGCCTTGTCTCCGGTCTTGTCTCCCTTCAGCTTCTCCTTGTCGTCTTTCTCCTCGACAGAGTCGCCCTCCTCGCCCTCCTCGCCCTCGCTGCTGCCGTCCGCCGCGTTCCCCCCCTCCTCTGTTTCCGATGAACACTGTTGCTGGATGGCCTGTGTGGGCGAAAGATGCCCACCGATCATGGCAAGTTCAACAGCAGCTGACACTTCAAAACGTACAAAACTGCAAGTTAAGACAAATGGATGCGTCTTTCTCGCTAAAACACTATCTGCTGTCAACAGCCCTTTTTCATTTGCGCTTTTGGCGAGGCCACAACGGGGCTTTTGATCGAGGATCATCTCTCTTCTCTCTAGGCCACAGACACAATAGACCGCTGGCTGACCTGATAGCCTGTGAACTTGACTCCGGGGTTGTTCTCGATCTCCCACAGGCCCTCGTTGAAGCCTTTCCGCTTGTTGGACTTGCCAAATTTGTCTTTATACTCCTTATAAGGTAGAAGATCCTTCGGGCCCAGGAATGCACTGGAGACAGAGGGACAGAGGGGGGAAGCGACATCTTACTATAACAACAACAGTTCTGGAAAACCGCAAAGTTTCAGGGGTTGGATTCGGCATCATCATGCATGAAGGTTTACACACACACACACACACACACACACACACACACACACACACACACACACACAACAGCCCCGAGCCCAACAAAGTGGCAGCGATGTCGAAATCTATTAGGATTCCCAATTTGGTACAACTGACTAACAACTCCTTAACATTCTTATAGATCTTGATCTGAAGAGGATTGCTTCACATTCAAAAGGAAGAAGGGATAGAGAGAGAGAGAGAGAGAGAGAGAGAGAGAGAGAGAGAGAGAGAGAGAGAGAGAGAGAGAGAGAGAGAGAGAGAGAGAGAGAGAGAGAGAGAGTGATAAAAGGTGCCTACGTTTCATGGGTCCCGAAGAAGAAGATGGGGTACTTGTTGGCGGGCGGTTTGACAGCTCCTTCTGGAAGCTCATCAATCTGAAAGACAGGGAGAGAGAAGCTGTTACATTATTTTTTTTATATATATCATACTCCTCTTTTTTTAGATGCCCAGTCATAATGTCTACCGCGGTACCTTAGATGATGTATATAAAGGGGATACTGTTGTTTATGTATGCAATACAGCGTGGTGGAATGACACGACTGAATCAGGTCAGACCTGTTGTGCGGTGGGAGAAAGATGCTCCAGGTAATTTGTTCCAGGAGCCTAAAGATGGAGCCCGGCTGCTGCACTGTGGGGGGATCCACCGAGAACCCACAACACGGGAACCATGTGCGCCACAGAAATAGAGGTCGTGCACCGCCTGCTAGTCGGTGGCCACAGTGCACACTATTATTATTAATAATAATGGTTATTAATAATAATGATGCATGGCTTCGTCTCCAGCAAAAGAGACGGCTGCATCGACAGCATGTTCTTGAAGCGGAGGTTTACCTGAGGTCAACTGCGGGCTGCGAAATGCAAACATGTCATGCAAAAAAAACAAACATGCAACACACATGTTGGACTGGACATTGATAACGCGCGCGCACGCGTGTGTGTGTGTGTGTGTGTGGAGGGGGGAGAGAAATGCGTTTCAACTCAAACAAGAGCGGAACGGAGCGGGAAACGTATGGAGAATGCAGCCCGGTACAATGTACGTTGTTGTTTTTTTTTAATGTCATTATTTTTTAAGCCTTTTGGACAGAAGTCGGTGACGGAGCTGAGCGCACCCAAACGCGGCTGTGGAGCGAGCCCCCGTGCCGGCACCGTGCAGCACCCTCCTCTCTCCCAGCAGCACCCCTCCGGAGAAGCGGCGGCTGTATCGTGTGAACCGACCCCGCCTCCCTCTGCTCCCAGCCCGGCCGCATCCTCAACTCACCCTCGCCGGCCAGTGCGGGTATCCCTTCATCTTAGCGAAAACCAAATCTCCTGCCTTGTATTCCCGCGGCCGTGGTCGAGCCATGTCGCCGGATATTTATGTGTATATATATAATAATAATAAAAAATACGACCGTCTGATGTGACTTTATATAATCCTGTGCAGTTCTCCACCGGAGGGGGCCCTCAACGCACGGCTCAATTATCCACCATCAATGGGTTGTTTTTTTTTGTATTTCTTTTTTTTTTTTTTTTTTAAATCAAGACTGCACGGGAATAAATAATTTAAAAAATAAACGCGGAAAGCAAGGGCGCCCGGGAGAGGGGTATCCTCTTACGACCCAATTCAGGTGTAAGCGCGACCCAGAATGGCCTAAGTTGGAGTACGGTACCTGCGAGCGACGCGCAGCCGGTCACAACACCACCGCGCGCACTTCCGGTCAACGAAATAAAAGCAACGCTGACACGCATCACTTCAATCATTTATTTTTTTTTAAACTGCTGTCTGCAACGTGTTTATTAATGTTTACCCGAGAATGAAAAGAGACACGAGCGTCGCCTCTACTTTCACGTCGCACAACAACAACAAAAAAGGCAACATCCCACTTTCTCTCACATGCAACACATGAGGGTGTCGCATGTGAGAGAAAGTTGCTAGAGCGATTTCAACCATCGCAACCTCAAGAGTGTCATCCCGAAATGCCATCAACACGTGAACTTTCCGACGAGTTGCAAGGTTGTAGCAATGAATAGTGTATAAAGATCCAATGAGCAATACTATTGTCATATTATCATATTTATCAGAGCAATCCTGTTATCATAGTTTTGTGCAATGCTGTTATGTCTTATTTATGTATTTATTTTACCTTAAGTTAACTGTAATTCTGCATCAGGATGACCGAGCAAAATAAGCTTTTCATTGTATAGAATAACTGTGTGTTATCTGTGTGTATGACAGTAAAAACATGTCTATATTACATGTATGAACCAGGAAGCCCCCTCAAAGTGCAGCTTTTTTTTCTATTCTTATATGCCTGTTGAGGATCTGAGAAAAGCTCAACTGATGAGACCTTTAGACTGAAATCTAGAACCTCTGAGACGCTTCACTTCTCACACAGAGACAAAGAGACTCACCTCAGAGGCATCCGGTCTGGTTCCACGGTCGAGGCGCCTCATCCGTCTGATCTTTGCCACCCTAAAATATTCAGAGCTGATGCCCTGAATACTTGATATTGTAATAGTCAAACAGAACCCAAGAGCCCAAAACTATTTAACCCTTGAAGTGTAAACTCTGCCCCAGATCTGAGCCTACTTTCTATTTTCTTTATTCTCATTTTACACATCCTTAGTAATTAAGCTGTTACGTCTCTCAAAACAGAACACAGATCTCAGCTCAACATTGAACATGAATTGAGAGCGTACGTATCAAATCTGTAACCCCGTTTTAAAAAGGTTTGTATGAAGCAGCTCACTCACACTGATACAAGGTGATGGCTCACACATATCGGCACTGAACGGGTTGCATGTTACTGTTATTATCTTGAAAAGATATTCAGTACAAAACAGGTTGATTGCAGCCACAATAAGCTTCTTTTGGCCAAATATTAGTTATTTTTGACATATCTTTATTCTAACATTGTTCTAACAAAGTGCTTACAATGTTCTTTATTCTATTATTTGAAAAAGCACGGATGGAGTAGTCACAAAAGGTTATTAAATAAAAATTCAGCATGGACTATTTTTTTTTAAATAAATGTGTTGAGGCGGTGAGGCATGAACATTGTTCTTCCTCCAACGTGGGCGTGACAAAACTACTGCTTGAGGGCCACACAAGCCAACACTGAGACAAATGGCCCGTGTACTGCAGTATGAGGACAGAGGACCTTTAATATAACTGGATGGTGACACCACTACAGCCTATGGGGTCTTCAGACGACGACTGTGGCTCAGTGGAGGAGCTGGGTCGTCCTACAATCGGTGGTTTGATCCCTGGCTTCGCTACGCCGTAACAATGGACAAGACACTTAACCCCAAATTGCTCCCGCATGCTGTGTCTGCGGTGAGTGAGGTATGAGGCCCAATCCCCATGTCCCACCTAAACCCTCAAACCCTCAGGGACTTGAACTGGTGTGACTATGAATGGGACAGCATTGTGCTGCAACAAATCACATGACTACATAACAAAATATTGTGTACAATTGTGTATTTATTTTATAGTTTTTATTCACTGATTTGAAGGTCTTACTCACGAGATGAGACGTCATTTTTGAGTTTGTACTCACCGTTGTATGACCTTATTGCAAGTCGCTCTGGATAAAAGCGTCAGCTGAATGTAATGTAATGTGTGGAAAGGAGTCAGCCGAGGTGGTTCGAAGGAAACATACCATGACTCAAAAGTTTTTCTTTGTTTCACCATGGCTTGGAGGTTTAACCCTCATCATGTGTGAAGTACAGTTGTGACTGTTGTTTCATTGAATCTCGTGTCACAGACAACTCTGAGTAGCTGTTGCATACTTGTCATTCTTGCAGGAATATAAAGGACATTAGACAACTTTGATTAAGAGACTCCGTTCCTCCTTAGCAAATGGACAGAGAAAATCTTCCATCACAACTTGTACTTAAGCACTTTAACACTACATGTTGTCATTCACCCATTCATGCACTGATGGGAGGGGCTACCATGCAAGGTTTCACCTGCCCACCGGGACTCAAACTAACATTCAGGCCCAATCCCAATGTCCCCCCTAAACCCTCAAACCCTGAACCCTCAGAGACGTACTGGCATCACCTGCCATGTGCTTGAGTGTGAGACACCAATACTCAATAAGCAGGACTCGCATCACAACTTTTTACAAATTACATTAGATTTATACAGGACTAGAAATACAGAATACACACATGTTTACCCTTGAGCAGAATGCAATAAATCCTCAACCACAAAACTGAATCACACATTACATATTTGGTAAATTAAAGACACGAGAGGAAGCCGTCAGACCTTCACTAAAAGATCCTCCTCCTCCTGTGGATCAAGAATTGAGGGCGAGTGAGGACTGTTGTGATCAGCACTTTTTGCAAAATGAAGAAAAGAACCAACAACAAAAAAGATTAGAGAAATACAGGCTATATTAGTTGAGGTTGTTCCAAACATTTTTACTTACTTACTTTCCTGGAAATAATGTGATGTGTTGGATTTGGCACCATCTAGTGGTGAAGCTTCAGATGACATAATATACCCCTCCTTCAGTCCCAGCGGCCCAGGAGTAGAGCTCTAAACCTGGGTAACGTGGTTCGTCTCGCTCGGAGGCCGTCCTCACCATAACACTTCTTTAGGGGCGACAGAGATCAGAGGTTGGAGCTTAAAGTTCAGCTAAGCAGCGTTTATTTTGTCAACGGAGACGATCACTTAAACTATTTGACGATTTTTCATGATCGAAAAAAAGACAAAACTAAATGAAGTCCCCTTCGAAAATGAGGACTTTGGCTAAAAGTTTCCATCTAATGAAACTAAATGATATTGCGAAAGAAAGACGGTAAGCTTAACAGAAATAACAGAACAAAACTAAATGAAAATCAGCTGTTTAAATAATCAAGATATTCACCCCGAGTTCCACCTCAACATAACGAAATAGCTGAAGTACATTTTGTTCTTTGACCTCCAGAAATGTAGCAGTCAGCACGCCAAGTATGAAAAGCAGAATGTTGGTCAACTTGCTCTTTTCCACGCAGAATATCAGGACTGTTGAATTGATAATAAAGCCTTTCTAGGTGACAAGAGACACTAATTAGATCAGGCAGTTTAAACTTAACTTAACTATCCACCATATCTTTTCCAAGAACCTTCCTGTGAGTTACAGTTACATAGAAGCTTATTTCTAGGGAATTATATGAAATTATAGGATCTGTTAAATGAAGTGTCATCAAAGTTTCAGTAACAAAGTAAACGTGCATAAATATCTTTGTATGTAGATTTTGAAACATTACACAGCTAAACACAGATGTATTTGTACAGTTTTTATTTTCCTCCATCACAGACACACAGTATGTCATTGATTGTCAATTAATCCATCATTAATTGTTCATAACTAGAAGAAACTAATTCTCTCCTGTGTGGACTCTCATGTGTGCCTTTAAACGTTCCCATCGTGTAAATCTGTTCCCACATTCAAAACAACTGTATGGCTTCTCTCCTGTGTGGACCATTATGTGTCTCTTCAGATGTCCATGTCGTGAAAATCTTTCCCCACAAACCTCACAACTGAATGTTTTCTCTCTTGTGTGGTTTATCATGTGTGACTTCAGACTTCCCTGATGTGTAAATCTTTTCCCACATTCATCACAACTAAATGACTCAGGTGCCCTGGTCTCCTTCCAAACAGTGACTTCAGTCTGAGAAGATGCCAAAGCCTTTATATCATCAGCATTGTACTTTCTTTTTTTTTAATAAACACGTGAGAAAGAAGAACAAAAGCATCCATCATTAATTCTTCACAACTAGAAGAAACATTCTATTTTCTGTGGACCATCATGTGTGTCTTCAGATGTCCCTGTCGTGTAAATCTTTTCCCACAAACCTCACAACTGAACGGCTTCTCTCCTGTGTGGACTCTCATGTGTCTCTTCAGATGTCCCTGTCGTGTCAATCTTTTCCCACATTCATCACAACTAAATGACTCAGGTGCCCTGGTCTCCTTCCAAACAGTGACTTCCGTCTCAGAAGATGCCGAAGCCTTTTCATCATCAGCATTTGGTTGTGAATGACGATGTGTATTTAGGTTCCTGGCTGGTCCTGATACCACACAGTCCTCTCTGTCTCTCAGGAACGTGGTGATATCAGCCTCCTCCTGCACAATAAGCAGCTCTCCCTCAAGCCGGGTCCAGAGAGCCTCCTTTTCCTCTTTTATGTGGAGGGGCTCCTGGTCCTCCGGGTCGAGGTCCAGGCCACCAGGAGGGGCGTCTGCTTTAATTGCCAACAGCTGCTGGACATCTGCAGGGAGCACATTATGGACAACTGTGACTTCAGATTGATATCAGCTTTTATTGGTGGAGACATTCAAGGAGTCTCTTCATGGACAAACACTGAAATACATAACACAAAACAATAACACAATGACATTTGTAAACAGCAGGACAAAAGTGCGGAGAGCAAGGATGCTGGAATAAACATGGAATGTTGACTGTAAAAAGATTTTATACAGTATTTCTGCTCAAGGTAACAAGTTGTTTCAGTTCACCAGACCAAAAGGTTCCTTTAATACAGATGAGATGTGACTTAAGAAATAAAAATTCCTGTGCTGTTTTATATCGCAAATACTTCATATTAAAGACTACGGACTTTCATCTCTATCTCTATATTCTACCCTGTGCAGCACTCATTCATCCAGATTAAACATGAGTGTTAACTGTCATTGTGTTACTTTAAGGACCTACAGTAAATCATACACACAGGAGTTAGAGTGTCTTTTGAAACAATACAATGGAGCGGATTGCTGCAGCTTTCATTCAGGATTTTGACAGCATTATCACCAAAAGTTATCACTTGTTGACTGTCAACATAAAACAGTGGACACACGGTTCCCATCAGGATTCAAATCGCTGTTCACGTCTGCTGTCCGACCCTTTTAGAGTCTCCTGTACTGCAGCTGAGCTATAGAAGAGGCTAAAGGATTCGTAGAGCACTATTAATTAAAACACTGTATCATTATTAATCATCATTTACTGCTTTTTCTATTGTCACATCAACGGTAATACACGTAGCTCACCATGTATGTTATTATAGTAAATTATGCAAGTAAAGGCAGCTGGTGATAGAATATATTGTAGAAATATTGCTATATCGCAAGGTTACTGTAGTACCTAATTTACTCACATTCACATTTTATTATTGTGAAACCTTTTGTAATGTAAATGTTTTAATGGTTTGTACAATTATGATGGAAGATTTTTTCTGTCCATCGGCTAAGTGTCGGAGGAAAATAAATCACATGTGTATTCTTAAGGAAAACATGTAGCTTAGAAACTGATATGTGCTAGATGTGTAATGGATATCAGTGTCCAGTTGGGGTCAATAGTCCGAGAGGGGTGAAGAGACAAAGTGCTTACTTTCCCATGACCTGTGCGCCTTTCAAGGTAAACTGCTCCATGTCAGTGCGTTTACATGATGGTATTAATTCGAATCTTGCTTTAGTCGGACTATGCTCTCTTTCGGGCCAACTGCTATTATCCTAATATACATGGCAGTGAATAAATCGAATCGTTGGCCGAATGCATGTCATATCCGATACGATAGGTGGCGCTGTTTTCATTACATGTCGTGGTGATACAGCCATCTCCGCTTGACCTCTTCACTCTTCATAATTGAGAGAACCCCGCTAGCTTCGGTGGTTGTCGGGGAGCTAGCGCAGAGCAAACAGGGAATTAGCAGCAGCGCTAGCTGGCTACATCAGGGAGCTAGCGGAGAGCAAACAGGGAATTAGCAGCAGCGCTAGCTGGCTACATCAGGGAGCTAGCGGAGAGCAAACAGGGAATTAGCAGCAGCGCTAGCTGGCTACACCCGGGAGCTAGCGGGGTCACCCACCGAAGGTAGTATCGTCTTGTAACCCGACTTTTACGTTTGTTTGTTTCTGCCGGCCGTGACAACTTATCGTCTCTTTTGACTTCCGGGTCACGACCTGGGAGGGGGGAGGGAGGAGGCGGCGGGATCTTGAGCATGCGCACAAACGCATTGTCCAGTTCCGATCCGATTCAGCGTTTACATACAGCGTTATTCGAATTATCAATCGAGTCGAATCGAGTTATCCAGGGGTGTTAATCGGATCGTAGTCGGACGCAGTTATTCGAATAAAGGTGTTTACATGAACGGGATAATTCGATTTTAGTCCGACTAAGCCAGTAATTCGAATCCATGTAACCGCACTGGTGTCTGGTCGTAGCCTCGCGATCGCCGCAATGGAGATGAAATGTAGCTTGAAGATCTCCAGCAATATGTTTGTGGGTGTGAACACAACGCACGCACGTGTAGAGAAACCAGTAGGTTAAAAAGAAGAAGCAGTTTCGGTGGAACACCGGGAACAATAATGAAAATGCACAAACCTGATCCGAGTAGCTCGTGTTCTCTTAAAAGAGAAACGGTCTCCGCATAATCTGCTGCTAATCTGTCCAAGTCCCCAAAAGTCTCTTCGACGACCGCGTGGACTCGCTGCTTCACCAACAGTCTCAGCATTTCTTCTTGAGACATGGACGCGCGGGC
>NW_027175820.1:1740000-1987500 GCF_023055335.1 Clinocottus analis
TTAAGCATATCTTTGTGCTTGCAGGTTATGAATTGTCAAAAATGAAATAACCTAAAAATACGGTAAAATTTCAATTGAAATTCCTCTTTGTTCTAAAAGAAATATGGGTAAATTACAGGATCACTTTTTTTCTCAATGAATGCTTGTTTGTAAATATTGTTTAAAATATATATCAAGGCAAAAGTAAAGGACATATTTACTCTTAGAAAATGTCATTATTATTGTAAATGTAAAGAATTGCTCAATCTGAAATAAAAAATGTCCCCAAACACAAATCACATACATTACAGAAATGATAAGATTATAATCTGCATATAAACCATATCCCATTATGTGTGTCTCAGAGACGCACACATATGACACACATTGTATGTGGGAGAACCTATTAAATTCAGCATGTTTAAAACTGAACAAAGAAACAGTTAAGTAGCTTTGTTTCACGTTCATATTTTTTCTTTCATTTCTATTCCAACCTCGTTTAATAAAGTAATACTAATACAGGTTGTTTATGTTTTTAATGAAGTATTAAAGTATTACGATGAACCAGATTGCGGTCCGAGATGGACTGCAACGTTGTGGCTGACGTCACTAACATGCGCCTGCCGTCGCGTCATAACCACGTGACTTCGTGAAAGTAGAGTCGGATCCTCCTCTTTTCCTAACTCCTCGTGAATTCTCCTTCCCATCTTTCCCTGACCTCGTGACGTTTTCCACAGCTCGAGGAGAAGTGGTTATTATACGTCCAGGAGGAAAGGTTCTGACTATTGGACTTGCAGCCCGCGCGTCCATGTCTCAAGAAGAAATGCTGAGACTGTTGGTGAAGCAGCGAGTCCACGCGGTCGTCGAAGAGACTTTTGGGGACTTGGACAGATTAGCAGCAGATTATGCGGAGACCGTTTCTCTTTTAAGAGAACACGAGCTACTCGGATCAGGTTTGTGCATTTTCATTATTGTTCCCGGTGTTCCACCGAAACTGCTTCTTCTTTTTAACCTACTGGTTTCTCTACACGTGCGTTGTGTTCACACCCACACACATATTGCTGGAGATCTTCAAACCACATTTCATCTCCATTGCGGAGATCTTGATTGTATAAAGGCTGATTTATACTCTGGTTTTACGCAGAGACGCAAGCACGCAAGACACGCACGGCCGCCGTTGCGTGGTCGAATCGGCCATTTTGCGTGCTTGCGCGCGTCACCCCAAATTTCTGACTTTCCGTCAAAGCAACGCAAGCCCGCAAGGCTGTGATTGGTCCGCTAACCACGTCCTTTCTGAGTCTCGCATTTCCGGTTTCATAGTATAAAGGCTGATTTTAAGGCTGATTTATACTCGGGTTTTACGCAGAGACGCAAGCACGCAAGACACGCATGGCCGACCTTGCGTGGTCGAATCGGCCATTTTGCGTGCGTCACCCTAAATTTCTGACTATCCGTCAAAGCAACGCGAGCCGTACGCAGCCCGGAAGGCTGTGATTGGTCCGCTAACGCATCCTTTCTGAGTCTCATTTCCGGTTTCATAGCATAATACCGCTGTTTTTAAAAGCCACAGCAGAAACACGAACAATGGATCCCGTTGAAGAACATTTGGCTGAAGAGGTCCACAAATATGAGCATTTATAAAACCCGTCTGACGGAGTATCAGGACACAAAGATGGAGGTGAATTCCTGGAGGGAGATATCGGTGAACGTTGGCGTGCAGGTCGACTCTAAATGGTCGTTGCGCCACCTGCTGTTCTCGCGTATGGGAAAACGCACGGGTAATATAAAAATAAATATTTAAAGATGAACGCTAAAAGTTTTGTGTTATGTATTTCAGTGTTTATACATGAAGAGACTCCTTGAATGTATCCACCAATAAAAGCTGATATCAATCTGAAGTCACAGTTGTCCATAATGTGCTCCTTGCAGATGTCCAGCAGCTGTTGGCAATTAAAGCAGACACCCCTCCTGAGGGCCTGGACTTGGACTCGGAGGACCCGGAGGACCTAGCGCCCCTCCACATAAAAGAAGAGGAGGCATCTCTCTGGACCCGGCTAGAGGGAGAGCAGCTTATTGTGCAGGAGGAGGCTGATATCACCAAGTTCCTGAGAGACAGAGAGGACTGTGTGGTATCAGGACCAGCCAGGAACCTAAATACACATCGTCATTCACAACCAAATGCTGACGATGAAAAGGCTTCGGCATCTTCTGAGACGAAAGTCACTGTTTGGAAGGAGACCAGGGCACCTGAGTCATTTAGTTGTGATGAATGTGGGAAAAGATTTACCCGACGGAGAGCTCTGAAGAGACACATGATGATCCACACGGGAGAGAAGCCGTTCAGTTGTGATGAATGTGGGAAAAGATTTTCACAACCGGGACATCTGAAGTCACACATGATAAGCCACACAAGAGAGAAACCATTCAGTTGTGAGGTTTGTGGGGAAAGATTTTCACGACGGGGACATTTGAAGAGACACATGCAAATCCACACAGGAGAGAAGCCGTTCAGTTGTGATGAATGTGGAAACAGATTTTCACTACAGGGACACCTGAAGTCACACATGATAAGCCACACAAGAGAGAAGCCATACAGTTGTGATGAATGTGGGAAAAGATTTTCACGACCAGGACATCTGAAGAGACACATGATGGTCCACACAGGAGAGAAGCCATACAGTTGTGATGAATGTGGGAAAAGATTTTCACGACCAGGACATCTGAAGTCACACAAGATAAGCCACACAAGAGAGAAACGATTCAGTTGTGAGGTTTGTGGGAAAAGATTTACACGACATGGACATCTGAAGAGACACATTGGAGTCCACAGAAAATATAATTAGTTTCTTCTAGTTGTGAAGAATTAATGATGGATGCTTTTGTTCTTCTTTCTCACGTGTTTTATTAAAAAAAAAAGAAAGTACAATGTTTCAAATGTCATTTGTTGGTAAATGAGATGGAAGGCGAAAGGTTTTCTGAACATTTTTAAACAATGACAACATACTGTGTGTCTGTGATGGAGGATAATAAAAACTCTACAAATATTTCTGTTTAAAAATGCATTTAGCTGTGAAATGTTTTAAAAATCTACATACAAATATACTTATGCACATTTACTTTGCTACTGAAACTTTGATGACACTTCATTTAACAGATCCTATAATTTCATATAATTCCCTAGAAATAAGCTTCTATGTAACTAACTCACAGGAAGGTTCTTGGAAAAGATATGGTGGATAGTTAAGTTAAGTTTAAACTGCCTGATCTAGTTAGTGTCTCTTGTCACCTAGAAAGGCTTTATTATCAATTCAACAGTCCTGATATTCTGCGAGGTCAAAGAACAAAATATACTTCAGCTATTTCGTTACGTTGAGGTGGAACTCGGGGTGAATATCTTGATTATTTAAACAGCTGATTTTCATTTAGTTTTGTTCTGTTATTTCTGTTAAGCTTACCGTCTTTCTTTCGCAATATCATTTAGTTTCATTAGATGGCTACTTTTGGCCAAAGTCCTCATTTTCGAAGGGGACTTCATTTAGTTTGTCTTTTTTCGATCATGAAAAAACGTCAAATAGTTTACGTGATCGTCGCCGTTGACAAAATAAACGCTGCTTAGCTGAACTTTAAGCTCCAACCTCTGATCTCTGTCGCCCCTAAAGAAGTGTTATGGTGAGGACGGCCTCCGAGCGAGACGAACCACGTTACCCAGGTTTAGAGCTCTACTCCTGGGCCGCTGGGACTGAAGGAGGGGTATATTATGTCATCTGAAGCTTCACCACTAGATGGTGCCAAATCAACAACTCGCATAATTTCCAGAAAACTAATAAAGTAAAAATGTTTGGAACAACCTCAACTAACCTGCTTTTCTTTAATCTTTTATTTTTCGTTTTTTTTCTTCATTTTGCAAAGGAGAAGAATATTTTATTAAGGATCTGACGGCTTCCTCTCCCATCTTTCACTCTCTCTCTGTTGTCACACCCTGGAGCACGGATTGACCTCATGACTCATTTATTTCTGGCGCTCTCATCTATACGCTTGCGATTGATCAGAGACGAGAGAACATGTTGAGCAAACTCCACGACTAATTTGTTTCTCTCGTGTGGACTTTTAAATGATGATTAATAGTTTGTGCTTGTGTGAATGTGTTAACTGAACAACGGATAGTTATGTGTTATCTTTTCCTAGACAGAACAACTAAATGGTTTCTCCACTTGTGTGGATAGCAATGGTGGGCCATCAGGGCCTTCTAAGCCTTCTCTTTTTGCCTAAATAGAATCACAGTTATAGCTAATATATATATATATATATATATATATATATATATATATATATATATATATATATATATATATATATATATATATATATATATATATAAATAAAAATATATATATATAAAAATATATATATATAAATATATATTATAAATAAAAGTTATAGCTTTTTATAATTAATTGTTTTTCACAAAAAATATTTATTATAATATTTTTTCCCTTTTAGCTTATTTTCTCATTGCACAGCTGAGCCTTTATCTGTTCCTCTGCTCCTTCAGACCTCACGTATGGCTTCTTGGTACCGGTTTAACAGCACTTTTTATCCAATCACATTTCACTTCTCTTCATCCTGGTTAAAATACATGAAACAGCCTTCTCGAGGCCCTGGATGTGTGATTGGCCACGGGGCCCGTGTGACTATTAACATGCGCTGTGATTGGTCAGTAAAGGTAGCGTCTCACCCAAGGCAAGGCAAGTTTATTTGTATAGCCCATTTTAACAAGACGATTCAAAGGGCTTCACATAAAACCAATAAAAGCAAAACATAATGCAGATTTAAACAGTTAAGTTAACAGTTAAGAAAACATTAAAACAGTCAAGAAAAATAAAATGCAGTAGTGAGATGAAGCAATTGAGTCTTGTTCAAACTCAACAGCAACCTGGATTTCATCCCGGCGCAACTGTCGACTGATGTGCACTGTCCTTAATGCGCATCAACGGCGTCGCCGGGGCAAAGATGGCCCACATAACGGGTGCCAGGGTTCTGTGGCGATGTCGGCAACCCACCCGCACCTTGCTCACGGCGTCTCCACTTTTTTCCCCCTCATCATGTGGTGCGGCTCCACGGGTCGGTCCTCTCTCGCCTCGTATGCTCGTGGTGGAGCCGTGGGGCGGAGTGGACTGTACGAACGCGCCGTGTATTGAGTGTGTCAGTCTGTGACTGTAACTCCATGGACAGTTTTTCCTCCCAGTCCGTCGGTGATGTGGACTATACAGCACTCATTAAAGGCCTAAGTTTCAAACCCACGGCCCGCCGCTGGTGGACATTCGTGTGAGCTTTCAGGTGTCTCTTTTGTGCAAATGTTTTCCCACACACAGAACAACTAAATAGTTTCTCCCCTGTGTGGATAGTCATGTGACGATTCAGGTCTGCCTTTCGTTTTAATGTTTTCCCACACACAGAACAACTAAATAGTTTCTCCCCTGTGTGGATAGCCATGTGACGAGTCAGGTCTGCCTTTCGTGAAAATGTTTTACTACACACGGAACAACTAAAAAATATCACTCCTGTTTTGGAGTTAGTGTATATCTTCAGATATCCCTTGTGGTCAGAGCTTCCAGCACATTCAGGCAAGTTGATTGATGTATTTCCAGTACTACAGTTCACATCACTTACAGGTACTTTTTTGTTTTGCAGACGGTTTGAATCTGACCGAGGTTCCTGAGTCTCCTTCCAGTCTCTACTGTCATCAGTCTCAGGTTCAGACGAGGATTCAGTCTCATCAGTATCTGGTCCTGGAGGTCTTTCTGGATCTAACTTCCTGTGAGGTTCTGATCCTCTACAATACGCTCCATCAGCTTCTGTTTCCATCTGTTCAGTTTGTCTTTGATGAAGCTGTGAGGACTGAGCTTCTTCTTTATCATCTTCACTCTTTACAGGAGTGAATGAGAACTTGATACCAGCCTCCTCCAGCCCTTGAAGCTGCTCTCCTTCTTGACTGGTACAGAGTTCCTCCTGCTCCTTTTTAATATGGGGGGGCTCTGGGTCCTCCTGGTCTTCCTGCTCCGTTTTAATGTGGGGGGGCTCTGGGTCCTCCTGGTCTTCCCGGTCCTCTTTAATGTGTCGGGGCTCTGATTCCTCCTGGTGTTCCTGCTCCTCTTTAATGTTTGGGGGGTCTGGGTCCTTCTGGTCTTCCCGGTCCTCTTTAATGTGTAGGGGCTCTGGGCCCTCCTGTTCCCGCCTGGAGCTCCGGTCCTGCTGCTCGGGGGGAACCTCTTCTTTAACCACCAACAGCTGCTGGACATCTGTGGAGAATAAAATACATTCATACATTTGAGGAATCTTATTTTAAACTCTCTGTTATTCAAGAAGTGTATCACTGAAAAGCGGTAAAGTAGTCGTAAAAGAGACCCCTATGACCCCTATATAAAAACATTACATTACATTTAGCTGACGCTTTCATCCAAAGCGACTTACATTTTTGCTCTAAACACCGAAGACACAGTAACGGGGAGCAATTTGGGGTTAAGTGTCTTGCTGAAGGACGCAATGACAAGAACTAGCGGAACCACTGACCCTCTGATTGAAAGACGGGCATGCTAACCACTGAGCCAGAGTCAAACATCACACAGCAACTTGTGTTGCATTGACTGAACCACTGCGTGAAACTACCAATGAACAGGCTTTTCATAGTGTGTTTGTAACCTTGTTTGTTTTGGTTTAAGTTTAATTGTTCTATTTACAGTGTTCTTGTGTATATTACTTCAGTACAGTACCTGTAACTCTACCTCAGTACATGATGTGAATACTTCAGTATAGTATCTGTAACTCTACCTCAGTACATAATGTGAGTACTTCCTCCAGAACTGGTTCCATCAGTTTAAAGTGCTAAAGAAACAAACAGAACCAACCTGCTCTTTGTATCCGGACCGCCTGGTTGAAAACAGCGTCCAGTAGTCTCCGTTGTCGCTCGTTCTCCTCTTTTGATCTAGAAAGTTCCACCTCGTACTCTACTATCGTTCTTTCAAACAGCCCAAATATCTCTTGAGCAGCCGCAGTTAGACGCTGGTTGATGAAAGATCTCAGCAATTGGACTTTAGACATTTTCACAACGACAGAAATGTTTCCTCCACTCAAACTCTGTCACAAACCCTGTTTCCTCTCCATTAAACTGGGACTAGCTGACACTTGATCAACACAACGAGACGCTGCTGTTGCTGCTGACGGTAGCCGCCATGTGGCTAATGCAGTAACATCCGGCCTGCTGGAAGGAAAAAAACACAAAATGTGGATTAGCTCAGGAAGCAATGCACGGTGTTATTAATATCAACAACAAATCAACTACTATGATATATTTTGGTGAGGCCCATTTATACCGACCTTTAACCTTGGTATTGATAATAAAGGAAACTCAATTACTCTGCACTTAATGTATCATTTATAACTTACAAACACCTGAATAGAATGAAGTGTGTATAGACGTTTTACTATTTTCAATTGATCATTGGTGTCATTTACACCTGTTGTTTTTCACTACTTTATATTTTAATCCGTAAAGGTATGTTATCGGGTCCACGTGCCTCTTTGTTTACCTTTTTTGTTTGTCTCCATTCTTCCATTGGGAACTGCGTGTTTGCAGTGCATTGTTGCAATGCATTGTGGGTAATTCCCTTACGGAAAGGGTTCATAAAGGGCTTAAAATGTCTGCCACAGCCATCGGGCACTCGACAATGGGACACTCCTGAACCTTCTAGGACTTCGCGGGAGCGCGCCTCAAAGTCCGTAAGGATGGAGATCGGGCAACAGTGAAAGTGGAGTCAGGACCTCAAAGCACCGCGGTTGTCTTTTCCTAACTCCTCGAGAACTCTCCTTCCCATCTTTCCTTGACCATGTGACGTTTTCCACCACCGGTCAAGGAGAAGTGGTCATTAGACGTTAGGAGGAAATGTTCTGACTATTCGACTGCAGCCGCTAAGCTAACGCGGAGCTAACTTTAAGTTCACCAGCACGTCTCGCTTCAACAGTTAAAGATAAAACGAGTCGACCACACGACGCTACAGCAACTACATCTGATACAGGACGACGTTGTAGTTCAAACTACACGTTGAAAAGTCATAATAAGAACTCACCAGTCACGAGCTGTTTATTGAGCGAAGCAACAAGCAGCAGAAAGTTAGCGTCAATAACTTCCGGTGCAAAGCATTTCTTCTTTCAAAATAAAGTCCCACAGACGTATTGATCATTTATTAAAGGGTAAATTAATATATAACGTGAAGAAGAAAGAAAACAGTATTTCTCAAATCCTGGCTTTGACGACATAATTTACGTTAGTTTGTTTTTAATGTGTTTCATATGAGTGGGTATGATTCAGTGATCAAATGTCAGACACCATATTAATAAGTTAATCATTTATGTATTGGCATCACAAACATCATTCAAACTCATGGAGAGAAAACAGCCTTTAAATATATGTTTAGTTACATTACACACATTGTGAAGACTCTACAGGTGAATGAGGTCAAAACACTAACTCATAAATATCACCATGAAACTTCACCACTTCACTGACACTAAGAGGAGGATTAATTGTGTTACAAGTTTTATGAAATGTTTAAATACTCAAATGAATCATTATCTAATGGTAACTTTTGGTAAACTTAGTAGAAATCTACAGACGCAAACAGACAAAGCAGTAAAATAAACACCTGAATGTGTATTCTGAATGTTTTTTCCACTGAAAGAATACGTGTTATTCAAGAAAGATGGCGTCTTATGTTCCGTCCTGCCGTGTCTAGCCTACAACACAGAAAAGTAGAGGTTTAAAGTATCCACACCGTCAAGTGAGCCCACATTCACCCAGTGAGCCTTAATTGCAATTCTGAATGCACCTCTATCTAAGGTGTTACAGTACGAGGGCGGTACACAAAGAAGCCAGAAGCTCAATTGAAATGATGATATAATATTTATGATATATAAAAACAGATCCTTAAATTTGTAAGGTAAAATTACAATCCAGTCTTGTTCAGGCTGACTTCTGCCATGCACATGTGTATGGCCATGATATTTTACCTTACAGTTTTGGAGAAAATTTACTTCAAAGTCAGCTTCAATGACATAATGATATTCATAATGTCACAATTTCCAATATTCAAACTGCTATAAAAACAGATCCTTACATTTGTAAAGTAAGAGTACAACACAGTCTTGTTCAAGCTGACCTCTGCTATGTCCATGTGTTTGGGCTTGAGATTTTACTGTACAGTTTTGGAGAAAAGTGACTTCAAAGTCAGCTTAAATGTAATAATGATATGTAAATTATGAATGCTGCTTAAATGTAATAATGATATGTAAATTATGAATATCATTATTTCATTTAAGATGACTTTGAAGTCACTTTTCTCCAAAACTGTACAGTAAGATGTCATGGCTATATACAGGGACATATCAGGGGTCAGTCTGAACAAGACTGCGTTGTAATTTTACTTTACAAGTGTAAGGATCTGTTTTTATAGCCGTTTGAATATTGAAAATTGTGACATTATGAATATCATTATGTCTTTGAAGCTGAATTTGAATTCACTTTTCTCCAAAACTGTACAGTAAAGTCTCAAGGCCATACACATGGACATGGCAGGGGTCAGTCTGAACAAGGCTGAATTGTAAGTTTACTTTACAAATGTAAGGATCTGTTTTTATAGCAGTTTGAATATTTGGATATTGGGAAATTACGTTTGAATGCTTTTTGTGCTATCTAAGCCACCGTAGACCACTTTACCACCACTGTAGACCACCTTACCGAACTTGATACCAGCCTCCTCCAGCCCTAGAAGCTGCTCTCCCTCCTAACTGGTTACACAGTTTATCCTGGTCCTCTTTAATGTGGGGGGATCTGGGTCCTCCAGGTCTTCCTGGTCCTCTTTAATGTGTGGGGGCTCTGGGTCCTCCTTCTGTTCTTTAATATGTGGGGGCTCTGGTTCCTCCTGGTCTCCCCAGTCCTCTTTAATAGGCTCTGGCTTATCCTGTTCCCGCCTGGAGCTCAAGTCCTGCTGCTCGGGCAGAACCTCTTCTTTCACCACCAACAGCTGCTGGACATCTGTGGAGAATAAAATACATTCATATGTCTGATAAATCTTATATTAGACTCTCTATTATTTAAGAATTTTATCACTGAAAAATAGGTGAATCAGTTGCATAAGAGAGAAGCATGACCCCTAGATAAAAACATGCTGCTGCTGTCCTAAACATCACACAGCAACTTTTTGTTGCATTGACTGACCCACTCCCCATCGGTAGTAACAGACCCTCAGTAGCAGATGCAGAGACTACATGTTCCACCAACTATAACTTGCTCCACTGACCGGCTACTTTTAGTTCTCCTCTAGTACAGCAACAAAGGTCATGTGTAGCTAATATAGTGAAAGAAGTATACATATAATTGATTTGGTTTACACCACACCACATGGTGTGTCATTGTACAAACCCCACTAGGAAACCCAGGGAGTCCCTGTGACACAGTAACGACATCACCAAGATTATTTACATGGTGCATTCCTTAACCCTGCGCCGTCTGTGTCTCTTGTTGGTGAAACACTGTTGGTGCCTTTAAAGAAAACACCCTGAGGTAAAAGAACTACATTCTCTGGTCCTACAACAAATTCTGGATCCTGAAGGAGAAACGGATAACTTGCTTTAAGAAAAATCTACTCGACACTTGGTGGTAACATCATTTATCAGGACATTTATTCTTTGCAAGGAAGGTGCAGAGACAGAAATACAACGTGTTACTTTATTAATTGCATATCCAAGTCTTTTCAAAGAATGAGCAAAACGCTCCCATCTTACATACACATGTTCATCAATACACAAAAGCACACATGGCGTCTTTATGGCTTCATCATGAGCTCTTCCCAGTCGTCTGACAACCAGGCCTGTCTTGGCCAAACTCGCAAGGCAACAGGCGCCCATGTGTTCCAACAACCAAGACATATAGACACTTGCTGTGTCATGACTTATCAGGAGACAGACGCAGTTGGTGTGTAGATATTAACATGTGGAGAGAGTTCAATGAAAAGTCACTGGCCTTTTAACACTTCCATATAACGAACGGAACTAATATATGATTATGAATGTAACAGTAGAACAGTAACTGATTAAGTTACTGTTTTACCTGCAAAATGAAGACCGCTAAATTCCTGTATTCGTCAAGGAGACATTCGTTGTTTTCTCCACCGCCACATGAGAATCGGGCAGACATAAAAATAAAAAAGGATGCAGGTACACACATTTCTCCATAAATATATATTTCTTATCACATACGAATAAATCCAAAAATGAGCTGTAACCTTAGTGTAGAGAGCGGAACTAACAGGAAGTGTTTTGTTCTGTGACTTCCTGTGTGCGGCGCCTGCTCTGGTCTGCATTCAGGTGAGGCGCAGCAGTTTCAACGCCGCAGACTGACGTCACTAACATGCGCCTGCCGTCCCGTTATAACTACGTTGCTGTGTTTACTACCGACACTTGAGCAATTCCAGCACTAACTTTCAGTGCTTAGGGCGCCACACTGACAAAACCATCAGAATTCAGTGCACTGAAAGTACCCGGATGGCGCACTGCAAACGGTCAACAAATGCAGTGTAAAACTATGGGCACGACTCGCCCTAAACGGGCGCCATCTTGGCTAGCGGAAGAGGAGGAGCCCTTTTTGCCAGCTTTTTATTTATTTATTTATATGCTCCTGCCGCGATTGTGGAGGTGCCGCAGTTTCCACATGGGGTGGAGAAAGGGGTAAGGGACAAAAAGAGGGCAAGAAGTGCGTTCATTTTGTCAGTTTTAATTTCGCGGGTATCGCGAGCAGATTTGCGTCCGTCGCTTCCGCCAAGTGGTGAACGTAAGTGTTCCATTTAATACAGCGCTTATCTGCGACGGATTGCAGTCAGTGAACTTCGTAAAGTCTTCGTGAAAGTAGAGTGGGGTCTTTTCCTAACTCCTCGTGAATTCTCCTTCCCATCTTTCCCTGACCCCGTGACGTTTTCCACGGCTCGAGGAGAAGTGGTTATTATACGTCCAGGAGGAAAGGTTCTGACTATTGGACTTGCAGCCCGCGCGTCCATGTCTCAAGAAGAAATGCTGAGACTGTTGGTGAAGCAGCGAGTCCACGCGGTCGTCGAAGAAACTTTTGGGGACTTGGACAGATTAGCAGCAGATTATGCGGAGACCGTTTCTCTTTTAAGAGAACACGAGCTACTCGGATCAGGTTTGTGCATTTTCATTATTGTTCCCGGTACCGCAACTGCTTTTTGACCTACTGGTTTCTCTACACGTGCGTGCGTTGTGTTCACACCCACAAACATATTGCTGGAGATCTTCAAGCTACATTTCATCTGGAATGAATTTACTGTGACGATCGTACTGTGAAAAGACTCTAAAAACATTGTGAACACTGAGCCACAGGAAGAGTGAAATACTATGGAGACAAAACTGGGCCAAATGTTTTGTTCATTTGGAAGAAAATAATGAAATCTGAATAGTATGTGTGTATGTATTTTTGCAATAATCTATTTTATATGTTCAACTTTAACTTAATGAAGATCCAGGCCAAAAGTCTCATACACTTATTTATATTTCGAATACATTGTTGAATTTTTCAAAGTTCTACAACAACAACTTCATTTTTCAGGTTAAAATATTTTTTCCCAAATGAACAAAACATTTACCCTGTATTTGGCTCCATACTGTACTCGTAATGTTCTACCTGCAAAACAACAAAGAACATATTGCTGGAGATCTTCGAGCCACATTTTCATCTCCATTGCGGTGATTACGATTGTGAGCACTACATCACAAGCACGTATGAAGAAATACATTTAAGATACATTTACATTTAGTTATATATATATATATATATTATATATATATATATATATATATATATATAAATAAATAAATGTAAAGATTACCTTTTAGCGGAAATACTGTATAAAATCTTTTTACATTCCATGTTTATTCCAGCATCCTTGCTCTCCGCACTTCTGTCCTGCTGTTTACAAACGTCATTGTGTTATTGTTTTGTGTTATGTATTTCAGTGTTTATACATGAAGAGACTCCTTGAATGTATCCACCAATAAAAGCTGATATCAATCTGAAGTCACAGTTGTCCATAATGTGCTCCCTGCAGATGTCCAGCAGCTGTTGGCAATTAAAGCAGACGCCCCTCCTGAGGGCCTGGACTTGGACTCGGAGGACCCGGAGGACCTAGCGCCCCTCCACATAAAAGAAGAGAAGGCATCTCTCTGGACCCGGCTAGAGGGAGAGCAGCTTATTGTGCAGGAGGAGGCTGATATCACCAAGTTCCTGAGAGACAGAGAGGACTGTGTGGTATCAGGACCAGCCAGGAACCTAAATACACATCGTCATTCACAACCAAATGCTGATGATGAAAAGGCTTCGGCATCTTCTGAGACTGAAGTCACTGTTTGGAAGGAGACCAGGGCACCTGAGTCATTTAGTTGTGATGAATGTGGGAAAAGATTTACACGACAGGGACATCTGAAGTCACACATGAGAGTCCACACAGGAGAGAGACCATTCAGTTGTGATGAATGTGGGAAAAGATTTACACAACAGGGACATCTGAAGTCACACATGAGAGTCCACACAGGAGAGAGACCATTCAGTTGTGAGGTTTGTGGGAAAAGATTTACACAACGGGGAACTTTAAAGCGACACATGAGAGTCCACACAGGAGAAAAGCCGTTTAGTTGTGATGAATGTGGGAAAAGATTTACAGAACGGGCACATCTGAAGTCACACATGAGAGTCCACAGAGAATAAGAATTAGTTTCTTCGAGTCGTGAAAGATTAAGGATGGAGGCTTTTCTTCTTCTCTTTCTTTTGTGTTTATCTAAACAAATATGTAAAATGTTTCAAATGTCATTTGTTTGTAAATAAGATGGAAGGCAAAGGGTTTTCTGAACATATGATGAATCTTTATTCAATGACATTGACAATCAATGACATACTGTGTGTCTGTGATGGAGTAAAATAAAAACTTGTTTTGTATAATTCACTAGAAATGAGCTTCTATGTAACTGTAACTCACAGGAAGGTTCTTGGAAAAGATATTTTGGATAGTTGAGACAGTTTTTAACTGCCTGATCCAATTAGTGTCTCATGTCACCTATAACAGCTTTATTATCAATTCAACAGTCCTGATATTCTGCGTGGAAATGAGCAAGTTGACCAACATTCTGCTTTTCATACTTGGCGTGCTGACTGCTACATTTCTGGAGGTCAAAGAACAAAATGTACTTGTATTTAGTTTGTCTTTTTTGGATCTTCAAAAATCGTCAAATAGTCGTAATGGTAAAATATGTTATAATAATAATGCATACTACTATAATATGTATTTTTATGTTTCTAATGGTTTTAACTTGAGAACAGTACAGAAGGACATTCCTAAATCTGTGTATATGTTACAACTGGGCCTTCAAGAGCAAGACCAGATCACACCACCCCCAAACGTAAACATGCAGAGGTGCATCATGTACACAGACATCTTAAATGTATACATGACTCCTTTGGCTGTTTGCCTTCTCTAAAGATATTAGGTCTTCTTTCAAAGATGCTACTTGCTTCATTGATTCCTTATTTGGTAATGACATTGGACCTATGCATGATGTTGTATTATAATGCCTTTTTTGGTAAAAAAAAAAAAAAAAGAAAAACCTATATACTAATGTATTCACGCCTTCTCTTCACTCATGTGGTATATGATCAGACCTTTGGGCTTCTTCCCTGTGGTCATCTTGGACCAATAGGAGAGACGCTTAAGTTCCTATAAAATACCGTGTCTAACATGTTAACGTTGAAGACTTCTTCACAAGTCACTGGATTTGTGTCGGTGAAGCTTTGTTCCCCTGCAAGTCGAAATAAATGAAGAGACATATGCTGATCCGTCTAGATTTTTTTATATTGATTGAGAACTTAGACTCTTCTCCTGAACCACAAAGAATTTTTCCACAACATAGTTTACGTGATCGTCTCCGTTGACAAAATAAACGCTGCTTAGCTGAACTTTGAGCTGGTGGATAGTTAAGTTAAGTTTAAACTGCCTGATCCAATTAGTGCCTCTTGTCACCTACAAAGGCTTTATTATCAATTCAACAATCCTGATATTCTGCGTGGAAAAGAGCAAGTTGACCAACATTCTGCTTTTCATACTTGGCGTGCTGACTGCTACATTTCTGGAGGTCAAAGAACAAAATGTACTTCAGCTATTTCGTTATGTTAAGGTGGAACTCGGGGTGAATATCTTCATTATTTAAACAGCTGATTTTCATTTAGTTTTGCTCTGTTATTTCTATTAAGCTTACCGTCTTTCTTTCGCAATATCATTTAGTTTCATTAGATGGAAACTTTTAGCCAAAGTCCTCATTTTTGAAGGGGACTTCATTTAGTTTTGTCTTTTTTTCGATCATGAAAAATCGTCAAATAGTTTCAGTGATCGTCTCCGTTGACAAAATAAACGCTGCTTAGCTGAACTTTGAGCTCCAACCTCTGATCTCTGTCGCCCCTAAAGAAGTGTTATGGTGAGGACGGCCTCCGAGCGAGACGAACCACGTTACCCAGGTTTAGAGCTCTACTCCTGGGCCGCTGGGACTGAAGGAGGGGTATATTATGTCATCTGAAGCTTCACCACTAGATGGTGCCAAATCCAACACATCACATTATTTCCAGGAAACTGAAGTAAAAATGTTTGGAACAACCTCAACTAACCTGCTTTTCTCTAATCTTTTTGTTTGTGGTTCTTTTCTTCATTTTGCAAATAGCGCTGATCACAACAGTCCTCACTCTCCCTCAATTCTTGATCCACAGGAGGAGGAGGATCTTTTAGTGAAGGTCTGACGGCTTCCTCTCCTCCTCCAACAGTTAAAGATAAAACGAGTCGACCACACGACGCTACAGCAACTACATCTGATACAGGACGACGTTGTAGTTCAAACTACACGTTGAAAAGTCATAATATGAACTCACCAGTCACGAGCTGTTTATTGAGCGAAGCAACAAGCAGCAGCAAGTTAGCGACAACGACTTCCGGTGCAAAGCAATTCTTCTTTCAAAATAAAGTCCCACAGATGCATTAAATAAGATCAGCAAGTCTTCTTTTGTTGCCTTTACTCTGCTAACCTTTTGTTTACGGCCTGCAAGCACTTAGAGACGTGGATGGACACCGTGGTTTATATCCTGTTGACATATGAACAAACAGATGTAATATCTTGTTGCATCAATATAATCTGATAATAAACAGCATTGTTTTATTATTCATAAGAAATTAAGTCAGATGCCGCATTAGTGTTTCTAATAACTTGGGCTGATTGTCATTATTGGAAACAAATATTTGATTTTGTTCTGTCAGGTGTTAGGCGATATTTTAATGACAAGTTTCCCCTTGGGGATTAATATATTATGTGGGCACGAGTATATTGTGTCATTAGGATGTTGCATTTGTTACATTTGAAGCAGCGTCTTCTAAAACGGCATTGTGTGATTTTTTAATTTTTTTTGAACCAAAAATGAAATCGGGCAACTTCAACAACTTCTGCAATAGCACAATACCAAAGGGCTTATTAGAAGGGGAGACGTTGAGATGAAAAAAAACGTTGACACCGATATTGTACAACTCTTTATTTTACGTAAAAACTCAATTTTGCTGCTATTCTCATGAAAACAATTCCCGGTTTACAATTCCAGTGACTGGAAGGAGTAACAAACATATGAAAACATGTCATTTTGTAATAGTCAATACTTTTTTTTTTGTTTGTCTCAAATTGAATCTAGCTGGTTATTGCGAGAAGAAAGAAAAATAAGCCTGTGTGAAGTGATGATTTCTCCGGCTTGTCATGCAGTGATCGGCAACCTGTGCAATATCCAGCGCCGCGGCACATCTTTCCACGCCATCTTTTCCGGTTTGCAAAACAGCTGCCGCTACTGTGGGGGTGGTGGGTGGGGGGAATCCAGCCTCGCCTCGTAGTGCTGTCAGAACTTTTGTCGACTTTTAAGTTAAAGGGAGAGCTGTAAGAAATCATCACTCTGAAGGCACTCCCTAAAAGTACTAACAAATCAGAGCAAATATCATCACACTGGCACCACATCCAGGTCATGTCCCTTTGTTCACAACTCTGTATACAAAGAAAAAGAAAAAAGGAAAACACTCCAGAGAACAATTCCATTGACAACAATGCAACAAGAGGAGCTACAAACAAGCCAGAGGGCAGAATTATTAAACGTACGTTTGGAGACATCATTTTATCATATACAGGATTTCCCCCATTTTCAGTAAACACTGCAAGCGTAGTTTTGCAGTGAACCCCCACCCCCTCACCCAAATGAACAATGACACAAGTGTAAGACAATAAAAAGGATGCGGATTAGGGTTGGGTGATGCGTTCAAAATCACTTCAAATGGCAATATATATATTCACTCCGTTGGCCGCCTCCCCACTCCTCTTTCTCTCTCTCTCTCTCTCTGCCTGCTGAGCAACGCTAGTTCTTCGGAGGCAATTATTAATTAATTCAATTATCAAAATAAAATGACAATTTTGTCCCATCGCCCAACCCTAAAGGCAATAACAAAAATAACATGCCTTAACAGGTGGCTCAGTATGTTTTGGACACAGGAAGGCAGATTCAACAGGTACGCATCGGCTGACAATTATTTTATCGACCAAATTCCTACATATTCTTTTTGGCAAAATAGCGGAGCATTTCTTCTTTTTTTAAATCCAAATTTAACTTGTTAAAAGTCATTCTGAATGCAGGTTGAAACTGAATACACTGAAGGCTTTCCTTTTCCTAAGAACTTCTAAAGGCATTAACAGTAACAGACACAAATCATGGGAATGCGCTTTGTTTAGTCAACTATGTCAAAAAGAAAGAAAAAGAAACAACGGATCCGGTCAAGAAATCTACAGTCGACAAAAAAAAAAAAAAAACATTCTTCTAAAGCTAATAGCAAATCAGATGGCCGGCTCCGATTGGCCGTTAACAGGCGTGCAGCTCCGGCCACAAACAGAAAAGCAGAAACACACTTCATCAGAAGTGGCAAGATGTCTAGGTATGATCTACGCAAGTCTAAATACTGAAGGAATCTTTCTAAAAACTAAAAGTGAGTCCGTCTGGTGAGCCAGTTTGCAGAGGGGGGGCAGTAAGTAGAAGATAAGCTAGATATACATTCATTACAATATCCAGTTCAGATTTATTTTTCCCCCATCAGCTGGACTTCGATCTCACTACTTCACTGAAAATTAATGGATGTCGAAAAAACACGTGGCAACAGAACTAAAGTTAAGTTTGAGCAGAGGAAACTATGGTGCGACGGGGCAATGCACTGAATTATGGTGCCGCCACACATCGTGGGATTAAAAAAAAGAAAAGAAATAAAGCTATCGATCACATGACCTGTGATGCGCTCACAGTATCGGTGGGCTCCCCCTCCTCCCGCCCGCATACGGCGTTTTCAATATCAAAGACAACTTCAGTAAGAAATGAACTGGATCGATGCAAAAATACATACAGACTCGCTCCCACGTAGGTATTTACACATGTTCTAGTCCACCTGGTGGCTGTGTATCAAACAACATGTCTGGGCCCCAAAAAATAACTAAAACATAACAAATAAAAAAAGCCTAATTCTCAAAAGTGGAGAAAAGGGAGCTGCACTCTCACCACCCCCTCCTCCTCTCCTGATGTAAAGCAGTCAGCCCCGCTGCTGGCGACTGAGAGGATGTCTTCATTCTGTCTGTCAAATGTCGAGACCAAAGAATTTCTTCAACAGGAATCATTTCATGATGAGGGGCTTCGATTCTTGGACGATCCGTCGCACTACGCAGCCACCTTGTTGTCCTTCTGGAAGCAAACGACAGCAGCAAAAAAAACAACATTACAACGTATTAATTTATCTTCCTTTTACTGTATGTGCATGTTGTACTGAAGTATGGAACAGGCATCTTGACGTAATAATCAGGCTAGTGGAAGAACTCAAAGCTCATAGTTATATGACAGAAAACAAGCCAAAGAAACATTTTTGGTGTAGGTATTATGAATATATGGTAAACTATAGAGAGTTATGAAGCGTTTGATATTTAAATATCGCATCTAGAGCTCAGACATGTTGGAAGTTGGGAAGGGATATATAAAAAAAAGAAAACTGTGCAATAAAAGATGCATTAACATGAAATACATCAGCAGTGAACTAGCGGCCCAAGTGAGACACAGATGGATTAAACAGAAGATTGTGAACTAATGTGGTTTTGCTGCTCGAGTCAACATCTAAATTATCTGGAATATTAAAAAAAGGTATTAAACACAAGTTTCTCGGGTCACCGGATAGCACCTGTAGTCCTGAATTTAAGTCCAGAAGTCCACTAGTAGCATGTAAAACTAGAAGAGTTGCAATGTTTTAAGACTACAAGACTCTTTCAAGCTATAACTAAATGCAAACTCTTTGACGTTATGCGCTCATTGTTTTCTTACATTAAGTTTCTAATGACTACATTGAGCCGCAACACCAACGTAACGGTCTCAGGTCGTGACGCTGTAAGACTTACCCTGTATTCAAAGTCAGAGAAATCACGGCCTCCTCTGCCGCCTCTGAATCCGCCCCTGAAGCCGGGCGGAGGGCCTCGGGGGGGCCCGAAGGAGCCTCTGCTCAGCGACCGCCCTCGGCCTCCACGGGGCCCCATGAAGCCCCGGCCGCGGAAACCTCCTCTTCCTCGATTGTGCCTCAGGGGGATGCCGAACGTCTCGGAGTTCATCCGTCTCTCCTCTGCCCAGGTTGTCCTTCGCTCCCTGGAGACACAAAGACCGGTCAGGAGCCAGCGGTTTTTTGGGGAGGGAGGGACTCAAATATAACTCAACCAACAAATTGGACCCAACGCCGAGGAATTACGTGACTAAATGGTCATTTTGGATCTCAATTTAAGCATTTTATGCAATGGTTTACGTAAACATTTAAGCTACTTGCAACTTCAAATTGGTGCATTAATATGAAGGAAAAAAAGCAGTTTTGACTTTAATTGCTGCAGAATTGAGTCAATGTGTGTTGCTGCTGCAACGATGGTCAGAACACTAACGATGCTCTGTGTCTTTAAGAGTACTAAAGCAGGAGCACACGCATGTTGTAGCGGTTCATTGTGTAGTAAACAAAGAGCCGTAATAGAAAAACAAATACATACAGCATCACTCTGCCCTGATCAGGGCCTCAACGCAGCAACAAAGAGAAGAGACTTACCTTGAAAACCCTCTGTCACCCCCTTTACTGAAAGAGACAAGACACAACAAGGTTTTCAGTGTATTAACATAGTTTGATTCTCACATTTAAATATATAAATCAAGGCTTATGTTCCTTTTATGAACAAGATATGATTTGGGAAAAAAATAAACAAATGTCCCGCTCACTTCCAGATTCACATGAATTTTGTAGTTTCTATTAGAAAATGTTAACAAGCCTTAACGTTAAAAACTCTTAATTCTTCTGATATTGTTGAATTTGTCCTAAATTGTCTGAAATTTTAACGATGCCAGACAAGAGTTTAAGGTCCTGAAATAAACTGGGATACATTTGGATGTTTAAAATTGTGTATTTCTCCTAGAAGTGAACCACAATGTCAACATATTGAGGTACCTTAAATCATCAGCAGACAAGTTATCAAAGAAGGACTTGGTCTTGTCATAGTAGGTGTTTATCGCGGCCTCGTCCTCCTCGTTGGTCCCCTCGCTGGCTGGATGTTCGGCCTCAGCAGGTTCTTCTCCATTCAGTGCCTTCTCAACCTTGTCATCTGTGGTTGGAAGAACTTTAGACTGAGTATCAAACAATTTACTTCCACTATACATTTGCTTTTGGCAGCAAAAACAGTTTTTCACTGGCAAAAAAGAAGAAAAGATGACATTCAATCCATGTTGTGCTTTAGAAACATTTTTAAAGTGACGATTCACTCCTAGTTTGGATGATACGGTAAAGCCGTACCTTTTAGTTTGAGCTTGTTCTGGAGCTCTTTGTCGATCTCGTCTTTGTTGAACTGGGCGTTGGCCGTCTCGAAGTCAAAGTCTTCCTCGAAGGTCATGGCGCCGTCCCTGCGCACGTTGACTTTGCCTCGGCTGCGGTTTCCTCGTCCGCGGCCACGACGTGGGGGCTGACCACCAGCTGACAAATAACCTGACAAAATATGTCAAAAGAATTGCCGAACGGTCAGACGTGGGACGCGTTAATATTGGTACGTTGTTACACTAGCTGTATACTTAAGTACAATATATTGAACATTTTATTTTAAAAGTTCAGCGCTGACAGATGAGCCTTTTGACGCTATTGGCCCCAACATCAAATGTGAACAATCAAGACGCCTTTTCAGGGGAAAACAAAATGTCAGTCCGTGTGTTAACAGGCATTACGTTGTGGTGCTAAACTACTTACCGCCGTGGCGCTTGTTGGGATCTCGGTTTTCAAGAGCGCCGTGTTCGTGATCTGGCTGCGACACCTTCTGGACCTCGGGAGCTGAAGAGCAAAAGACACCGTTTGAAACTCAAGATGAAGTGGCACGGCTCCAACGAAGCGGGCAACTCGATTAAAATAGACACTTTATGACAACTTTAGGCGTTTCCAGAGAGTCTGAGAACGGTTATTGGTGTGTAAAGGAACCGTGAGAAGTCCTGAAGGTTCTCTTTACCCCTTCTCTGCTCCAGGAGGTCGGGGGGCCTCTGGCTGCCAGCGGCGGGGCCGGTGGGTCTGGGAGCAGCCGCCCCCGTCTGACTCCTCTGAACCGCGGGCGCCGGTGGTGCCGGGGCAGCCGACGGCGGGGCCTTCACCGCCTGCTCCAGGGTGGGACGTTTCGTCAAAGAGTCCAGCTGGGGACTGATGCGCCCTGCAGGAAAACAGCAGAGTGAGATCCCAACGATAGGATTGTCTTTTAAACACAGAGTAGTTCATCTTGCAGCGGCTGACGGGGACCATGACAGTTTGGGGATGCGCCCGATGAACGTGTATTTAAGACAGGGACAGTTCTTTGATGATGTTGGCAACGCACAACACAGACATCTAATGTTTAACACCAGTGGTGAACTCAATACATTTCCGACACAGGCTTAATTAAAAATCACATTATCTTAAAATCATGACATTTGCACACCAATTGATTCACACAAGCATTAACATGTTAAACACTTTGATGATGTTTGTTAAGAGCTACTTTTGATTTGTAATTTTAGCATTCTTTTCCGCTCAGCAGAGGTTTAATTAGTGCGCCTGCCTGCCACCTAGAATAAATAAATGAACATTTCTGATAGATTTTCCATTATGTTTAACTGTGATTGATCTCCAACGTTCCACACAATAATTGCTCGTTATTCATTCAAGCACCAAAATCGACTCGTGCCCGCCTCACAATTATCTCACAAAAACTCACAATTATCGAAGTTAACAACATACTACCTTCATTTGTATCAGTAAAATTATATCCCTATTAACGGAGAACAGAAACCACCATCACAGATCTCCTTTGTACTGCGCCCTATGAATCCATGCGGCGAACAGACGGACATTTGAAACGAGAATCACTCCTTACCTCCGGTCGAACTGAAATGCTGCGCTGCAAGGGGCGCGACACCAAACTGGCTGTATGGCGTGACGGGGCCCTTGCTGAGCGCCGCATAGGGCCCAACCGACTGGAATGACGGTCCCGCTGCAGCATTGCTTGATCCAAGTGACGACTAGAAAAACAAACAGATGCGGTCAGCTGAAAAACCACGACACCGTCACATAGATTCACATGGGGTACACAATGGATAACAGAGTTTCCCCATTATTACCCAGAATTCCATTCCAACTACAAACTACTTTATACACACACACACACACACACACACACACACACACACACACACACACACACACACACACACACACACACACACACACACACCCCAGTTTATTAGTGGATTTCTATCTTATATTAAAAATCTGAATCGGCTGTAGCCTTACTGATAACTCATCAAATACATGTAGTGAAGTAAACAATGTTGTTGAGTAGAAGTATAAAGTTACATAAAACCCTAATACTCCAGTGAAGTGTACTTAAATACAATACTAACTTACTAGCTGGTGTACTTAGCTACATTACCACTGCAAGTGCACAAAAATAAACATTTTCACATGTCGATCACATGTCGGAGAGGAATTTAATGCAACACATTTTACCACATAAAGCTGGAGGTGTTATTATAACCACAGGCTCAGTTGTAGAACTTCAAAATGTTATTAGTGCAAAGTCAAATTAACATTAAATGCAACTCATGAGCTAAAACCTGACTTGCTATTTTTTTGTGTGCAATAATACAATTTCTACATATTTTTTTTCCATCATAACCTAAGAAGCACAGGTGTAATCAATACCTTTAATCGATGATTGCTGAATTATAATAAGGTGAGCCAATTTCACAGCCCTGTTTACTGGGACATTTTAATGAGACGACACAGTAATTAATTTCATTAGATACACCTGGGGGTTGGTTTTTGTCCTCAGTGTGACATCTTTACAATCTTTCTAAGAAAGAAAAGTGACAATAAAATCATTCCAATAATAAAAATAAATAAAAGATGGCCATAAAGCTTTTCCCTGTGTCAAACTTCCACTTTATATTACATATAAATCAACTTACTTGAACTATAGCAGGGTCCTGAGGCAGGGAGCTAGTGGCTTTGGGTGGCTCGCATACTGTAAGGTCCTTTATGTCGCTCCCCCTGAAGATGATGTACTCAAACACTTCCTCCCGAGGTGGAACAGGCCTGTCAGTGGGCCTGTCCTCAGTGCCAAAAGAGCGAACTGTTGAGGAAAATCACACAGGTAGGAGTTAAAACCATTTATCTTTTTATTTATTGAGGCTCAGTAGATTTGTGCACCCCATGTAGATCCTTACACTCGGCATTAAATACACATACTATACGTGTTTAATACTATGAATAGAGTTGCAGGATGGTATTTTATTAAAATGCATGATAGTCTCTGTATTTCAAGGACAAAAGTGTAAATCACCCAGAGGCAGGCGAGAAGGTCAATTTTCATATATTTCCCCTGGCCAATATGTGAAATAGGCATTCAACAATACAATTACTAGGCATGTTACTTTAATTTACTAAAAATGACAGGTAACCCGTCAAGTTGGAGGTATTGAGACGTGTGGTCGCAGAGTTCAGTGAACACACGCTCCGGATTAAGACTTAAATAGAACTACGCTAACGTTGTTAACCAGTGATAAAAAGCTTTAATGTGAGATTACGGACAGTAACAAGGCCACCTCTGTATTACACGGTGTGCAACTTGGTACTCAGCAGTAACAGACACGTATTTGACGTTAACCCCAAAACGCAAGGTAAACAAAGGACGCAGAGCGTTAACTGCAGCGCCACTTAGCTTATGAGTTGGCTACCAAGCTAACGGTAAGCTAACATCCCAAACTGCGCTGAATTAAATTTCAGTTTTCCCGCCGTTCGACCCCTCTGGAAGCTTCAGTATAGCCATTTACAGTGCTTTAGTCCTCCCCTCTTACCTTTTGCAAGAGCTACTGTCGAGTTTTCAGTGTCAATGGTGTACAAAATTCCTTCATAGCGAATCTCGGCCTTGGAGATTAGGCTAATTTTGCTGCCAATGTACGGCGTCCCTCCTCCACTCATGTTGGCCCTCTGCCTTGAATAACGCACGAATATACGCGGAATCGGTAAACTGTCAAACGAGAGGTCGGGTGTGATACTTTCGGAGCCGTAGTTCTCAGACTACATTACACGAATTGGTAAGTGACACCGTGAGTAAGCCTCGCTCGCTTCAGGACTGACTTCTACCACGACATGGCCGTTTACGTTTTTTCTCTCGCCCGCCGCTAAGGATGCTGGGAAAAAGTCAGCGTCTCAATCCTGTGAAGTCATCTCCTCTTCCTCCCGCCGCTTCCCTCTCTTATACACTTTAAGGAGCAATTTAACGAGACACGGGGGGTGAAAGCACTAATATCAATACGATGCGTGCAGTTTTGGTCACGTCTGCGATTATTTTTTGTTGAGCGAAGGAACTTAGTAAATGAATCATAGGGCGCTTGATAAAAGATTTGAGATTCAGCCATTGGGTGATATCGCGATAATACACGGGACCACTGCGCGCCACCCTGCCCCCATATTGCGAGATAACACAGTTTTAGATGTGTAACATGTACATACAGCGCATAATTTGTTTTTGACACCGTATTTTATAAACCTTGAAAATAGAGAGACGCGTAGAGAGTTTGCCACGGGGTGCCACGCGCTCCATCGTTATGTAACACCACGCCAACCGCTCTTCAAAACAGTTCATTACATTAGACTTGAAAAAATATCAGGAACAAATACAACTAGGATGCCCCCCTCGTCTAATGACGTCAGATCCAATCCCACAATGCCTAGTAACACGCAGGCGCACTGTAACAAAAAAAAAATCAAAAAAATAAGACAGCTATCTGTGATCAGAGATGGCGGGCGCCTCCGACCCCCTGGAAGATATGCTGTTTTCAGAGGTGGACGAGAAAGCCGTGAGCGACCTGGTGGGTTCGCTGGAGTCCCAGCTCGCCGGACAAAGCAGCCTAGCAGGTAAAGCCGACGAGAACGGAGGCGCTGGCTCAGTGGCCCCCGCTAACCATCACTTAGGGAAAACGCTACCAGCTCCAGTGGGCACAACAACACTAGAACAACAACAACAACAACAACAAGGACGGCGTAATAAACCCGAGATGCGCCAGGAGATCAACTCAACAAACGACGCTGGCCCGGCTACAACTGTCACGTCTCCCCCTCTGGACTCCACCGAGCCGCCCGCCTCCTCCTCCTCCTCGGCAGCAGCAGCAGCCCGCGCGAACGCCACGAGCCCCAGCGGCTCGCGATCACATGGAGCGTCCATCACAACACCGACCGCGTCTGGCGCGGCAACTTTGGGGGCTCCCGCGCCGGCCAGCATCAGCACCAGCACCGCATCCAGCCGGGGGTCTAAGGTCAGCCCGGGCTCGTGCGGGACGTCAGCGGAGGAAGCTAGCCCGCCGAGGAAACGCGTGAGCACGCCGCGTAGGAGCGCCTCGGCTCGGATAAAGAGTTTGAACGGTGCGACGGTAACGGCGGCGGCGGCGACGACGAGGAGGAGCAGCAGCAACGCGGAGAGCGCGAGCTCCGTGGACGCTAGCGCGAACTCGACGACGCCGCCGAACTCCGCGCGACCGGCGACGTCCTCTATCGACACTTCGACTTTCACCCTATCGAAAGCTAACCTCCCCGCGGGGCAGTCGGCTATCGCTCTGGACCGGGGGACTCCCACCATTGCGCTGCACAGACTCCCGAGTCACATTGTCGCGAGCATTGCCCAGAACGGCAGCGGGACCAGTGTGTCGGCCTTGGTCCAGCAGGGCGCTCGCGCAGGATCCACCACCACCACCACCACGGTCACCACCACCTCCACCTCGGCTTCACAGGGGAACCAAAGCTCCGGGTCTTCCAAAACAGACGACTGTCAGTCAAAAATTGTAATGTCAAGCCAGTCTGGTGGTGTCAACTCCGTCATAAACACTGTCGCCGCTGTCGTTACGCCAACGTCGACCACCGCGACCGCAGCTGCAGCCACAGCGTCCGCCGCGGTGACCCAGCCTTCGAGTTCCGCTCCCGCGGCCGCCGCCGCCGCTTGCGTCGCGAGTACCGCGTGCGGAACCGGTCCGACCGCGTCAGTGACGACCGCTGTCAGCGGCATGGTCAGGCCCGCGCTGCCCTCCCCGACGCCCGCCGCGGCCACCGCCGTGCAGACTCAACCCCGTCCCGGCCTCGCAGCAGCGCCTCCGAGGATCGTCGCCCCCCAGCTGATCGTCAGACCGCCTCAGCAGCAGACGACCATCCAGCTGCCCCCGGGGTTCACCATCCCACCGGGTAAGGGGGAGCAGAGCAGCACACGTTTTAGGGTAACCTGAGAGGGTGTGTGTGTGTGTGTGTGTGTGTGTGTGTGTGTGTGTGTGTGTGTGTGTGTGTGTGTCAAAATCAGCTTTAATGTCAATTTCCATTTGTGCAAACCTATAAAGTTGATAGAAAACGTTTCTCTCCTGTCCAACATAAAATGAGTTATGACAATAATGATAAAGTGCAAAAAAGTAAAAAAAAATAACAACATACAAACAACATGTATGCAACATAGACATTGGGAAACTATAATAAACTCTAAGTTAGTTTGTGATATAACAGCATTCAGACATATGAGTCTAAAAGAGCACGGACTGGGAGGGTGCGGAGTTCAGCTTGTGTGTGTGTGTGTGTGTGTGTGTGTGTGTGTGTGAGAGAGAGAGAGAGAGAGAGAGAGAGAGAGAGATAAGACACCCTGTTTGTCATTGTTTGTCCATGTGATGGGGAAGCTTAGTTGTCCTGTGTACGTGTTATAGGGTGCTGCCTCTTCCTAAGGTAAAACAACCCAAAACTCTTTCTCAAGCTGTGATCTGACAATTGAGCCGTACAAAAGAATAAAATTTACCACAAGCATCCTCGAAAAGGCGCCGTGACACAACAGCGATATCCCCAAGAACGAACCAGGAGAAAAAACTTTTCCTTGGTGTAAATGTAAATACATCACATTGTGTTTCAAAGGCCTTATGTAATAATCTAGTGATCATACATTGTAAGCATTTATGTTCACCCCAAATAAACGTTACTGTTCAGTCAACTCACCTCAGGAATAGCGATTAACCTTCTGACCTCATGTCTTCCTCTTCTTCTTTTTTGTTGTTGTTGTTTTACTTTATGGATATTCTGAAAAGGTAAACAAGTGTGTAATAACACATGTGATCCTGACCTGACGCAGAGCCAAGAACTGTGGTTTAACGCTTAAACGGGACTCCTCAAAGTTGTCCTGTTGCACAACTTTATCAGCCACTTTTCCAGCCACTCAGAAACCCATTTACACTGTATGAGATCATTCACCGTTCAAGTGCACTTGGCATAATCGTATTAATAGCCATACGCCCGTTTGTTGTCCTTTAGCGTGGCAATTGAATGGTCTCTCTCCGTGCGTGTCGTTGTCCTGAAGTTGCGCCGAGGGATAAACTTTTCCCCCACTTTGCGACAAGACTTGAATTGGCGGTCGAAAAGTGTCGCATTTACACCGGCTGCTTGTTTGGAGAGTTTCTTCTTCTTCTTTTAAATCGCTGTGTTTAATCCTCCTCCCCTAAGCATGATGCTTGGTTATCTGTGCAGCTAATCAGTAGAATCCACTAACTATCCACTTCCCTTTAGGGCTGGGCGATATATCACATGGATATATATTGTGATATAAGACTAGATCGATCATCTAGAATCTAGATTTTGTGGCACAAAAGTTGCCTCTTCCTGGTTTCAAATGACCACATTTAAAGTAAAGCAATGCCATCTTCTGAACCCAACTTATTATTTGTCTTTACCCACTCATTGTATCCACATAAAAAACTCATTCTGTAAATATTTAGTAACTCTACAATATTGTTGTGTGTATATACAGATATACTATATAGATGCACTTAAGTGGTTTGAATAGGATTCATTGTCCGTGACGTTCCAGTGTTCCCTCAGATAAATGTTCTCCGTGGTTCTCCAGGGATGGTGCTGGTGCGCACGGAGCTGGGCCAGCTAGTGATGGTCCCTCAGCAGGCTCTGGCTCAAGCCCAGGCTCAGGCTCAGGCTCAGGCCCAGAACAACATCTCTCCGCGGCCTGCCACCCCGACAGCAGGAGCCACCTTCAGAGTAACGACTCCTCAGGTGAGACTCCCGCTCCGGAGCCCCCCGTGGTAGCCGCCGCCTGTCGTCGGTGTGACCGGCGGCACACAGCATGCCGGCACCATCGTGCTTCTTCACGGCTTCTCTCTCGACTGCTGCCAGGTACACGCGACCTGTTTTCATCTCCCACATGGCGTCTGTGACTGTTTCCCGCCTAAGATGTGAGGTTATCTTAAACCTAAACAACGTTTACGAATGAGATGATTGGCCTCAAGGCGAACGCTTGACTGTGCATCAAAAGCATCATATCAGCACTGCATAAATATGGGCATCTTTTGTCGTGTACAGAACACTATCAAGTGGATTCGGCGCAAACTCATCTGGAATAAAGTAGACAACCGGCACTTTGCAGCGACAATGAGGTCGGGTCGTCTTCGGTTCGGGGGTTTTCCTTTGACTGAATAACGGAGAAACATTTCTTCATGCTTCTACATAATATGACCTCGGGGGGAGCGTAGTGTGGCTGCATGTGAAAACCAAGTGATTACATAATTAGTTGATTTTAGATTATTATTTTTGATGAATGCATCTTGGCTGTTACATTACATTTCATTTAGCCGCCACTTTTATCCAAAGCATCTTACATTTTTGCTCTAAACACCGTCGACACAGCAACGGGGAGCAATCCGGGGTTAAGTGTCTCGCTCAAGGACGCATCCATCCTCCGATTGAAAGACGGCCATGCTAACTACTGAGCCACAGTCGCCCCGCTGGAGAGATTGTCCCACTTGTTATGCTCCTGAGCCGATCCCAAGGATAGATTTATGCTTTAAATGATCGGGTTAAACCCGTTTTGTCTTCCTCGTCCCGCTAAATTATCAACATCGCAATCTGGATCAAGGCCAAACGACGTAATCAGGACATCCTTCCACACTAGACAGCATATTTAGAACAAATAAACTTATGGATCAATGCATCGTTAGAAAAGCTGCAAACGGGGCAGTTTTTTCTTAACGCTGAGAGAATTCGGGGAAACATAGCGATGATATGGGACGGGCCGGTATGCGTTTTTCGTGGGATATTTAAGGTCTTGAAAAGAAGAGCAGTTATCCAGGACAGCAGACAGAACGTGTGATCACACAGACGCTGGAAGCCTCTGGACAGCTCCTGGTGCTGAAATCAGGTCTGACAGACGGATACGGGGCGGAGAAAAAAGAAAAGCTTTTTTTTGTTGGTGCAGGGGGGAATAAAACAATAATGTGTTTCAATTTAGGCATGCGTTAACTGCCCCATAATGCACTGTGGCACCTCAGTTTGTTCAAGACTGTCAGACGTTTAAATAGTTGGATAAACAATGAGTGACAAAGAAGTACATCGTTGAGGAAAAGAGAGAAATGTAGCGTTCGTTCATCTTAAGCAACAACAACAAAAAAAAGAAATTCCGACCGCGCAGACGTTTGTATCCACCCCACCCGTGAACGCTCCGGTGCTGCCCGAAACCCAACGCTCCCGAAGCAGCCGCGCCGCTGCCCTCCACCAAGCTCTTAGGCTGACCTCTGACCCGAAGTTGGCGCCACAGAACCGCTTTGAATTCTCAGGGTGAGTTTAACGCAGTGAGATTGAGTGTATCTCATATTTTGCCACGTTATATGAGAAAGCACCGGTTTCTGCATGCTCTTCATTTTTATCTCGCGCGACCCCAAAAGGGCTGAAAGTGTCCCGTTGTACACACACACACACACACGCACTCACACACGCACACACTTCCTGCACATTTCAGCCTTAACGCCTCATTAAGCGGGGCGGCTCAGCTCCACGCCGCCTAATTGGGTTGTGATTAACACGTTTTATCCTTGATTATCTTACGTATGGATTATACTGCGATTAATAGGCGAGTTAATGTCTCAAGGCTCCCTAATAACGACTCCACGGGGTCCTCTCGTCACTCTCTAACGAGCCCACTGAATCATTCATTGGAATTTGCTTACGATCACCTGTGGAAACATCGCTCATGTGGAAACCTGTGCGCTGTGACTTTAAAATAAAAAAATGGCTTTAATGACGAGATTGCCGGATAGTTTGTCTCCCACAGGGAGATGAAACAACACAGGGGAAATATAGATTTTATGATTGGGAGCGTCTCAACTGACTCTTTTTCTCCTTCCTTTCAGAACATAAAACACTGGCACGTTCAAATCGGCAAAAACAAAAGAATTATTAAAAAATGCGTTTGTCTGTCAGGCATTTCAAAACCGATTTGTTGTGATAAATTTGAGTCCCTTCAAACACCTCGTGACGGGTTGCATTACATCCTATTTGCTGTGGTTCAGTTGACCGCCATGAGAGGGTTGAGATAATGTCTCATCAGTTTTTCTTATTCTTGTTTAAAGTTGGTTCTGTGTTTTCTCGGCCTATAAAAAGTCACAAGAAGACAACGTCGTTGCAATTTCCCAAAGACGGAATTAAATCCTTCAAACTGCGAGCATCTTCCAACCCAAAAACCCGAGGACCGAGTCATGAGTCATGCAGAAAGTGAGTTCAATATCACCGAAACGATCCAATTTTGCGGAGCTGGAGCCGGCGAATCTTTAGCATTTTTGCATCACAAATGTGGCAAACGGCTCAATTCAGCCGACTCTTCGGTTAATCGACTAATTGTTGTGGTCTGGCAACGTCGTCTTTGAGAGAAAAGGAGTGAAACGGGCCCTCGACTTTGACTTTTTGACGAGTTTTCTCCAACGTCAGCAGGGGGAAAATGCTGTCACGAAACCAGGGAGCGTGTGTGTCCTCTGTGTGCTTTCAAACACACAATATAGTGTGTACTTTGTCTTGTACAATAAAGTGAAAACCTTTCGTGTGAAGACCACTAAGGGCAAGTTTGACAGTTTATTGAAACTCTGGAAGATATTGCGTGTGCTTTTCCAAATAACAAGTGAGGGAATACAAGTGTTTTTTTTAAAGACGTTGCACTGTTCAGACCCGCAACAGTAACAACGGCCTCAGAGAGAAGGTCTTTCACTTTGATCCGGGACTCTCAAGGCTGCAGTGAAAATCCCCAGAAATACCTTTTATGACTCACCTGAGATCTCCAGTTCATCGCATCACTAACTGTGAGGACAAACAACGGACACTAGAGGGCGGCATGTCACTATCTTAAAGCTAAACTTTTCCCCTTTGCTTCTACTTCTACTTCAGAATTAAACTGCTTCCTGCTCCCCTTACATTCTCTGCACAGTAAGACTATTGTTATGAGCATCACCTCTGATCTCTGTTTGCAAAAAAGGAAAACGGAGATTTAACAGAAAGCGTGGCAATCGGTGCACAGATGTCCAGGACAAACAACCCATAGAGCCAAAGCCATTCCCAAGATGCAGCAGTGTGCACTGTGTTGGTGCAGCTATGCAGTATTACACTTTACTCTACAGGTAGTGTTACTGTACTGAGCTGAAGGAGGCCACGCAATACCTTTTATTAAACCAAGTTTTATGTTTCTTATTCGATGGGAGAAAGGAAATTCTCCCCTTGTACTTTTACGCAGCATGAAGAACGCCACGCTGACGCTAGCGCAGACTCCACAGACAGAAGTCCGCATCAGTTACACAACCCCCCCTCCCCATCCCTCCCTCTCCCGCCTCCTGCACTTGCACCTGCATCCATCCTGACGCAAAAAAAGAGAAATAAAGAGACTTGCAGACTGTCATCGCCTCTCACCGCCGCGCCGCTGACAAATTAGCCGGGCCGCGGCGTCGCCTCCTCGACAGGAAAAGCGGTGGCGGGGAAAATGAAAGGGAATGGTGTTTATTCCCAGAGCTCAGCCCCTCCGTCGGCCTGTCACTCTTCCCCGTGACCCCCCGAGGGGAGGAACGGAAAGGCATCCCGAGCTTCCTTCCTTCCACACCCGTTAAATCATTCATCATCCAACTGCCTGATTATTTTAAAAAGCTAACAAGGCTTTTGGTTTTCTCAAGAGCGCGTTCGACACGCGAAGAGGGGGAGAGAGTGAGCGAGAGAGGCTTCGCCGGCGGCGGGATGCACCCCGTGGCGCTCACCGTCACCCCTCTTTCCCCTCGCTCCCCCGCTTCCCTCCCCTCCTCCCCCCTCGACTCCTCAGTGCAACATTCTTTTGGATCAAAACTTTTTTTAAGCGATGGAAGAACTCCCTCCTCCTCCTTCTTCTCCCTTCTTTGTCCTCGGCATGGCTGTGTGTGTGTGTGTGTGTGTGTGTGTGTGTGTGTGTGTGTGTGTGTGTGTGTGTGAGTGTGTGTGTGAGTGTGTGTGTGAGTGTGTGTGTGTGATTTGGCCCCCTGTGAATGGACGGCTGTGTCCCGGAGGTCGGGGCAGAGGCCCTGTTGGGTTGTCTTGGCTCACAGACACGATAGCAGCCAGGAAGTGTGTATAAGTGCCTCTCTCTCTGAGTGTGTGTGTGTGTGTGTGTGTGTGTGTGTGTGTGTGTGTGTGTGTGTGTGTGAGCGGTAAGTCATCAGGCATCGCCGGTAGTTTCGTGGGCACTCAGCGCCAAGCCATCCCCTTTGCTCTTGCACCTTTTGTTACGCTAACAATAAACAAACTCCAGTTGTGACACATTTCAGCATCCACCTCTTTCACAACCTTCTGTATCTCCACTGCAACCTACTTTGAATAGTACACATCTCATGATTAATACATTCATAATAAATATTATCCAGCCCAAAACACCTCATGAGCACATTGTTCCAATGCACCACTGGGAAATCCCATATACTGCATATAGTATACCTTTTATAATATATATATATATATATATATATATATATATATATATATATATATATATATATATGCAAATTTAAAGAGATGAACAATGTCAGACTCCAAATAAAACATGTAGCACCTAGAAATCAGCACGAGACGTCTTTATTTTGTGCATGAATTAGCAATGAAGTGCAACAACACACCAACCAGAAGAAATGCTTGTGCAAACCTTTTGTCTGGTTGCTGTTGGTCCTCATGGGGACGTGTGTGAAAGAGGCTGAGAGGCTGAACGTCAGCCCTTAACACGTTAAAAGAATATGTCCGGATACTTCCATCATGTACGTACATGTGAAACTCGAGAGCCCGGCTCTCTCTCTCTCTCCTGCGTCTGTCTGTTTGGACTGAGCGAGATGCTTTTTATCAAATAATGTCCGATCCAAGAAACATCATTCTCTATGAAACCTTCACCATCATATCTCATGGCTGTAAAAAGCTCACGAGGAGACACTACAGCCGATTTTAACTTGTAGATTTCGTCATGCAATTTCCCCAGTTAAAGACAATATTTGTTTGCGAAATCTGATGTTTTAATATGGGAGTGATGCATCATCTGATGAATATGTGATGATTTAAATTCATTTCCAGAACAGAAACATGGAGATTGGATAACGTCACGTCAAAATGTAAAGAGGGGATTTTCTCTTTTTATCAACAGCAATGCAAAACCCATTTCTCCATGTTCTTTAGTAATATAATAATGATATATGAACAAACGTCTTCTTCTTCTTCTTCTTCTTCTTCTTCTTCTTCTTCTTCTTCTTCTTCTTCTTCTTCTTCTTCTTCTTCTTTCTCAGTCTTCTGTCCCGCTTTCCTGTTTTCTTCATGAATTGGGAGCGACCTGTCAATCACAACGTAGCCCACTCTGCTTTATGGTTTGACTCTAAATGATCATAATTTACTAAATGAACATCACGCTGTATTGAAGAAGACTTGAAACTAGAGATTGAGACATAAACCCATGTTTACAATGTTTACTGAGGGAATAAATCAAGAGAGAAGTTGAGTCATTTATAAAGACTTCTATACAACCAGAGGAGTCGCCCCCTGGTGGTCAGTAGTATAAGGAGCATCATCATTGGCGTCACCTTTAAGAACCGAAGGTAGTCGCTGAGTGTGGACAGAAGTGTGCTCTGTCCAAAACCTTGTTTTGTGGTCCGTATTCGCCTCGAGTGGCCGGACCCCTCGTGCATTTAGCGGGTGGGTGCGGGGCGTTCACGCCTGTGTTTAAATCGGTCCGCTTTGCGAATTGCGACACATATTTTCTCGCCAAGTGTGCAAAAACAGGCCCTGAGAGCTTCAAAGGAGGTGATGAGGACCGTCGGGGTGGTAGACGGCTGACGGCGCCTCGTCTGCTGTTCTGCAGCCGCCTCGCCGCCTCGCGCTGCGCCCGCCAGGAGAGGACACAATAGGTGGTGTCTTGATAGGAGGCACCTCATCAGGTAGATGGTACTGCGAGGGGAAAAAAAGCTTCGACGGACTTCCTGACTTTCCCAGCCTCTGGCGCGGTTGTCTGTTAAGCGACGTCCGCCAAAGTCGGGACACCAGATGTGACAGTGAGCGCCGCGGCGCCCGGGCCTCCTGTTCTCCGTGGCCTTGCTGCGAGCGAGGCGTCACGTCCTGTTTATCTCTCTTGTCTCCTCCTCCCTTCTCTTCCCCCCCCCTCTCCCTTCCACAGAAGGTACCCGCGGCGCCGGCCGTGGCAGCGCCGGCTCCGGCTCCGGCTCCGGCTCCGGCTCCGCAGCAGACCCCCGTGGTGGCGGCGCCGGCGCCGGCGCCGGCGGCCCCCCAAGCTCCGGCCCAGGCGGCCTCCCAGCCGACGCAGCCCGCTCAGACGGGCATCGCCGCGAACCCCGGAGGTCCTATCGTGTCCCAGGTCCGTTCCTTCCCTCCCTCCCTCGCCTCCACACTTCACCCTTTCCCGCCGCCCACACTTCACCCTCGAGGGCGCCGGTTCGAGGCAGGCGCTTGTCACGCGGCCCGCCAGCGGCTGCCGGCTGTGTCACAAGCTTCATCTCCCCCCTCACTCTCCCCTGAGGACCCCGCAGCCTCGCCGTCTCGCGCAGCTGGCCCCCGCACCGAGAGTCTCACACATGCCCACACACGTTCACACTCATACATTCACACGAGCGCACGCAGACCCAAGGACACAAAGACGCAGCAAGATTCAGGGACACACACACACACACACAGACTTCCAGATGCAGCTCTCGCAATATGCATATTCATAATCGGCACAGAGGTACAGGCTCACACACACAAAGACTCTCACATCTCCATATGTATTCAGGCCGCAGAGCCCTCCAAGGGGCCACAGTGAGTTGCCGCTGGAGGTTTTGGGGTGGACAGGTGCCACGTCTCATTTAACTCCAGAGATGACCGGGCGGCGTGCTGATTCTTGTGCCAAGTCCAAGATGTTTCATTCTGTAATATCTCTGCTAAGTATTATTAAGATTAAATATGTCCCGTTGCTCAGGATTTGAGCCGGCACCTTTCCTCTAAACTCTGACCTCTGACCCTACATTGGCGCTGATCCCAGTGTCCCGAGATCGCTTATTGAAAATGTTGATTCGGCACTTGAGAAGGAAGATTTGAGCAACTTGTAGCCCGAGCTGCCGGCTCTTCTTTGCTTTCCGACACCAGTGGGGGAGGGAATAATGTTTTTTTTCTACCTTCGACAGGAAATGCAGGAGAACGTCAAGAAGTGCAAGAACTTCCTGGCCACGCTCATCAAGCTGGCGTCACACAACTCTCCGTCCCCGGAGACCTCCAAGAACGTCAAGTCTCTGGTTCAGGACCTGCTGGTGAGCTCTTTTTCCTTTTTCCTTCTTCCTATATTCAGATTGAATCGCAGTGTTTCCTCAATCGTGACTTACCTTTTCAGTTTGTACGTTTGAAATACACACAGGAGTCTTTGGTGTGTTGTTGTAATGAATGTTTCAAACCTGTAGATGGCAGCATGAAGCTCTTTCCTAAAAAAACCCTCCTCGCTCCAGACCTGAGGAGCCAGAGATGTCATCTTGTCGCGTTTTCGAATCACCGTGCTGTGGTTTAACTTACTGTCTCTCTGGTGAACTAGTGTTTTATCCTTCTACCCTCCTCCTCCTCCTCCTCCTCGTCAACCTCCTCATCCTCTTCACCTCGACAGGATGCCAAGATCGACCCGGAGGAGTTCACGAGTCGGCTGCAGACTGAACTCAAATCGTCTCCACAGCCGTACCTGGTGCCCTTTCTCAAGGTGTGGGTCTCGCTTCTACACGTTTTCATTTTCTATTTGCTCTAATCTGCTCTCCATCATCTTTTTAAATCTGCCTCCTTCACCACTGACTTGTTGCCTGACCTCGATCCCTCAGCCTGACCCTAAAAAACCGCCTTTTATCGACCTTTTTTTTGAACCGGCTGCTCAACAATTAACCCTAAGCTCACCTGTGGTTACTGGGGCCCAACTTTAACAGTTAACTGGGCCCCTTAGCTCTAACTTGACCCCTAAAATCAAACCGTTTCCTGAACTGCTCCCGAACCCGCCCCTTAAATCGCCCTCCCCCCCTTAAACGTGGCTCCTCAAGCTGGCGCTCACATGGATTCTCCTAAACCCCCTGAAGTAGTCCTTTCCCTGGCACCAAGGCCAGTGATGGCCAGGCCCCTGACAGTAGAATGACACACAGACACACACACACACACACACACACACGCCCCCCTCTGGCCTGACTTCTGACTGTGTGTGACAGTGGCCCCCGCAGCCGTCCCTGCCAGCAGCCGCCGGTGGTTTTTCTCCAGCCAACCGCGATGAGCGTCACATCAAGGCCCCCGACCGCCCGACGCGGCCGCAGACACACGTTGTCATGCGGCGTTAGGTCGCTTACGTCAAAACAATCTGCCTGAAATAGTCGGCGTGGAGGCTGGCAGCGGCTCCGCAGGTTTTCGGCGAGGGGTTATCGGGACGCGGCCGTGTTTCATGTGCGGCATGTCGCCCTCGTAGAATCAAATTAAACCGAGGAAGGAAATGAGGAAATGTTTTTTTTATCATTGTCTGCAACGTACGGTGTGAAGTGAGACATCTCGGCATCATTAGCCTGTAACTATGACACCGTCACTAAACCAGCCAGTGACCACACCGCCATTTGCTTTTTTTTTTTGTCCTTTCTCCCAGCTGTGTATGTTCATGTGTGTTTTTTCCTTCCGCTCTCCGACTCTCAACCACCGACCTCTCTCTGCCCGTCAACAGAAGAGCCTCCCGGCCCTGAGGCTGTCGCTGCTGAGCAGTCAGCACTCGCTGACCCCGCCCCCGCAGCAGGGAGTCAAACCGGCGCCCTGCGGCCACCCTCCCGCCATCGCGGCCGGGCCAGCTGTCCGCGCGCGCCACCCCAACAGCGTCAGCGTCACGACGGGCGCCGGCGCGCTGCCCGCCGGGACGCCGGGACATGCAGCTGGCGCGGTACGTACCGAGTGGACAATGCACACACACACACACACACACACACACACACACACACACACACACACACACACATTGCTGCATCCGGGGCTTATTTGAATTGACTCAGAAGCAGAACACTGGAAGTCAAACATATATATCGTAGTCCAGAACAATTTCAAAATGTGAACGTGGAGCGCGTAAGCGAAGGAGGTTGAGAATATACATATATACATGTGTGTGTGTGTGTATATATATATCACATCTCATGTATTCAGGGTTCTTACAGTCATGGAAAACCTGGAAAAGTCATGGCATTATAAAATGGTTATTTCAAGGCCGAGAAGAATCCCAAAAGTTTTGAAAAGTCCTGTAAATGTGTTATATTCATGTGTTCATGACGTTCATTTACGCTGAGTCTGAAATAATGAATCTGCTTTTTAAAAGAAAGACACTCAAAGTATAAGCAGCAAACATACAGGCATCTATATAAATGTCTATGCTTTTAATCAAACTATTGTCTCTCATTCATTTAAGGTTTACTGTGTGCTTTGAATCCTCGTTGTTAGTTTATATACGCCATTTTATCACTTTTTTTTATGTTTGCACCCATATTTCACAAAATGTTTGGTCATGGGAATGCGGTTTAAAGTCACGGACATTGGTCAAACCTTGTGTGAACCCTGTGTATTTATCCGCTGGGGTTCCTGCATCCAGGCGAGCGAGGCTGCAATGTGACGGCTGCAGAGCCAGGTGTGGACGTGACACCAGCCGGTTGAGTCGGCGTGTTTCACAGGATTCTCCGTCTGGCCTCGATGGCTGTTTGTTGTTGTCCCGCCGAGACGTCTTGACAGCTGATCAGGAGCGCGGGACCCTTTCTGGTCTTTGTCTTTTTAAATGCTTCAGTTCATTTATGCAAGGCGAGGTGTTGTGTAGAGATAGTGTGTGTGTGTCTTTTAGGCCAACAACTGACCCATCTGCTGTGTTTCACTATCACATTGTTATGTGTGATTCACACTAGCAACATTTCTGCATTACTGTTATTTTTCCTATTATTCAATCATTTTGCATCCTTCCGTATGAAGTCATAATTTAATCAGTAAAACCTGGATTTCTTGTTTGTTTTTGTCTCACAAACTAAACGGTTTGCCGTTAGAATATTTATTTTACAGGCGACATGAATTGTTTTACACATAAAGTGCAAGTCCAGCAGGCCGGTCGCCTCTGCTTCATACAATACCTGCGTTGTGACTGAGGGGTGTGTGTGGGTGCCCCCCCCCCTTACCCCCCCCTCCTTTTTGCATCCCAAGCACCCTATTGGTCAGCCGATCCCCCTGGCAACCGGGCGAGTAGTTCCCAAGGTTAGCAGCAGTTTGTCCGGTGACGGAGCGGAAAGCGTCCAGCAGCAAACGCCGACCGCAGGGGGGGTCAAGCGAGGTCATGGGGGCGTGGAGGGCTGGAGGGTTTGAGCTTTCTCTTTTACATTTAGCTTTTTCTCTCTCACCATCTTCCTATTTTTTTTTTTTTTTACTTTCTCTCACTTGCTTTCTCTCCTTCCCGCGTTTTTTGCATCCTCTGCTCTCTCTGCTCCTATCTCTCTCTCTCTCTCGATCTCCTCCTAACAGTTTCTCTCACTGTATCTACCCCCGCATCGCTCTCTCGCCTCCCTCCATCCTTCCCTCCATCCCTCCCTCCCTCTCTCCCTCCGCCCGTTAACCATTGAAGGGTGAAGCGAGGTAACTAGGTCAGCCCCGGGTCAATTTTTAAAGCAACGTGGCGGCCGCAGTCCATGTCCAGAACAGGCCTCTGGTCTCTCTCTCTCTCTCTTTCTTTCTCTCTCTCTCTCTCCGTATCTTCCCCCACCACACACACACACACACACACACACACACACACACACACATGCATAAAACACCAGCATAAGTTATCACACAAAACATTAGTAAATGATGGCCCTCGGCGCGCCAACAGTCTGAGAGCAGACGGCGAGCTGCATCCGGCTCTGCTTCCACCGCGGCGTTTCTTACAGTGTGGAAACGTCTCTCCTGTAAAGTGGAGCGATCGCAACTTAACGACAATCACCGCCGTGCGTAGGGATTCTCCAAATATCATTTCTTCAAAGACATATGTCGCTGTCACTGCAGGTCGTGCGACACGGTTTGGGCTCAACGTGATCGCGGCTTTGTTTTTATTGCAAGATACCAGCAATACGTCCAATATTATTTGGTATTTTAGGGCGGTTTTGTAATTAGATTTTTGTGAAGAATCACACTGCTAGTAACTGCTGGACCTCAACCGTCCTCGGGGCAAATGATGTATCTGGTGGTGAATGAATGGAGACCAGTAACTAGGCCACATCACTACCGCTGCACTACTTTACTCTGCACTGCAACGACGTGTGCAGATGTGAAAGAGAGAAGGAGTTGTGCTTTCAGTAGCCGGTCCTTCAAATAAGACAACAGGATCAGAAATCGTAGGAAAAAGGCCAACAAACGCGCCTTTTTGAGGAATACCACCGGTGTGTGACCTTATAAAAAAAAGACGTGTCATTTTGTTTACAGACATTTAATATTAACTTGGTTTCAAATCAGGGGGGAAAAACCTGTTTAACCTCTGATTGCCAAACACTGCACCTGCCTGCACTGAACGAACACACACACACACACACACACACACACACAGACACACACACACACACACACACACACACACACACACACATCCTCTTTCCCCTCCCGCTCTCACAAGCCCCTGCAGTGGATCTCTGGGAAAAAAAATGGCCTCTGTCCTTTTTTTTTTTCTTCGTTCTTTCTTTCTCTCTTTTCTCTTTTTTTGTGTTCAAAGCAGCTTGAACAGTAATATAGCATGTGTCAGGGAATGGAAAACAAGGCTAAAAAATATGCAGCAAGAAGCAAACTGGTAGGAATGGATGGCTGAGCCCGAGGCAGGCCCCGTGGCTGCTAGCAAAGGAAGGAAGTGACTCTAATAGCCAAGCACAGCAACCCCCCCTCTCTCACTCCCGCTCATCCTCCTTACTCCTTCTCCTTCCTCCTCCACCAGATCCACTTCTTCTTCTTCTTCTCAACTACTTTTTCACCGCAGTCTTGACTTATTGTCTCACGTGGGAACGCCAATGTAGGTCACGTACAGTGACAGAAATCCGTCCCGAGCGCCAGACGCCGCACCGCTGCAGACGTTTCCCACGTCTTGCAGTGGGAATGGAGATCGAGCGGCTCTCGGCTTCCTTTCTTCTCACTAACCAAGTCTGCAAAGGGATGCCGAAGTTGATTCCTCCACCCTGAACGCTTCCTCTCAGGGATGGCGTTAAAGTCTTGCACTCCCTCCTCTCCGCTCTCATCCGTTCTTTTAAAATGCTACAGTTCGGCATACGTTCTCATTGTCTTTTCTCTTCTCTTTGTCTTGTTTTTGCTTCCTCAGGGTATCAAGACGACGGGCGCCGTCGGGGGCCACGTCCGGATGCCCGTGGTCATCACGCAGTCCATCAGGACGCCAGGTAGGCCGTCTGCAGGGGCCGCCGACCCGCTCGCGTGCGGACGCTCGTCGTCCATGTTTTCATTTCAGGGCTCCTTCTTCTTCTTCTCGTTTCGCGTCTCATGCCGCGCTCACAACTGCAAATTTGTGTGCGATGCGTTTACTCGCGTCTAACCATTTGTGGTTATTCACGCTTATTGACAGCGGACGACATAACCGCCGTTTCTACCTTGTGCGTGTTGCAGAAGTCCCACATAGCCCCCGGGGGAAACTAAACGCCGTCTTGTCTGGGTTCACAACATCATCCCGAGGCGATCGGGGGAACTCGCCGTGTCTAGCTGGTTCACTGCCGCCGGAGGAACTCAAAACGAACAGATTCAGCTGTGATTTAACGGCAATAAACGGACAAAAAGGGATGCCGAAATGTTATCAGTGGAGCCCGTATCTACGCCATCTAGGCGTAGATACAACAGCCTCAATATTGTTCTTAGACATTGATGCCCATAGTTTCGTAGTGCCCAACTACGGATATCATTTTTTTTCTTGCCTGATTCCACAGCAGCAGTAGGATGTCCATGATGACAGGAGGAGCACCGTCACCCGACTTCAAACTCCCGCAAATGAGTCAAATTTGGCTTTTTCCCCGCGTCGCTTCAATTCACGTCAATTCACGTATTTCCATTGACTTGTAACGTACTCGTCCACGCTCGCTTCAAGTCGAGACGGCACGCCCCCGCGTCTGTTTCTGGCCTGCAACTTTTTTCTTTCTTTATTTATATTTATTTCAAACTCGACCTTCTGGTGGAATGAAGAGCCGGCGAAATGGGTCGAACAAAGGAAGCCATTAGTGAAACCTTCACAGCTCTCTCAGTAGACTGTAAGATGTGTAAACAGACAGGAGAGAACAGGTGCTTTCTTCCTCCTCTTCCTCCTCCTCCTCCTCCTCCTCCTGTCTGGTTATGAAGCCTTCTCAAACATTTGCGCTGCCGCTGCTTACTCACACTGATTCACAAACACTCTTCCCAACAGAAGCCCCGCAAATATCGCCCCAGCACCAGCCGGGCGTAACGCTCCCCAAAGAGGAGCCGTGTGCTCTCAGGTGGTGTGTGTGTGTGTGTGTACCTATTTTTGTGCGCGTGCGTGCGTGCTCGGAGGTGCATACAAATTTGATCTACCCCCCCCTCCCTCCTCCCTTCCCTGCGATCGCCTGCAGTGGAAGATCTGTAGGTTGTTTTATGCCCATAAATTGGAATGCGGGGATAGTTTCTAAAAATACTTTCGCCGTGCCTCTCGGCGAGGAACATGCCTGTTAAAAATCAAGTTTAAATTCACTCTGGCAGTCCTTGTGCCTCTCCGGAAAAGAAGAAGAGAGAGAGGGAAAAAAAAAGCAGAAAAAAAAAAAGCTTGTGTCTCGGAGCGCGATGCGTTTGAGGAGTGTAAGGAGAGCCCGGTGAGGCGCAGTGGTATTGACAGAGCGACGCTCGTCCGCGCTGACCCGGGGAGGGCGACGGTACCGCCGCCCTCCCTCCTCTCCAACACCGCCCCCCCCTTACCCTCCATCTACCCCTGCGAGGATGACAGAGACGCACTTGAAGGTAGTCGTTAGACGGGGAAGATGTTTGACGCAGATGGAAGGGGACATTTCAATGATAACATTACTCCTTCCCCTGTTTTGTTTTGTGTTTTCTTCTCTGTCCCCACCTCTCCCTCCCTCTCCTCCCCTCCTCCCTTCCTAACAGGCACAATGGGGAAGGGAGGCCTCATCCAAGCGGGCAGGAGTCCCGTGGGCCCGGCTGCCGTTCAGATCTCTGGGAATCAGAAAAACAAGCTCAACGACCCCGGAGGAGGTTCTTTCAGGTACGGCTCTCCGACTGCTGTTCCGGGCAGCCGCCACACGGGGGCAGCATTTCACTAAGATGCACACACCCCCACCACCACCACCACCACCACCACCACCACCACCATACCCCTGCATGTGACTACAGGCTACACTCTCAGCTAAGGACTCCCAGTGTTTAGCCCAGTTGCCTGCACTGGCCATCTCTCTCTCTCTCTCTCTTTCTCTCTCTCTCTCTCCCCCCGTGCGCCCGCCACATAGCAACACACCAGCCAGCCAATAGATCGACCCCTCGCGGATCGCCCTCTCCTCGTGTCGGTGTCACACAACCCGTCCTCGAACAGGATCGCAGAACGAGCCGCGGCTTCATATTTATGTTTGATTTTTTTTGGGGGGGGATTTTTTTTTTTTTTTTTTTAGGAACGAGGTAATTGCGTCCAGATGGTCGGGAGTTCTTCTGGATGCGGTTCTGAGAAAGAATACCTCTCGGTTAAGTCAAACATACGGCATTTTAGCCCGCAGCGCCGCTCTCTCCCGTCTCCACCGCTTCAGCTGGGCTTTTGTCTCAAAACATAAAAGGTTCATCGCCCACATGCTGGCCTCTGTGGTTCATGTTCTGCGCGAGGTCTTTGCGTGTGCGTGTGTGTGTGTGTGTGTGTGTGTGCAGCATATGCGTGCTGGCGTGTGTTTGCATATACGCCTCTCTTGTTTGCTCGTGTTTGTGTCCCTGCTTGGATGCACATGAACATATGTGTATATCCCTAAAGATCTGAGAGCATTGTTTACGTGTCCAATGTGTGTTTGCGTGTGCTGACAGGAGCAAGGTTTCAGGGTTGGCCTGGCGTGACCCGGGGGATTGGGTGGGGGTGTGTGTGAGGGTGGGAGGGTGGGGTGGCAGAGGAGTCTGGGTCACGCCGGCCAACGGGTTCGCGGGTAATGGCCGCCGTCTCCCGAAGGGGAAAAGGCTGCCGCCCCCCGAGGCCCTGATTGATAAACCAATAAATCTTTGGCTGCGTTGGTAATTAAGCTGTCAGGCTCGCTTGTTACTGTCGACCTCTCTCTTTCCCCCGCGGTGATCACAGCCCCCCCTTCCTCTTCCACGCACACACACACACACAGGCGCGCCGGTTTCGACATAAGCCCAATAACGCACAGCACCACTGTCACGGAAGAGGCACGCCGCTGACATTTCGCAGCGTATTTTCCCTTTTATCCAGGTCACGTGACGGTCGGCCTGCTCTGCACTTATGTGTGGGAGACAAGCCGAGTCCCACGCTCGTCCACCGCGACGCTCTAACCGCCCCAAAAAATAAATCCCTTGAAATTTGACTTCATCGTCATCTCTCATTTTGTTTTCTGCTCGTTTGGCTCTCTTTCGGCAGCCTCTCTGAGCCACACAAACACATTTTTACTGTCATCTTCAATCTCCAGCTCGAGCCCGCAAACTTCACATTACACGGCGAAGAGGCCCGCCTACACTTTTCTGTGAATCACGATGTCGAAAAATATCAGTTTCTACTGAGTTTTCCTCTCTCAAATGCGCAGGTGTGAACCGTTTATGGAACTTTGTTTCCTTCCTGCTTCCAAAATTCGTCAAAAGCTAAACGTAAAAGATGAGCAAAATTGTCATAAAATGACATAAAAATTCCCGTCCTGCCTGGCCGGTCAGCCGGCATCCACCAGCCTCTCGTCCCACCAGGCTCGCACCACGTCTGTGTGTGAGTGTGTGTGTGTGTGTGTGTGTGTGTGTGCGGCTGTCACTCCGAGCCACCGGGGTCCCGGCGGGCCAGCTGTAGCACAAACACACACATGTATACACACACTGCGGGGCTTGTGGGGTTTTCCAGTGCAGCCCCAGCCTTCTGTGTAAGTGCTTGTGTGGCACTGTGTGTGTTCGTGCGTGTGTGTGTGGTAGTTTACAGTACAGAGTGAAAGCAGCTGTCTCTGTGCCCCCCCCCCTTCATCTCTCTGTAAACACTCAACATCCGCTGTAATCACAGGCGAGCCAGCCGAGGCCCTCAGCCCTCTGCCAACCCTCCGAGCTCAACCCCCCCCCCCCCCCCCCCCCGAATCTCAACCCCGTTCCCTACGCCGTGGACATCAAGACGCTCGCGTGCGTCCACAAACACTTGAGTAGCTGCACGGGGAAAAACCACGCACAAAAAACACACACAGCACTTTTTTTTTTTGACTTTCTCCCTTGTCCAGCAAAGCAAATTCATTCAGCTTTTGTGGTTGCATCCTTTGTTGCTCTCTAAATTGCGATGTTAGGCAAAAAAAGAAAAAATACAACTCAAATTGGACTCAATTAGACCTCAAAAGTGACCTCCCAGGTGAGCTGGTTGACGCAGAGGCTTGGAAGCACAGCAGCCACAGGGTCAGCTCGTGTTAGGAGGGTCAACGGGGCGCTTCAACAATGGGGAAAGTCTGGAACATGTGTTTATCGGCGGGCCACATCCAAAGCGAACGTACTTTGCCCCACGTCTCCGTCGAAGCGTCTAAAACACGGCCGGCCAGCCGGGATGACGGCGGGCAGCTCCGGCGCGGGCGGTCCACTGAATTACAAGCCGCCTGTTAAACACCGAGCCGCTTCGTGCTGCTGCCGGGTTTTATTGGCCCCTCTCGGGCCTTCGTCACCACCCATCGGGTCATCAGCCGCCTCGTGGAGAGCTTCTTTTCCCAGTGGTCCCGTGTCTCAGGGCGCCGAGCCTGCCCGGCCTGGGTGTTAGTCACAGGGATCAATCAGGCCCCCCCCCCACCACCACCACCACCCCTGTGGATAAAGGCCCCTGTGGATAAAGGCCCCTGTGCCCAGGCGGTGGGGGGTTGCTCTGCCTCTATTGATGCTGTGATGGTGCATGCAACCCCCCGTATGTCCATCCATCCACACGCTCGAGCACGCGCAACCTCTAAATAGGGATCCTCTCCCCACCTATGGCGTGTGTGTGTGTGTGTGTGTGTGTGTCCCCTCCTTCCGCTCCACACATTTGCTTGATATGGAAAAGCGACATGCATATGGATGTCTTCGCGCGGGCCCGGCGGCTCCCGGTCCCCGAGCCGGCCCAGAACCAATAACTGAAGAGGCCGCTCCCTGAGCTCTCGCGGTAGAAGCTAATTGCGTCTCTGCTTTGTTAGCGGCGAGCCTTTCGCTGATTCGCGCTCGCCTTATTTGGACTGTCAGGCCCTGTTTCCTGACACGCCGGTCGAGAGAAAAACACCCATCAGCTCCGACCGTCGCCGTGCTCTCGGACTGAATGTTCCCGCGCCGTGCTGAAACCGCCCCGCCCCGCGTTGCCCCTCATGTTCTTTTGTTATGTATAATATAATATAGTCAATGTAGATTTTTGTGCATTAAATAAATTCACACTTCTAACTCGCCGGGTGGAATTGAATGGAAAAAGAGGACGACTTCTGCGGCTCATTCCTCTATTTCATCAGAGCTGTTAGTGTTTGAACATCAGACCATTAGAGGTTGCAAAGTTATAAATTCACTTTTATGTATTTTTTTTTCACGAATGGTTTACATAAACTTATTCGCTAAATAGGCTAATGCCATGCATCGCAACTGGTACAGTATTACCTAAGCCAGTTTGCAGGAATTGCACTTGTTAACACAGTTAATAGTGTTTTTAGAGTGCGTGAAACCAATTATGCAAAGTTTTATTTAAGTAAAAAAGTGGAAATTTGTTTGTTTATATATATATATATATATATATATATATATATATATATATATATATATATATATATATATATATATACTTCTGATATCCATTCACAACCCTGAGGTTAATAATCTACCAGAAACATTTTTATAACAATTTTAATTTTTTCAAATGATTAGTATATAAGATATAAGATTCATGCATAAGGCCTTCAACCTATTTTACGTGAACAATCTAATCGAACCTGTTGTGTTGCCGTCAGCCTCACAACTCCAGCTGCCTTGCTCAGCTTCCTCCAGCAGATTCAAGCTGCAGATCATTCTCATCGTTTGCCCGCCAATGTGTTTCTTTTCTTCTTCTTTTTGTCACCGTTTCTGAACATGTGATAAATACCTGATGTGGCCATCAACCCGACCGGCACGTTTAACCAGACCGCGCGTATGGTTTGGAGCGGTGGCGTGGAGCGGAGCGGCGTTTCCTCCTAACCAGACTGAGCATGGCCTCGGGCGTGTTCCTTTTCAGGACAGGCCGAGTTATCCGCGAGGACGCGATGAAGAAGGGGTGCACGGACAGGGTATAATCCTGCGTATCCCTGCCTGTGTCGTTATGTAGATCCTCTCCGTGAGGGCGTAATTAGACCGGAGCAGGGGATGAGGAGGAGGAGGAGGAGAGAGAGAGAGGGAGAGAGAGAGAGAGAGAGAGAGAGGGCAGAAGGTAGAGGTGTGCAGGGCTCAGGGAGATGCTCTAATCGTCTTTGTCAACCTCCTGCCGTGGTGTCAAGTTTCATATCTGCTCTCCGCGGCCGTCACCCAGGGAGCGGGAGGGCGTCGCGGGGTGGAGTTTGGCCCGGCGGGCACGTGCCCACGCTCGGGCACAGACACACACACACACACACACACACACACACACGCAAAGCGCAGCAACGCACGCAATCGAGCTCTGCCGCGACCGACAGCGGTGGCAATCAGACGCAAATGACTGTGGAGGTGAGCCAGGGAGTGAGCGGTTCGGGGGCACGCTCTCTCGGTGTGTGTTCTGCGGTTCTACGTTCCCTTCCGTCAGAGCCACTTAGAGGATCCGCTGCTCGCTCCGGGCCAGTCCTGTAAGCACAACACGTCACCGCTCGGCTTGATTCAGGCCAGGAATCGCAACCATTACCTGCCAAGTGCTGTAATTGTATGGGGGAGAAGGAGGGAGGGGAGGAGGTGTGTGTGTGTGTGTGTGTGTGTGATTTGCCTCGACGACAACTCCCAAAGAGAGTCGCAGCCTTTTGAAGGATGCGAGGGGGGCCTCCTCCACGTCCCCGCTAATGCGAGAGAACACGTAAACGCTGTGAAATCAGGCTTCATGCCTGTGAGAGATGACCAGCGCATCAAAGAGAAGCGGGGAAGCGAAGCCGGTGTGTGCAAATAGAGTTTGTTGACATTAGCGCACGGCCAGATTCATCACGGCTCGGTGCCAATCCTCAGGAGCATCCTTAGCTTTCGCGCAAACGCTCTTCATCTCCCCGCCTCACAGAGCGCCCGACACAAATAGACCCCGCGATGGGATTTCTGTGCCATTAAGACCAGCACGCAGCCCTCTGTAACAAAACCAATGCGTGTTGTCAGCCAAGGAAAATACTTGTGAATAAAAGCAGGAGCGTATGTTGATACCGTCAAGACATGAATACTGATATTTGGGTGGGTGTTGTGTGTTTACGAGGCACTCGGGCTGAGTTACCCTTTCTTACATTTTGTCATGACCATTTCCCCTGCACTACAGCCCCAAAGCCGGTTTCTCCCCACAGCGAAGGGCGTAGACGGGAGGAGGCGGCGCAGACGGGCCGACCAGTAGGGGTCACTAATGCTGCGACGAGGACAAGATCCCTAAAGACAGCTCCCCAAAGGGGCCTCTCCCCAAAGCGCCCAAAATCAGTGTGCTCGCCCTGAAATACGTCATTCCAATTCTCTGTTGTGGTGTGTCTTCTGCACCAAGATGTGTGGAAACCGTAAAATCAAACTAGAACCGGGTAGAAGACTTTAAATTGCCAGGTGGTTGTCGTTAGTACGTCCCAATCTCAGGAAGACAAAAACAAAACAGCAAAAGATTCTGAAAGGAGGGACCAGGATTCAGGACTCATTCTTGCAACATTTTTATATAGATGCATCCTGTGCAAAGCGCCGTCCAATACTATCATGATTGGTTTAAACAAATGATAATATGTCTGAATATATCACACTATAATTTTCTTCATGTAGTTCTGTTCCATTGCTGTGTCTTGAAAATGAAAGCAACTGGTTTAAACCACAAAAACAGAACAGGACGAGAACGTTGAGCGGTTTTCCGCGGTCATTTGACTGGTGCGCGTGAAAACGGTGGTTGTTGTTAGTTGTTCTCGCGACGGCACATGTTGGTGGTTCATAGGCCGATAGGTGGCTTGTTAGACCGATTTTGAATTTGTTTACCGTTGTAGCATTAAAGGAAGGTGGAATTAGCAAGTTAGCTAACTTGCCAGCCGTCTGCTAGTTGATCTGCTAGCTTGTTAATTCCCTCATGCTTTAATGCTACACTGGTTACAGTGAATGAGACTAAACAAAGCTGTCACTCATCAGTTGATAGCGAAGTGCTTTCCTATGCTGTGACGAGAGTCTGTCTGCAGCTTTGAGGTGTTAAATGTTACTATTTTACTCGACTAGCTTCGTAACGTCACAACTTCACTGCTAGTCGTTGCTGCTAAACCTCTGACGTCAGAGTCCACAACCTGCTGTGGTTCAGTTTAGTTTATGTGGACAGAATTATCTAAAAAATTTACCACAAATGTCCACTAGGACTCAAGAAAAAACAACCTGATACGAATTTAGTGGTCAAAGGTCACCGCGATGGTGACAATTTCACACGACATGTCCGATCGGCAAGTCGACAGTGGCAATATCGCCGAGAGGATTCGGCTGGCTTGTGTGTATCCTGCTAACCGACCATCTCTCACGTTGCAGGGACGATGACGACATCAACGACGTGGCCTCCATGGCCGGGGTGAACCTGAACGAGGAGAGCGCCAGAATCCTCGCCACCAACTCTGAGCTCGTGGGGACGCACATCCGCTCGTGCAAAGACGAAGCCTTTCTCCACCCGGGCCTGCTCCACCGGCGGATTCTGGAAACCGGTGAGACTCGCCGACCTTTTTCTTTTTAACTCTTGAACGTCTGAAGCCGCGGTTAGAGGAGAGGAGGCGAGCAGCAAAAACAACCTCCGCTCCAAAGCTGGAAATCCAGGCGGTGCAGCAGTGATGAAATCACCAACTGTTGTCTTTTTGCGTGAGGAACATGTTGTTTCTGTATTTATAGTGTCATCACTAAAGACAGTTTTTGATTTTTCTCTCCTTCAGCGGTTCAGTCTGAGCCTTTTCTTGTTTGGCCTCGGCTTAAATTTGATACACTTAACAATTCTTTCACCTCCTTTAATGAATTCTTCAGTGGCTGTCTGAACTCACTGGACCCCAGGCACACACATAAATACTTTATGGGTTTGTCTTTTGAAGGCTGGCTGTCAGATTGTCCTCTGGACTAAAGGAACAGAGTTTAGAGGAATAAGACTTGGCAGTGGGATTTTGATTCTTTCTCTCTCCCCGTAGTGGATCTTGACACTCTTGAAGGCGGACGGCGTTGCGCGTGCTAATCGATACAGGCGGAGATGGTTTTGGTTGGTTTGCACCATCGCACCACAGTGATAGTGTCTTCATTACCTCTTTTCCTTTTTTGTTGTTGTTTTGTCGCTACCAGGCAGACATTCGTTCTTGCACGGAAAAAAACACTTTAGGCGAAACCTGTGAAAACGTATAATGAGCGTGATACTTCGAGTCAAAGTGGAGCCTAGCATCTCGCTCCCGTGCATCGGATCAAAAAACACCCGGCATAATTCCACGTGACAGGGCGGTCTGCCGCCCTCGTCTTGTTTTATCTCAATTAAAGTATCCGTGGTGGAGCAACGGAGCGCCGCAGGTCATGTTTCCTTACGTGGAATCGTGGCGTGGTTGTTATCCTGTCACCTTTGGGGCCGAAGGGTTGTTTAAAAATATATATCTTTCCTCCGGTGGCTGGGGATGGGGGGGGGACACGCAGCATGATACAGGGGCAGGAGGCTCAGGCGCCCCCTGCTGGGGAAGTGGCACTTGTGCAGCTTTGTTGTGTCAGTGATTGGCCTCTCTGCGCTCTCAGCTGACAGCAGTCCGAGGGAGGCTCCCCGGGCCTGCCAGCTCCGCTCAATCAGAAGAGCCCGGGCTGCACCGCTCTCCTCCTGTACGCCAGCATCAAGGTCCACTCCGCTCTGCCTCTCCATTTACTTCATCAGTGGTCGCCCCTGCAAAAAAGACGGGGTCCAAGCATCTTTTTGTGTGTTTTTAAATGAGTGGAGACCCCGTTTTTTCTTTCTACCCTTTATGGCTCATGTCCTCTCCCAACTCCTCCTCTTCTCTCTCCAGAAACCTCTCCCTCTCCCTCCTCATATCTCTTCAGGCTGGTCCTTGAGCTGGGCATGGAGGGAGGGGGGTGTTTCTGAAGCTGCAAAGAAGATCTCCACCCCTCCCCAGATCAGGAACCAGAACACAAGCACAGCAGGAGCGCGCTAGAAAAGCTCCTCAAAGTAATGATAGTCCACTGATACTTTTGAGGAGCCCACACACACACTCTCACACACACACACACACACACACACACACACATGCATGGGCTTATTGCATAAACTTACACTTGAAGACAGAAACAAGAAGACGGATGTGCCATTTAAACTCATGTGTTCTCGGGAAACATGAAAAATGTAAAAACAAACCGATTAGCATTTTGTATGTGGATTATTAATTCGGTATAGTTCTCAAATATATCTTGATAGCACAATCCAACTACGGGAGAGAGAGGATGCATTAACAGAACAACTGGTTGACTCTAATGTGAAGCTTTGTGTTAACAAGCTTTAATTCCTTCAACTTGAACATGATTCACTTTCAAAACACAGGAAGTGCCTCATGCCGCGCTCGCGTCGTGTCAGTTTTACCGTGACGTGCATGGGGGAGGAGGGGAGTAGGGGGGAAACAGCGGTCAACACAAACATGTGTTGACTCTAATTGTAAGACATGAGCTACAAAACCTCTCGGCGTCAGAAATACTGTGTTTAACACAGAAACACATTTTTTAGTGGTCATTTGACTCGTACTAAAGGAAAAATGGTGATTGTTGTGAGTTGTTGTGGTGAAATTCATGGCGGTGTGGTGGTGGTGGTGGGGGGGGGGGGGGTGTTGTCGCAGCTCTGGAGTCAGGCGGCTGGCTAGTTAGCTCTTCAAAGAGCTCGTGCAGGCAGTCTCCTGGCCACCAGCCCGCTGTTCGGCTCATTTTCTGCTACCAATGTAGCATGGCGGGATTAGCAAACGTAGCTAACTAGCCAGCTGTCCACTGTTTAGCTCGCTAGCTTGCTAAAGTTGTGAAATGAACTGCTTGTTATGTTCGTTCCCGCCAAAACTTCACTGCTTGAGCTTATTTGAGAGTAAATCATTGGAACTGAATAATATAATTGCTGTTGGTTCAACGTTGGGCGAGTTAGAAATGGGTCCGAAATCTACTCGCCTCTACTTGTCAAATTTTACTTGCACCTTTACAAATTGATGTAGTTATTTGATAGAAATCAGATACCGACAAAGATCAGAGATAATTGTCATGTTTTATCTTTATCTAAATCATATTATCTGGTCCTTTAAAACTTCAGAAAAATGTCTAATTTGCCATAGATTTACTGGCCGAATTAGCCGAATTGTTGAGTCCAGCTCTTTGAATATATTTGGTCTATATTTGGTCTCTTTGTTCATTGTAATGTGGCATTTTCTGTGCTACATCTACAGTTAGATTATATTAGTATGACCAAGAAGTGGAACTTCAACACACTAGGACTAAACTTTCCCGTCTTTACTGCCCCGACTGCTTTAGTTCAGAAAATAAATCAGTTAATGCGAACACAAAATGTAAATGTAGAGCAGCAAAAGTCTTAAATGTTGCAAAGGTGTCAGGAAAGAAGTTTGTTGCTCATTATTTTGTCAAAAAGGGGACTGGAGGAGGAGACTGATGTCAGGGTCCTTAAAGGAGATCAAACCTCCGGTTCCTTGGTCACGATGTGAAATTCACTCCAGATCACAAAACGCTGCACTTACATTTCACCACATTTTACCCCCCCGAGCCTCACGGAGTCATTTGTCAGGTGTGTTCATCAGCTCTGTTTGTGTGTTTGTAAATCTTCGCTCCGCTGTGCCATTTGTTCGCTGTATGTTTGTGGCAAAAGCCGTGCTCGTATGACAACTTGCCATTTGTTGATGGAGCCGTCCTCGCGGCCTCTTGACTCCTGATGTGCAGGGAAAAGGATTTCAGGCTGCGTTCGTCCCCACCAGCACACTCAGGCGTGTCAGCTGGCATCTCGGGGGGGTTTTATGAGTCCGTGGGCAGAGGAGAGAAGGAATAGTTTGCAGGTATTATAGATCCAAACTCGTGCAGTCGGGTCACTCGTGTTCACCGCCAGCTCCTTTTTTTTCAGCGGGACCCTTGTTGCTATGGATACCATTCAGTTCTATACTTTATAAATATTCACGTTTGCAGGCCCGCGTGCAGATTGTGTCTCTCCGTCGGATTTTGCGATGCCGTCTGTTGTGTTGAAAGTGACGAGCAGACAGCTGCAGTAGTGTTATCTAACAAGAGAGCGTGACACACAATGCGGGAAAATACACACACACAAGATTCATGATTAAGCTTATAATAATAATTATAATAATAATTTCAGCTTGTATAGCAGTTTTCTAGGTACGCAAAGAGACAATGACATTCATAACAGACCAAAAATGGGAAGACAAAGCAAACAAACATATAAGTTATACGTTATTGATTTGTTTTACTTGATATGTCTTACCGATAACCCTGAAATAAGTCTTACCTTAACTCATTTGTCACCAAAGACGACAACAACAGGCTCATAGAGACAACAACAGACAAGGTTCAAAGTGCACAACAGACAAAAAAAGAACAAACGCCAGAACATGCCAAAAGAAACAAGACATGACCGACTCAGAAAGATGCTGAATCTAAAGTGCATGCGTGCAGGTAGCGGATGGGCGTGTGGTTTCCATGTGTTGTTGTGTGTCTGTGTACACAGACGTGTATCTTTGTGTCTTCATATTTCTTTCAAGAAAAAACCACCGACCCCTTTTTTTCTGGAAGTAAAACTGAAGGATTTTTTTTGTGTAAAGGCTGAAGAAAGAAGAGTTTCTGAAAGTGTTACCAAGTGATCGTATTAGCTGATGTAACTCCTTTAACAGGTACTTGGTCATAAACCACAGTATTGGGATTTCTATGTATTTTTACCTGAATATACAAGAGACATTCTCGCTACATTACACGTTGGTGACCTTCTGTCTTTTTTAACCGAGCGCCACCATCAGGTAAAAAACACATTCCCAAACTCATTGAGATGCATCTTCTGGGAACCGTGGATATCTGCACCGAATCTCATGACATCTAATAATTGCTTGAGATTTGATCGTTCGGTCTGAAACACGAGTGGCGGACGGACCCAGAGCCACTGAGTTTGCATGGATAAAAAAAGAAATTGCACATATTTCCACCCGACTAAAAACGCTACAATCACAGCTTCATGTTATTCCTGTTATCTTTTCAGTCTCGTAGAAATCAAACACACATATCAAAGCTTTATGGTTCATTAGTCTGTTTCTAGGCCCCTGTTTTTTTTTTCTAGGTGAATAATAGCGACTTGTTTCAGTACAAGTTCAAGAATGTGTTTTTTGCGGCTCTCTGGCTAAGTCTTTTAAACTTTCTCTGAAATATTAATGTCCCCGAAAGATCTTATTTTTCAGCCCATTAGTGTTTTGCGTTGACCCCGTGACATCGCCACATGTGTTGGCCCTGTAATTACAAGGCTAACAGGGCTCCCTCCATCCTCTTTCAAAGCTCCAGCGGATGAGGAGTATATGTATTGTTGGGCTGATTTAAATAATTGGTGTGGTTTACTTAAAAAGGGTGCCAGAGAGAAAATTATGGTAATGGAATAATTTAAAAGGAAGTTGGAAACAGATAGTAACCCCACCAAAGTCTGTCCTCCTCTCTTTTGTTATGACTTCAGATGAGTTTTGCTCCAAGGAAACTAAATTATCCTCCTCCTGCGAAATAGAGATGGTCAATGTCGTTTACACACTCGAAGGAGCTCAGCTAGTAAAGCCACTCTGGAGTTTTGCACTAAGACTGTGAAACAAATTGACTTTTCTGTGTGATGAGTCCTATTTCTGGGAGTTAATTGCACGTACTAATCCAGACAGTTTATCCGTGCGGATGTGTGTGTGTGTGTGTACAGTAGATGTATATGAGCGTGGAAGATGAAAGCTGCAATCTTCTGTTGCTTTGTTTTTATGGGATGGTGTGTGTGTGTGCATGTGTGTGTGTGTGCGCTGGTAGCGAAAACAATTACCTTCTACCTGCTTAGCTGTTGTTTTTCTCGAAATGGCGAGCCGTGGAAGCGAGTGTAGTGATGATAAAAACAAATCAGTTTCAAACCTGTTTATCCCTTTCGTAAATTAAATGAATAAAAGGCCGCGTTATAAAACTCCCGGATGGTAAAAGTGGAGGATCAGACGGATGAGGTTTTAATTACGAGAATCAAAAGTCCCGACTGTCCCTTTTGGGATGGACTGATCGCCGGGGTCGGGTCCAAGACCTCCGGTTCCTATCGGACCGAAACACAACGCAGATTTCGGTACCTGTGCCAATTTAAATACTTTTTTTTAACGATACTAAAAGGTAGCATAGCCTCATATTCCAAAAACGGATGTGTTACGACCGTGGTCGAGCCAGCTTCTCATATGTATAGTTTGAAGTTCAAAAGTTTGAAGCTGTAGTTTGAAGTCAAGTGTTTTGTATGTTTTTATGTACATTATACTCTAAACAGTTAATATATTGTTCAAATTGAAGAAAAAAAAAATGCCTCGGCAATAAAAAAGTACCGGTTCAGGCACCGTTTAGCACCGGTATCGTTTTAAAAGTATCGGTTTAGCGCGATACCCATTCCTCCTGATCACAGACGTTTCGTCTTGTCCCTAATGTGTGTTTGTGTGTGTGTTTGTGTGTGTGTGTGTGTCCTTCCCAGCCAAGAAGTTCGGCGTCACGGAGGTCCCCATGGAGGCGGTGACGTTCATCTCACACGCCGCGCAGTCACGACTTCGAACCGTGGTAGAAAAGGTTTCCACCATCGCGCAGCACCGGCTGGACTCCTGTAAGGTGGGAACAACGCACACACACACACACACACACACTTACACACACACACGCGCAGGCTGCATTCACAGAAACTGTCATTTTACCTCGCCGAACACACAAAATTGCCGGTGCACACTGACTGTGGATAAGGTTGTGTTCAATGTTTGTGGCAACATCAGCATCCAGATCACTCACTGGAAATAAACTTTTATCGGGACATTCAAACACACACACACACTCACACACACTCTTAAACACACAATATGAATACGAGCGCCCAACATTCCCACACAGATACGGAGCGCCATGCACACAAAACGCGCTTTCATCTGTCTGAAGCGTAAACTCAAAGTGCAAGAGCACCACTAACATAAACACATAAAAGTTAATATGAGACGCCTTTTTTTTTTACCTTTTAAGTTGATAAACAAGAGAGCTCAGACTTCTCAGTCAGTCAGCCGAAATTTGAGGTACAGAAGAACTTCCAAGCGCTCGTCCTGGGTACTTTTCTCGTTTCTGGTGACTTTGTCTCCCGTAGCCCTTGAATGCAGCAGTACAACCGCATTTAATTGGTGTACATTAAAGCGAAGATAACCCATCTCGACTGCTAGCCTGAATCTCGGCGTTGTTGGGAGAACAGTGGGGGAAAAACTTTGAAAATGTGTGTGTGTGTTTTTTTTTTCTGACACCGTGAAGGGAGGAAGAAGAGGAGGGAGGAAGAGCAGCGCTACAGCTGTCCCCATCTTGTTTGGCGCTTCTTCCTCTTCTTCTTCCGTTCGTTCTTTTTTCCCTTTTTTGTGGTTTAGTAAATGAGGTGTGTGAGAGAGTGTGTGTGAGAGAGAGAGACACACACACACACACACACACACACGCTGTGAAGCTACTCTGTTGACATCAGCGGAAAAAAAAAGAAAAAAGGAAAGAAAAAGGGGAAAAAGACCAAAAGACGAAGCGGCCTTAAAAGAGCAGCCGGGCTTCGGTGGCGTCGGCAGGAGCTACGGCAAGAGTGCAGGCTCAGCGCTGCAACAAAGAGGAGCGGGAGAAGGAGTGTGTGTGTGTGTGTGTGTGTGTGTGTGTGAGGGGGGGTCCTCTGATGTGTCTTTGTGCTCTGTGCCACCCAGCTCCTCTCATCCACACACACACACAGATAGAAGAGAGGAATATAGAAAGCTGCATAGGTGACAAACACAGACATGGGAAATAAGCAATTATCCTATTAACTTTTGATGACCTACAAAAGTTTTTTTTTATATATATATTTCTTTTTTATCCACTCCTGCCTTTCCTTTTCCCAAGTGGGAGGGTGATGGCGCCATATGCAAAGAGTATTCATTGTCTTTAAATAGACAATAAGTTTGTGTGTGTGTGTGTGTGTGTGTGTTTGATGCGAGGGGAGTCAATGTCAACACCCACACAAAGTGTTTCAGTAAAGAAAAAAGCTCTTTCAATGTTTTTTTTACAGCAGCAACTAATTGCAAACTTCAAGTAAACCACCTCACCTTCGCTAAATTTGCCCGCCATTTTTCGTAGCCTCCTCTGGGATTGCGTGTTTTTTTCACGGTCTGGCACCTGGTCGCGATGTTTTTTGGCCAGAAGCGTCCGAAACCGCGAGATAAGAAGAAGAAGAGAGAATCCAAGGAGATGCAGCCACTTCTCGAGGGTCAGAAGGATGATAGAGAGCTTCTTTTTGTATTTTAATGAGTTCATACAGAGTTAATTTCGGAAAAAACAGTCTGACTTTAAGTTGACTGAAATATGTATATACTCTAATTTTAAGAAACATGCATTGTGCAACTTCTTTTCGCCAATTAGCTCCATAACTCGTACCGTGTTTCCACATATTGTCACTGTGCAATAAGTGCTGAAAGTTTCTTTTCGACAGAAAGTTCATCAGCAACATTATTTTCTTCTCCTCCAAGCTTAAACAGCCGGTTCAGCCGCTTCTTGATTATCGTGATTTACGGCTTTTCTCTGTTCTGAATGATGTTTAAGTCGAGTATCTGAGGACAAAAGAAGTCATGTGGAGAAGCCGCGTCGGGCCGCGCCACATTGTTAAACGAGGAAATCAAACAGAGCAATGAGATATAGATCATGAATAATCATTCGTGGGAGCGTATTGTTAATCTACTGTTTCTGTGCGATGGCTTAAAAAATGCTGTCAGACCCCGTTTTTAATGTAGGACAGTCATCGCCGTGCTGCTGCTGCTGGCCGCGTACGGAGTCGGCTGTTTGGTTGAGAGAACATGAAACTCTGAATATCCCGTCATTGATGTCAGATCCTACGACCGCACTGCTGGAAATCATTATTCTGTTAATCTAGTCCCACTTTCTGAGGTAATCCATCGCGTACCGATGGACCGAGGGCGGCCCCGAGGTTCTGACGCCAAGCGGCCGCTGAGCACGACCCCGTACTTGTTTATTTTCTATACGTTTTTGTTTCTTTTTCGTCAAAATGTTCTCTCCATCCCCTCGTCAGGACGACGAGTGCTACGAGCAGTCGGCAGACGTTCGCTCGCAGCTGCGCTTCTTCGAGCAGCTGGAGAGGATGGAGAAGACGAGGAAGGACGAGCAGGAGAGGGAGATCCTGTTGAAGGCGGCCAAAGTAAGTTGTTGTCACCTCCTCCATCCTCCGGTGTGTGTGTGTGTGTGTGTGTGTTTGAGTCCCCATGCCACAGTGTGTTTTCTGTGTACTGCTGTGTGCGTGTGTGAAGCTCTGACAGATGAATTAGAGTGTGACACCAGTGGATGAAGTGACCTCCCTGCGTCCTCCCAGGCTCCCGGCCTCAGGGCTCCTCTGTCCCGGCTCTTCCTCACCGGACACAGCACACACACACACACACACACACATACACACACACCCATGTACAGGCAGCACAACACCCCCTCTATCACGAGCCCTGACAGCTCAGGTGAAACAGAGCATCAGTTTAAAAGAGTCAGGAGGGGCCAGCATGTTTTTTTGTTGTTTTTTCAAACCCCCCCTGTTCGTACACAACTGCCTGGTTGCCCTGAATCTCCGGTGTCATGTCGGCTTCTTTTTGTTCTTTTTTTTTTAACCAGGAAACTTGCACACACAAAAAAAAGCACAGCTACAAAACTGCATTAGTGATCGCGAACAGAGACAGTTGCTTCATGAGCTCATAATGCATAATTGTTGATACAACTCCATTGAAAAATATAATACAAAACAATACAGAATTTGAGCTTTGGCTTCGCCACATGTTGCACAAGAGGCTTCAAACACAATCCTGAGTTCGGCGTTGTCTCCTCGGCAGCCAGCGGTCCAACAGTTCCCAGTTGCTAAAACCTCCATCGCTGCCAAAGCAGAGAGTAACGCAAGCCACCTGGACCAGAGCTCAGGGTCCAGGTCCAGCATTAATCGGCGCACGCGTCGCATCTCAGCGCTCGGCGTCTCTGGTCTGGTCCTTCAGGAAGGACCTTTTGGAAACCAAGTGCACCAAGCGCGCATTCTCGGACACGAAAATAATAATCATATTCTGATTCTTTAAGTCCTAATCTTTCCAAAAATGTGTCTTATTAGTATGTGGGACAAACAGTTCTGTTTTAAAAACTATGGAGCTCTCAAGGAGTCTTTTTTGATGCACTCATGCTGGATGTTTATAGTTGGGATCAAAATATCTTTTTTTGCAGATCTTTTTCTTTGCTGAAGAAATACATGCAGTTAACACAAAGTATTGGTGTTAACGAGGGGTTTCTACAACGACTTAGACACAGGAGGAAAAGGTCTGGAGACAAAATTGGAGGTTAAACGACCTTTTGGCCCTTTGGAAAACAACACTACCGATTGTGTCTCGTGACACAATTTAAACACACAATGAGCTGCACTCACTCTGCTCCAAGGTATTTCAAACTCTTCTCATTTCCAACAGCGCCGTTGCATTCGTTACCCGTCACACTGTTCATGTGTTTATCAGTGGAAGAAGTCTCCACATCTATACAGATCACCACTGACCCAAAAAAAAAAAAAAAAAAAAAGAGCGAGCGGATCTTTTGCAAATGAAAATGGCCGGCGGTGCAACATTAGCAGAAAGCTAGGTTAATTTAATTAATTTTGAATGGAGCAAATGTCCCACAGTAAAGATTCTCATTGCGGCACACCTCAGCGTCTTAATTGCATTATTACGCTCCGGTCTCCGCCACGCAGGATATTAGAAAATCCTCCGGTTGATGAACGCCGGACCACCAAACCTCACGACCTGTCTGTGGGGAGGAAAAAAAGAAGAAGACGAACGATTAAAATTGTTTAAAAAAGACAGCGTTTCAGCAGGACGGCGTCCTGAGGGAATGAAGAGCGGCGCCCTCCTTCAGGTGGAGCTCCGCTGCGAGCGCTCCTCTTCATTAAGCGCTTTATTTGGGAACTTCTGCCGATTTTGGCCTCGTTCCCGTGTGAAGGGCTCGGCCCGCCGGGCTTTCTGCGATGAGCGAGGAGAGTTTGACTTCACCTCTGAGCCGTGTGTCTGTGGCTCCTTGGGTTTTGTTTTTTGTTTTTTTGGCACCCGTTGCCGTGGCGTTTTGAATCTGAGCAGAAGTTTAGAGAGCAATTTTTTTAATTTTTTTTTTTTTTAGATTGTGCAAAAATATTTCCAACCAAGACACTAGTGTTTATTTTATTCCTACTATTTAATCTTAATCGAATTTATTCGGTATATATGTGCATTTGTCTTGTTTTTTGTTTATGTTTTATGTGCCTCTGGTGTTTTATAGATATACATCTTCAATGAAATAGTTTTGTGAATTAGTTTTGTGTTATTGAAAATGTATTTTCAGGCCAGGGACAGCAGATGAAAATTAGCTTCTCTGGCTAACTCTGGCTCACTTACAGTCGTACTGTTGACAAATAAATAAAACAAACGTTTTTAAAAATGTTATTATTAAAAAAAAAAAATCATAAATATGTATTTTTTTCCTTTCCTCGATTATTGTGTGGACACAGATATATTTATCAGAATTATTTCATGGAAACAGGGAAAATTCATATCCTCTCTTTTCATGTTTTTTGTCAATGTTTTATTATTCTTACTCACAATGATAACTGTACAACCAGAGATGTCTTTTTCAGAACATTTTGTCCTTTAAAAGTCTTTAAAAAGACAAAAAAGAGGCTTTTTTATTCACACTCTCCATTGATTACCCGTCTGAATACAGAGGAAGAAATCATCACTGAATTTGTCGTAAAACCTTAAAACTAAAGGATGTTTTTCTTCACTTTTCTTCTCTCTGCTCTCCTTTTAAAAACTAAACACAATACCGATGTACAAACAGCTCGCTTTGGACTATCGGCTTCTTGGTGAACATAAACGTCTCTCAGTGAATTAAAAGCGAGCGAGAGAACCTCGATGATGAGGAGAACCTCGATGATGAGGAGGAGAACCTCGATGATGATGAGAAGAACGTCGATGATGAGGAGGAGAACCTCAATGATGAGGAGGAGAACCTCGATGATGAGAAGGAGAACCTTGATGATGATGAGAAGAACCTTGAGGATGATGAGGAGAACCTCGATGATGAGGAGAAGAACCTCAATGATGAGGAGGAGAACGTCGATGATGATGAGAAGAATGTCGATGATGAGGAGGAGAACCTCAATGATGAGGAGGAGAACCTTGATGAGGAGGAGGAGAACCTTGATGATGAGGAGGAGAACCTCTGTGATGATGATGAGGAGAACCTCTGTGATGATGAGGAGGAGAACCTCGATGATGAGGAGGAGAACCTCGATGATGAGAAGGAGAACCTTGATGATGATGAGAAGAACCTTGATGATGATGAGGAGAACCTCGATGATGAGGAGAAGAACCTCGATGAGGAGGAGGAGAACCTCGATGATGAGAAGGAGAACCTCGATGATGATGAGGAGAACCTTCGATGATGAGGAGGAGAACCTCGATGATGATGAGGAGAACCTCGATGATGAGGAGAACCTTCGATGATGAGGAGAACCTCATTGATGATGAGGAGAACCTCATTGATGATGAGGAGAACCTCGATGATGATGAACAGGAGATCCTCGATGATGAGGAGAACCTTGATGATGAGGAGGAGGAGAACCTCGATGATGATGAGGAGAACCTTCGATGATGAGGAGAACCTTCAATGATGAGGAGAACCTCTATGATGAAGAGGAGAACCTTGATGATGAGGAGGAGAACCTTGATGATGAGGAGGAGAACCTCGATGAGGAGGAGAACCTTGATGATGAGGAGGAGAACCTCGATGATGAGGAGGAGAACCTCGATGATGAAGAGGAGAACCTCGATGATGAAGAGGAGAACAGTGACTATTACGCGAGGATCGCTGGGGATACAAGTTTCACCCATTTGGGAGAATTTATTGACAGAATATTAACTTTCCACACACAACCGCACAGCTGAAAGAAACAAGTAGTACACCGCTCCGGGGGCTTTTTTAAAATATGTTTTATTTTTTGAATCGCCTCGGCAACGAAGTGGAAAAAGCAGACAAAACTTGTCAAAACGACTCGTGGAATGTGATTGGTCGCGTACTGTAAAAACGCTGTATTGGAGGTTTTTTCTCTTTCTCCCCCCCCCCCCCCTCCCTGAACGTCAGCGTCCACCTCCACCCTCCTCTCCTCTCTCCTGTAAGCGAGTGTGGAAACCAGAGCAGCTGACGGAGGAGATGTGAAGCGCTGCCCTTTGTAAACAGTCCATCTGCCCCCTCCTCCTCCTTCCTCCTCCTCCTTCCTCCTCCTCCCTCCTCCTCCCTCTGCCTCCCTCCCTCCTCCCGCCCTCCTGCCCGAGCGCACGCTAATTTGACCCCCTGAACAAGAAGCCCTGCTGAAATAATCCCCTCCTCCTCCTCCTCCTCCTCCTCCTCCTCCTCCTCCTCACAACAAGCCCTCCCCTCCACTCTGCGCTCCGTCCACTTAGAATATGACTCAAGTCTTTGGGGGAGGCTCCGGCCCGACCGGAGGGCAAACGCATTAGTCTCAGTTGCGATACCGACCAGTACGTGAACCGCCTGATATATTTAAAGCCAATTAGCAGGAGGGCTGTGAGGGGTTGGGGGTGGAGAGGGTGGAGGAGGGGGGAGGGGAGGGGGCACTTATGGTCTGCAGAGCGAACTGTAAAATATATCTAATTAATATCGCTTTTTGAAAATGTGCCAGTGGATAAATACATATCTATATATGCACCTAGCTTATAAACGCTTGTTTGTGGACCTGACCTAAATGACACAGATTATATCCGGACCCCCCCTCACCACCACCACCACCACCACCACCACCACCACCACCACCACCCGCCTCCACGGAGATGACCTCAGTTAGCGTGCAGTACCGCGCTCGGCCACAGCGCGGTGGTCAGCCGTACGCTGCAGCCGCGCGGTGAAGGATTCCCAGGGACGAGCACGTTCGCCCAGATCTCGCCTGCTGATTAAAATAGAAGTGCTGTGTTGTTACGCCAGGGACACACACACACACACACACACACACACACACACGCACGCTGTCACTGATACTCACTAACATCCTTTGCCCTATGTGTGTATGTGTGTATGTGTGTGTGTGTGAGTGTGCTGGCTCCTGCAGAATTTTTAATAACCTCTTTTGATTAGAGTCCCCCTCCAGCGGCTTATTTAGGGATGGATTTGGAGCGGGGTTTAAAGGCCATCGCCCCCCCCCCCCGCCCCCCCTCCCCTCCCCCGAGGGAGGGAAGGCGCTCCATTGCACTTCTGTGAATTCAAATACGATGTCCTTGACACCTCTGTATCCTGTCCCCGATTTGCACTATTTTTTGCCGCAGCAGCAGCAACAGATGTGCGGGCGGAGGAAAAGGGGGATTGTGGGCTCCTTTTTTGTTAAAAGCAGCTGTTAACCTCTGTCTCCCCCCCCCCACTCTCCCACCCCCACCTCTCTCTCTCTCTTTCTTTTACTTCTGCAGAGTCGCTCCAGGCAAGAGGACCCAGAGCAAGCTCGGCTGAAACAGAAAGCCAAGGAGGTAAGCTGCCGCGGAGATCGTTACCCTTCGACGTTCCCACCGCACACACCCCCCGACTCCCGGCGTACATACACCGCTCACGCATCGCCACATACGTGACGCCATTTAAAGTCGGACTTCATCATAGTTTGAGCAATCATTCGCGCCGTTCGAGGCCCTCCATTTCTTTTTCTTCGTCCCGGCTCGGCCTCTTTCTTCATCTCTTGAGCCGGTCCAGGTGATACATTTCTCATCTTAATCCTGTTTTTGTTCAACATATTTGTCACCGTTGCTAAAAACAAAACTCTTCGTATCTTGCTCTACTGAAAACCAGTTCTTTCACGTCTCTTCGGAGGAGGTGGGAGTCACATTTGCGACGTCAACTCAGCGAGGCCATACAGAACTAAAGTGGAGGAGTTTTTCAGATCCTCGCTCTGCACATCAGCTCTCACCGCCTCAAAAGGAACAAAAAAGGGCTGTTCCCCGTCTTCAAGTCGGCGGCCGAGGCAGAAAAAACAGTGTTTTACGAAGTGGTGCGTCCTCCATACGCGGTGGAATTCCCAGCGGACCCCCCCCCCTCGCAAAGTAGACCGCTCTCCCTTTCCCTTTTCTTATTTTTCCTCCCCGTGGTTGGTTAATGTTGTTTACGCAGTCGTTCTGTCACAGCGGAAGTTTGCGTTTTCCTTCTTCTTCCCGCCTTTGTTTTTACTCCGGAGTGACTTCGCTGGGTGCTCTCGGTCCTCGGCGTGCCGACGAAGATCAAGAGGATTGTCTTGAGCTTCCGTGGAGCAGCGCGAGGATGAAACATTCACCTGTTGTTGTTGTTGTTGTTGTTGATGTGGAACTTAAGGACGTGGTTTCTTTCAAAGTTACTCTTTAAAAAAAAAAGAAAAAAAGATGCTTTTTATTCATCCGGGTAAAGTTTACCGAGCACGTATGCACTTTTTTCTCACGAACACACTTCTACAATTCCCCCACCTGACGGTGCAGCCACTGTCAGTTTATGGCGGCTATTCATTCTGCAAATGCCTTGCTCAAGGGCAACTCAATATTGTTGTTTGAAGTAACACGTTTTTAAGGGATTTTTTTTTCCAGCTCAGTCTGCTGTGTTGAACTCATGAACTTTGAGTGACAAGTGGACCTTCTCTCACCTCTGGCTACCTGGCGGCGCGCCCATTCCCCCCCTACACACACACACACACACAGACACACACACACACACACACTCCCCCTCCCGCATCTCTCCCGGACATTTATTTCTTTTCTTTCCAGCAACAGAGAGCCCTGCTGCAGCTTCAGAGCGCTCGCAGTGCGTCTCAGCCTACCCATAAGCCCCGCATATGCAAATGAGGCGGCGTAATAGGCAGCGCGATAGGTTCGCGCCCCCGGGGCGCCGTGTGATCAAAGCGGATCTCCTCCCCGTTAAGTGGCAGTCCGTTCGTCATCTGGATGCGGCCAGATTAGGGTGCTGCGCGTCCCGCTTATCCCGTGCATCTGGAATCTCAAGAAGGTGGTTTTGGAAATCGTCACTTTATGTAATGCTTTTCTGGCGCTGCATGGCGATGAAGACTCCCCACCCCTACAGACACACACACACACACACACACATGCACAACACCCCTCATCCACCCTCCCTCGGCTCTTTTTTTCTTCTTCTTTTTTGCCTAATGGCCGCCGTTTCTCAGCCCCCGCGCCTCTCCGGTTTCCATCACCTGAGTTGGCTGTTTGTGTCACTGCGGAGTCTGTCGGCGGCTCACGCATCTGTGCAAAAATTCATCGGGATAATGAGCGTGAGCTACTCGGGCAGAGGAGCCAGCTACACACACACACAGACACACACACACACTTATAATAACCACCACCACCAAACAATCATCATTTAGGAGAGATGGAATAACAGCGTTTTACGGTCCTGAACCAAGTGTGGAAGCGGGCAGAAAAAAGCTGGTGACGACCCGGACAAGAAAAATGTTACCAACGGTCAAGCACAGGTTTGAATATCCAGTCAAGTCAATCTACACGGCCCGGAGGTTGTTTTTTTACGATGTGCACAACGTGCAACATCTCAATCCTTTGGGGGGAAAGCTCCACGTGGAAGTGTGTCTGCAAAAGTGACCCTGTCGGCCGTCAGTTACCTCTCTTTATTCCCAACAGCGTGACAGAATTATAATCTTTTGACAGTTTATTATTGAGCAATAAGGTACAAGAGGCAGTACTGTATAGTCAATAATGTACTGTTCAAGGGTGCTGATAGGCTTAAGTCAAGAGGTAAAAATGAAAGCCCAAAGTATGGTTTACATTTTGTACTACTGTGTCATTTCCTGTCAAGTGTTGATTGTAAAAAAAAAAAAGAAATGTTATTTTTAACCTTCGATATGGTGACCCTAAATATAAATAATAATGATATACCCTATATAAATAATATACCCTAAATACACTGTACCAGAGGGAGGACTCATCTTTCCCCACGACTGAGAGTTTGCTGTTCATGCTCCCCAAAGGATGAACCCCAATGTTTGTTTTGTTGTCATCGTCACCTTGAACTTTCCTTTGAGTGTAACGATCAGGCAAAAATGTTCACTTGTAAAGAAAGACATAAGAATAGGCAGATTGTCGTGACATTCACCGGGGACGTTCATGCTCCCCAGAGGACACAATCCTTTATGTTGTGGTCAACCCACGAGCTTCCTGCTTGAGCCATCCCTCCGGCCAAACATGTGGACACAGGAAATAGCACAAACCTCACAATATCACAGGCAAATGAAGGTCAAACAGTAGATTCCTGCTCCCAAGTGGATAAACCCTTTGATACCAGGGGTCTGTCTTCTAGACAATAGTCTAGAACTTAATTACGATATCAAAAATACCACAATGTTTTCTTGTCCCTTTGTTTTTGAATGAGCATCGGAGGCTCCAGGTCGTCAACCTGCAGACGGCTTCAGGATTTTAGTCTCAGTAATTGCGTATCTGAATTTCCCCCCGGCAGCTTTAGAAAGAGGCAGAGCGGTCCAGCGCTCCGGTTTCCTTCCATTCGCAACCATTTGGCCGAAAGGTCAGATGGGCTATTTCGAAAAAGAAATGCCCCCGAGTCAAAATCAATGGGCAAATCGTGACGCCCAGTTCCCGTTTGTTGTTTGTCGTCTTCGGCGGCGGCGGCGGCGGTGGCGAGTCTGTGTGTTGTGTCTGTTCCATCAGTGGGGCAGGAGGCCGGGGCGATGCCTAATCATAGAGCGAGGGAGAGGGGGAAGGAGACAGAGAGACGGAGAGAGGGAAAAGGAGACTTGAGGGGGCAGAGAGCGAGATAGAGAGGGAGTTAAGGCCGGTGGAGATACATCACGATGTCAGACACACAGACACACTGCAGCCACAGATTCATCATCGCCACCGCGTCTGCAGGCGCAACTGGACATCGGGGGGGAAAAAAACGAGTGAACTGGAGAAGAGGACGGGGCCAAGAGAGGCGAGGGAAGATGAAGGGAGGGGTGGGGAGACGGGGGAAGACAAATTGGCTACCACACCTGGCCAAAATCTGGCCAAAAGCCCGTTCAGGCTGCTAAAGCGTTTCCACCGTGTAGCATTGTTAACGCGAGCGGGTTGAGGACTCGACCGTCGCTTTATTTTGCCTCTCCCATGTTTCCTTTCTGGGCATTTTTTTCTTCTTCTTCTTTTTTGTGTGTGGATGCGCCGGCGTTGCTCGAAACGTTTTTTAAAGCGCTCCCGAAATTAATTCCGACCCCGGCTCAACTTTGAGTCTCGCGTAGCTCCAATTACGAGCCCAGAGTTACGCCTCCCGCCTCGCTGTGTACAGCTGGAGCGCGCACACACACATATACGTTTGAATCCATGAATCGAATTACACCGATCGTCCGCCGGCACCTCAATACACACACACACACACACACACACACGTTTGTTGATTGGGCCCGGGCATCCTCCGCAAAGTGACCAGGTCACTGAGAGATTGGAGTTCGCCCACGCCGGGAAAAAAAAAAAGCCCCGTCAGCCAGCGAGGAGAGGCCCTCGTGTGTCAGAGGACAATGCAGCGGCCCCTTGGTTGTTCATCGGGGCCGATTTTCTCTGCTAGTTCACAGGCGCTCGTCCTCTGGCCCTCCACAAGCTGCTCAAAGAGCCCCAACCCCCCCGGCGGGCTGGCCTCCGGGGCAAAAGAAAAAAGCGTCTCCTGCTACCCTCCTCTCTCTCTCTCTCTCTCTCTCTCTCTCTCTCTCTCTCTCTCTCTCTTCCCTCCCGCCAGTGCCGACTTTCAAAGAGATTTCCAGCTGTTTTGGCGCGTCCCGATTCAGAGTTGTATTCTGGTCTTCTGGCCCTCGCGGATACGCAACACCTCGGGGTGAGCGCAGGTGTGGAAAGATCGCGTCTTTTCTAAAAAAAACTTTGCTTCACACTAACTGGGTTATGCAGGTGTAATTTATCTTTCAACTGGCTTTTTATTTTCTTTTTTTCGAAAGATCATACGAAGTTGATTCGGATGGTTTAATTATCGCAGGAGACGACGGGTCTTGTTTTCCAGGTCCTAAAGACGTGCGGGCTACTAAATAGCACACCGAAACCCTTTTTTTTATTTTTTATTTGTTGCTTTGTTGCCGGTAGTAACTTCAGTTCTACTTCACCTCAAGACATGTTACGAGATGAAAAAAAACACACAAAAAAACAGAAGCGGGCTTTAAAAGTACCTTTGGTGTTCCTGTGTGTTTTCGAATATTACAAAGTGCTGTAATGAGAAGGAAAACAACAAAAAAAAGGAGATTTTTTTTTTTTTTTTCATGCCTCAGAGGGAGATAGCGACTCGTCTCCTCGCTGTACCAGCCTGTAGGTTCACTTTTCTCTTTGTGCGCCAGAGCACTCCTTGGGACTCGAGCGACGGGGGAATTGGGCGTGCTGAGCGACGCTGGTGGCGAGGTGCCAGCCTCCTCTGCCTGGGATGTAAGTGAGAGGGAGGCAGGACACGTTTCAATTAGGCAACAAACACCGTGCTCGCGCTGAGGTCGGGGAGGAAGAAGAAAAAAGTAGAAGAAGAAAAACACACCCTCCCCAGCTGTCTTCTCCCTTCTGACCTCTCCCTAAAACACACTCCCCTCCAACGCTCCACCTTTTCCCCCCCCATTTAAAAATCTGAAGTGTCATTTTTTTTTTCCACTTTGTTTTTTGCCGAACTCACGCGGGAAGGACGGTACCGGGGGTCTCTGCGAGGTGATGCTGAAGTGCGCCAGCTCGGGCCTGCATGTTTCCATTAGATTGTCATGTTGGCTAATTAGAGAGCAGCAGCATGATTCACCTTGTTAATTAGGAGGACTTGCACACCACGGGCCCGGGGGCGGCGTGGGGAAGAGGAGCCCAGCCTCAGAGGCTGCTAGTCGCCCCGCTGCCTATGAAGATTCCCCCTTCTCATCTACCTTTTTTTTTTTTTTTTTCCCGCTCTCCTTTTTTTTTTTTTTGATTTGGAAATGAATAAATCATCGAGATCGTCCCTCTCTCGGAGTGTGAATATCTGAGTTCTCATCTTCTCCTGGATGCAAATTAGGCGTGATCAATAGAAAGGTGACGAGCGGCGAATCTAAATGTTAAAGAAAAGAAGAAGAGAGAGAGAGAAGGAGAGAGAGAAGAGACTGCGAGACGAAGCGCCAGCGCGGAATGAGACAAAGCGAGAGAACATTTAAAGTAGGAAATTTCCCCTTAGATAAGCAGTATTTTTAATGATCACCTCTCTCTCTCTCTCCTGGTGTAAGGCCGTCAGAATCTGCTTAACACTGACTTCTGGCTTCTTCGTTAAACACCGTTCGCTGGCAAAATGTGCAGCGCAAATGTTATTATTTATAAAAATGATACTTACTCCAATGGAAAGGCGTCTTTTGGACACTTTCAATTTATCACATAGTCTCTCTCTCTCCCCCCCCTTGCACATCCATCCCTCCCTACGCGGTTTAATTCCTGCAAATAAGTTGCAGATGAAGAGGAGCCGCAGGGTGCTGATAGTGACACCCACATAATGACCTTAGCTCCGGGGACGGCCGAGGGCCCTGAATAATTGGTCCTTGGCCCTGGAAACACTTCTGACATACTGCTCAGCTTCAGAGGACACTGTGAGCCAAGACTATTAGCCCGTGCATGTATTTTGAATTCATCTCCATAGGTAAAATAATATAATCACAAACAGATCCACTTGAATATTTAAGGGGATTTGCGTGCGTTCAAAAAGGACGATGAAACAGAATTTCAAACGCATTATTATTTTTTTGCATCTTTAATGCGCGTTTTTTTTATTGTCCACGTTATTCGAGGAGCTTAGTAGCAGCACAATAGCGCACATCTGGTAAATATATAGCAACGAGTGCCAACACAATGATGTGCAGATTCTACGATTCTACGCCGACGACTTAAATGTGTGTGTTGCATAAATATAGATTGCACATATTCAATACCTATGAGCGCAAGTGGACGAGACAGCTCGCGGGCACAACCCATAAGGCGCACGTGACGCGTGCGTGTACGTTATCAGATATTAAATCAGTGTTCAATATTTCATCTGGAGAGAACGCTGCCACGCACAATTACAGAGCGCCGTCGACGAAGTCCTCGTTTACCGAAGCAAAAAAACACAAAGACGTTTTTTTTTGCCCACATGAGCTGGTCAGGGCCGAGCCCGTCTCTTTGTGGAGCCTGAGCGCAGATGGAGAAGTGAGTCCTGATTGGTTCACTGCCCCCCCCTACCGCCCCCCCCTCTTCCTCGCGGCGAACTAACTGCCAGGCACCTCGCATGAAGAAAGGGCCTCGAGACGCAGCTCCCAGATGTTCGCGTAATGTCGGCCATGTGGGCGTCAGGTGAATGAGACTAGCGCATTAAAGACACGCATCAGACGACACGTACGTGAAATGTCCACACACAAACACACACACACACACACAAACGTGAAGCAGAGGGAGTCTCACACACAAGACGCCGTGTGTTTTGGATAGCCACATTTGAAATTGGTACTGATGTAGCTTTGTTTAGCATGTTAGCTTGGTAGTTAATTAGCAGAAAACAGTTGAGGGTGATGGGAATATCATATTTTTTAGCATATATGTAGTCATAAATGTAGCATTTGACACACATTTTAACTTAATGATGGAAAGGAGTTATTACAATACAGCCTGAGGGGAGCATGAATGCCTGTGCACAAAACTTTAACATTACAAATCCTATCCTAATAGTTGTTGAGACATTTCACTCAAAATCTTGAACGTGACCTTCACGGTGGCGCATGAGGAGACGTCAAAAGTCCTCCGGGTCTATCCTCTGGGTGCCGTGAATACAACGTTTTTTGGGGGGAAATCCATCCCACAGCTGACGAGCTTTCATTCTGAGCCAAAGACGGGCTGACGTCTCCGTTCCTGCAGCCATGCTGCCGGCGTGGATAAAACTAATAAAATATTAAACTCTCCCACAGAGTTCCTACTTTTTTTGGTTTTGGTCTGATATATAGATATAAAAAATAAAATAGAAATAGTTGAAAATCGTAAAAGCCTAAGGACTTGCATGGAGACTTTTTTTCATCCGGCAATGTCCATGTGAACAGTCCGCTTTCGGCCCAAATGAATATTTCATGTTTTCGCTATTAGGAGGCGAAATCACGGGCGATATGTGCTTTTGCTTACGAGAGAGGTGACGGAGAACGAGGGGTCGTTGCTGTGACCACGCCCGAGATGAGCGTACGTCCTCTCCAGCAGAGAGGAAGGAGTGACTTGACGCTGACTTATGGCGAGCTGCCGGGATGCCGACGTCCAGCGTGACTGAAACCGTCCGTCCGGCTGCCCGTGTGACAGCAGACAAAGCTTTCCAGGTCTCTGGTTGTAAATCAAGCCAACGAGTTGATAGACGACCTCCGAGCCGTTCTCTGACACCGCTTGACACCTGAGTGGCATTCTGATCGGTGTTAACTTAACATTGCACCGGTGTGTGTGTGTGTGTGTGTGTGTGTGGACCACACAAACCGGTGTGGAGTTGTTTTAAAGCTGTGTGTCAAACTCAAATCATGCTAGGGGTTTCTCTGTATTAAGATTGGTTTCCAGGAACAAAGGAATAAACCTTTTTTTGGTCATTTTACATTTACATTTACCCAGTTTTGATGCTATTTGATGCTAACTAACATATGCACATGCGCCATTACCAAGATATAGGATGGTTAGCATGATATAAATATACATATACACAGTATCTCTCACCATGGTATCGACTATAATTAGTCCTTTTGAATGTTTTTTTAGGTATTCATTAGGATTCAGCTTGATTCTTGTCAACATACTCCCAATTTAGTCCCATTATACGCCACAGATCGACCGATAGCCTCGCGCTACAAAAGGTTAGCGCCGCGATAAGAGATTAGATTGAAGCTTAAGCTTCAAATGAATGCACTCTACCCTGGTTCTTTAGGGAAGAGAGGAAAAAAAGCATTCACGGGGAATAAAAGTGGCATATGTTAAGTCTATATACACTGAGAGGCTCCCTGCTGTGTGCTGTTGGACCAGAGCTTTTTCTAAAAGGGCGGGGGAGGGGAGGGGGGGAACAGACCAACTCAAAAGCCACGGTCTGGCTTTCATGCCGTGGTCTTTGCAGGGCAGAGAGCCCCGTAGCTTCCTTCGCGGCCCCGTGGCTGCATGCGCGTGACGTCAAGCAGAGCGTGTTCTGCTCTACCAAGGACATCTGTCTGTAAGCGTCTGGGGGGCCGCGAGCAGCCCCTCGGGCCGGGAGGGGAGGGAGGGAGGGAGGGAGGACGGAGAAAAAAGCCTTTGTTAAAAAGAGAAGAAGATTTAAAAAAAAAACAGCAGAGATGGAGAGCGGGCGGGTTGGCCATCACGGCTCCTGCAGCTCATCCTCCCTCTCACTCCGAGCCCGTCGGGAGCTCTCTGCCGCTCTTGCCGTCCTTTCGGACGTTTTTGCATCATAAGGGAGACGCGCTTCTCTCTCTCTCTCTCTCTCTCGCTTTCTCTCTTGCTATGTCTCATTTAGCTCTTGATGGACATTTTTGTGACTGATTCATTATTATAGGCTTTTAAAAAAAAGATATATTTAAGTTTCAAGGGAAACGGCTAACTCCAAAGAACAACAACAGTGAGAGCCAAAGGGATCAATTTCAGTTATGCACTTTCAGCCCAATTCATGTATGTAACCCCCTCCCCCCGTCCATGCAAAAAAAAATAAAGCTCAGTACTGAAAAGATCACTCATGTTGCAATACATTATTTAGCTTTCATTTTGACATTTGGCTTTTTGTTTGCCGTCTGCGCTACAGATAAATATTAACATCCACTGCCCTCAAACTTATGTAAATGTGATTTTGTAAGAATCTTCCAGGACTTAACTCCATGACACACGCGGTCTGATGAAAACATGCAATTTGATATCCAGGGTCTGGATTTGTCAAGCATATTCAACTCCGATTCATAAATTACAAAGATTTGTTTTATTTTTGCGGGAACGGGGTTGGTGTGTAATGTCGTGTTCGTTCTCCGTCGTTACACAGCGATGCCGTTTATTCTCAAAGGAGAACGTTTACGTCTTGCGAGCTTCATCCAGCAGTGTCTTTTTATATATTTTTGTCGCTGTAATCAAATCATCATCGTGGATTGGAGGGGCGGCTGATAAAAACAGACCCCCGATCTGATAAATTTCAGATTCAGAGCTCACAGCGTCGGCTGATACGCACTTAGCAGAGCGTTCGACATCTGCGAGGGAGCTTTGAGCATCCGCGACAAGTGTTTCCTCCCCTCCTGGAAATTGAACACATTTCCAATTTCCCCACCCCGGCCGACCGCGACATCGTCGGCCGTCGTTTGTTTTTGCATCAATTCCCCTCGAAATGTTCTTGCAAAGCTGCAGATTGATTCTATCGGGCGTCTTAAAGAAATGTTCTACATCTCTTGACCTTTGCTAATAATTTGACTTTACAAGTTCCAAGTTCCCTGCTTTGAAAGGGCACGCGGGGCCCGACTGGAAGCACTGGTATTTAAGCGACTTCGGAGCGGCGGATACTCGCGCGCTGCCATTGATCGGACCTGGCAAATGTATGCATCCGCCAGCCGGTTGCTCCTCCGGTCCGGGATGAATCCCTGCTTTGACCTTTTGAGGGTTTTTCGGATTAGCGTTGTCGACGTTTTGTGTCTCAAAGGTCGGGCGGGGCTCTTAACTAGAATCTCAACAAACCTCGGAAAGCTCGGGACAGTTGATGATGAAGGACTGGAGCGGTTTCTAAGGCGCGCACACGTCCCTCCGTGGCTTCATAGCACTCGTACACCTGTGTGTACCCAGGCGAACATACTTTTATGTACATGTTTGAATTAAATGCCGCTCAGAACAAGGCCCTGAAGGGAAACGAAAATCTATCAAAGCGCGGCCTAAATCTGGCTCGTATCAGTCGGCAGCCATTAAAAAAAGGAAGGAGGGAAAAAAGAGGGAAAGGTAAAGTCGGTGCGGCGGCACCAGATTGAAATCAGAAATCAGTCTCCGCGGTGTCACGGCTGGCCGTTTTTACCGACTGGAAACGCAGACTGGGAGGGTTGCAGATGGCGAAATGAAGTCGTCGTTTATCATACAGTCATAAATCTGAGAACGCAGGCAGTTGCCGGGAGCCCATGCCTGGTGCCAACTGCCAGGCAGAGATGCCGGCATCCTGGTGCCATCAGGGAGATAGCGGACTCTCTCTCTGTCTCTCTCTCTCTCTCTCTTCTGCTCTATCACTCACTCCCTCTCCCCCTCTCCCTCTCTGCTCACTCTGCAGCGGGATTCTTTAAGGTCAGGCCTGGAGAGATTTGTGTGTTGTTTTGTGGCACAGCCTAATAGGGTTAGCATCGATAGCATCAATGCTACATTGGCCATGCGGAAGGGTATTTGTTTTAACTACAGCCTGCGCATTTTCACCATTGCCTGCTTTCAGAATCGGACCCCCCCCCCCCCCTCCACCCTCACCCACCCCCGACTTTGTGTTGTCAGCGTGTTTGAATCTTTCAACAGTTCTGCCGTGCTAAATGTGAAGTGGCAACACCCTAAAGGGCATGCCTCGCCGAGGGGGGGTTTAGAGGGGTTGGAGTTGGGGGGGGGGGGACCATCAGAGGCAACTGCATGCACATTTTAGATCAGACTTTATACACCAAAGCAACCTTTTAACTGAGCGCCATCTGAAAGTAACATGAAATTTTCTCCCCCCCCCCCACCGATCAGACAACACACGTGCCTCTCACAAACACCAGTGCCCAGCGCACACATGCTGAGAGATAACATAAAAAAGAACATGAAAGACATGAAAGCGCACATTGATTGTCCCTGTTCGCTTCAACCCGGGTCTCTCTCTCTCTCTCTTTCTCTCTCTCTCTCTCTCTCTCTCTCTCTCTCTACCCGGCGGGCAGGCACGTAGGCAAGCTGGTGGGTAGGCATTCCCTGCGCTGTGGCCAAGATTGATAGGCACGTGCGTGTCTGCGTGTGTGTGTGTGTGTGTGTGTACTGTGTTTGCATGTTGGAGGGAGTGCTGACACCCTCTGTGCCATGGCCCCGGGCCCTCACACATCCACCCAATAGAAAGGGCAGCTCGCAGCGACGCTGGGTTTCTCCCCCCCTCCCTTCCCTCTCCACAGCCCCGCGGCCAGACATGACATTACCTCGGGCGGCGCCTCCCCCCATTATGTATCGCGAACTACAAAAATCACAATGGGACCGTGTGACTGCACACACACACACACACACACACACTCACTCTCAATCTTTGACAGAAGCTCTGTTAATGGCTGACAACAGGCTTCCATTTTGTTTGGCTCCGGAGAGGTTATACAACACGCAGACGGACAGATAGAGGGAAGAAGAGAGATGCTTTAACTTCTGCGTTTGAGCCGACTCGTGTCTCGTCGCTCGTTCTTTGGGGCGAGGCCTCGCGGCGCGCCAGGATGTGACCGTTTTTTGGTGGAAAACGCGCTTCAAACCGTGTGTCTACAGGTCGTTGTTATTGTGCAGCTTCATGTGGTCATCGTCTACGAGGTACAAGAAAGTAAAAAATTGGGCTCATGGCAGTTTATTCACAGCTTTTCTGGTGTGAACGTTTGTTACGTATTTGGTTGCACTGTAATCGACAAAAGCCACCACACACAGGACGTATTACACATGTGTACATTTATCAGGGGTTGCAAATATTGGGGAAAAATTCACTTCCTGTATAGAGACGGTGAATGAACTTATCCTGAAATTTATCGAGCTGGCATCGGGCCCCCGGGTCCATGAGTTGCACTTACTAACCCAAACCGATGCCGAGGCCGTACAGGGGGTGTATATCTTCTAATGGTTCGTGTCGTCTCCTCCAGATGCAGCAACAGGAATTGGCGCAGACGAGGCAGCGAGACGCCAACCTCACAGCACTAGCCGCCATTGGACCCCGCAAGCGGCGCAAAGTGGACTCACCGGGGGCGACCCCATCAGGGACCGAGGTAAGAAGGAACCAGACCCGCTCGTTTGGCCGCGTCGGTCCAGATCCAGTTGCTGACGTCGACTTGACGGAAACCGTTTTCGCCGAGTTGACGTTTGTGGAAATCTTTCTGACAGTTATATTCTTTTGATTTGTGAACGTTGACGCGTCGGCCTGGCTGTCTTAGCACCCTACTGCTCCTTCCAAAAACAATAAACACGATGACAACCTACCAACTGGGCTTTTCTCCAAAGATTACTGTAATCCAATGTATTGCATTTCTCAGCTTTTCTTTTTTGCAGTGTATTTTGTTTTTGTGTCGACAGCTTTCAATGGTAATTTTCATGGCCATGTCAACCCTGACTGTAGTTAGTTCAAACCGGGAGGGGGGGAGGAGGGTCGCTGGATATGCAAAAAGCAATGAGTCACTGAATATCTTTCTCTAAGTCAGTGAATAAGAAATATAAATCCATTACTGCAGGTGGAGCAGTGGTTTCCAATTCCAGCAGCTTAAGCAAAGACACTTTTGTTTTATAATGCAGGATTTTCTCCTCCGTCCAATAACTGCGCTGTTGCTCAAGGTTCAGTCACTTTACGCAGAATCCTCCAGACTTAGGTCTGTAGGTCAAGGCTTGTGCTAGTCTGAAAGAGTCTCTGACATTATTTACATAAGTGCAGTGACCGACATAGCCCCGAGGACAATTAATCAATAATCTACAATACGCTGTGGTATTGTAGTTGGAGATGAGGCAAAACCACAGTCAGATTTTCTGGCTGCACAATATAAAAGCAGTCTGCTTTTTGTTTAGTTCATCCCCAAGGCTCTCCTGATAATTTAGCTTGCTTAATGTGGAACTCTTGTTTTACCTCCTCTAGTTTTCTGCCTGCTTCACTCATCTGCCCAATAGCTATTGCAAGTCAGTGTTCATCAGGACAACCCCATACACCTAGCTATGTCCACCCTGTTGTGGACATGTTCACTGTGACGGCAAGATTTAGTTTTGAAGCCTTGAGTTCGGTATTTTGCCCGTCGCCATTTTGTTTTTTTTTGCAACCAGAAGTGACACGACGGGGTGGCGCTAAGACATTTTTTGGCCACTCAAACTGTCACGATGAATTGAAAACACACTTTGAAAGGGGGATAAAGTTCAAAGACAAACATGTACTCAGCTGTTGGACTGAAACAACGCTGTGGTAGTGACCTGTCAATCACAAGGTCTTGTGAACTCCATAAACTCTTGTTTACAATGTTTACGTAGGTAATAAATTAAGTCATCTGTGTTGCATGTTGCAGGTCTGTAATAAGGCCGTCCAAACATTGAATTCGGCACAAATGTAATGAATGGGTGGGCTACCTGCTCTCATTGCTTATCATTCGAGTCTTCCACAAGCTGCTAGCTTGCCAGCTGTGAGTACTAACAATAGCCATGTTCTTTGTTTATGTTCATTGTGCTTACTTTTAGGGCAGTGGCTTCAGAGGCCCGAGGACACGGGCTGTCAGTCTTGACGACTTGGTGACTTTCTCGCCAGCTAAGGCATCTTTTGGCTCTAGTACTGCTAGGCTAGCTAGCTTCATTGGAAAAGAGTTAGAGACACCGGGCTTGTTTTTTTTAATGTAGTGTACTCTTGCTAGTTTCTCCAGATTACCAACCCTAGCTTTAAGCACCCAAATTAGACATGGGATAAGCTCTATAAGATACCAGCAGCCAAATAGTCGAGAAAATAGTGGTTTAAAAAAAGTACACGAGCTGCTGCACCGGCAGTTATGATAGCCACGGTGCTTGATGGGGGTTACTACCCTCGAATTCATTTCATTTCAAAAGTTTATATTCCAGTTTTGTTTAGTGACGGAGTGCTCTGGTGGGCTGGCGACACGCCTCGCAGCCCTCTGAACCTTCGTTCCCACGTGTTTTCATCTACAAATCAGCCGAAGATGAACAAACCTAATATAGCCGGTACCTTTTCGAGGACGGGGATTCTTTGTTGGCCTCCCTTAACCTCACGGTTTGAGTTTTGAGCACCATTGTTTTCCCGAACCAACACATTCTCCTCATGCTTCACCTGTTAAGCATTAGCCGAGTTCAGGAATCTGCCAATAGAAGTTGGTGAACGCGGCGAAGACGACAGAAAATATCTGCGTATGGGGCCTGGTGGCCGACTCCCATGTGACTCGCCTGGTCTGTTCTTAATTAAGCCGAACTGTCTGTTGTTTGAGGAGAAGCAGTGACTTGAGTATCGTGTTTCTCCAGCACAGGGCCATACATGAAGTCATGCACAGTTGCTGCACCAAGTCACATTTTCCTTGAGGCGGCAGGGCAAAAAAAAAGAAAACATTTAAATTCCACATATTCATCTGTAAATATGATGAATCTAAAATAAGCTGGAATTTTGAATGTCAATTGGTCATTTTAATAACCCGCTTATCGCGTTGCATCTTCGCATCCTTCGCTTAGCAGCAATATGCTGCAGAGGAGCATAGCGATGCACCCGGTAAAAAAGCATAAATAACAAAATAAAAGCATTACTTCTGGTCCTTGAATGCAGTGCCAACCTCTTTCAGAATGTTTTACCCTGATGGGTATTAGCCCGCGACCTTCTGCTGCTTTCAACACACACAAATAAAGGAGAAAAAAAGAAAAGAAAGAAAAGCTGCTTTCTCAAACTGCTCTCCCAAATGCAGTTATACAACATAAACATGAATATACATTATGCTGGAGTTGTTGTCTTTTTCTCTCCTTTTTTTTTCTTCTTTAAATGTCCTGTTCATGTTTAATTAGAGGGGCATAATGAAGTGAAGACACAGCGTGCCCCTCCCACGGAGTGATCGCAGAGGGGGCGGAGGAGGAATCTTAACTTATTTTCACTTCGTTTTCACCTCCTCACATTTCTTCATTTCACATGGGCTGGAAGCGCCCGCGGCGTTCTCTTTCCCTTCTCCAGAGCAAAGTGAATGTGACTTTTCTAAGGGGGTCACAGGATGCCTGGAGGCCTGTGGGTGTTACTGGACTGTTGCCTGCTCTTAGCTTCACTGAGGGGCTTGTCATAGATTTCATCTCCACAGAAATGAGCCGGGGGGCCCTGGCCAGGAGCACAAGCAGCCAACGTTATGAAGGGCCCATGCTGATTATTTCCCTCTGACATCGCATCCTGAGCTTTCCGCATTAATCCCAGACAAAGGCAGCCCTTCAGTGCTGCGCCAGAGCTCAAATTAGGAGCCAGATAATGGCCTTGTTGAGATCCCTCACTGTTCACGGAGAGGCAGAGCGCCAGTTGAAATCCTCCTCTCCTATATTCCCCCTCTTCCTCACCACCGGACCACCTTTTCAGCCGTGAGTCGCACTGTGACGGAATTCAGGTGACACAATTTCGCTCCCTTCCCCCGCAACCCGACCCCCGGCCCCTCCTTCCCACCTCCGTCCTCCCACCTTTAATTTGACGGTGGCTTGGCCGTGCGCTCGGGCCTGAGCCTGGATGTGGATGTGGATCGCCACGGGCTGTGAAACCGATAGCCAGTCAAGACCGAGCGTGTCTGTCTCCAGCCTGATCTCGTCTGCAGGAGGGAACAAAGGGGGCCTTACAGGGCTCCGCAGGGTGGATTAGCTCCAAGGAGCCAATGGCTGGGCCTGCCGGCTGGAAGAGGACCTGCTGTGGCCCCAGCGGTGGGTCACTGCACAGGCAGCCCCCCCCTCGCACACACACACACACACACCGACAGCCCCCCCAAAGCGCTCCATAGTCCCACAGCCCCGAACCCTTCCAATCAGCACACACGGGCTTTTTGAAGTTCAGCACAAGAGTCAAAGGGTGAGCCACCGCGAAGAAGTCGGAGGGGTGAAGTGCACCGACGGAGGGCAGATGAAGGAGAATGGCAACGCGACGCCCCTTAAAACATCAGCTTGAAGATGGGGACGCTAGTAGAAGTAAAAGGGCTGAGACGTTGAGGGAAATAAAAAAGGCAGGCTGGTCTCATGCAGCATTAGTAGCTGTGCCTACGAATAATAATGTGTTTTAATTCGTAGGCACGCCTTGAAATAATTGTTTGTCATGCGTGTCATCGTGAGTGAGTGAGACAAATTGAGATGGGAGGAGTTTGATGGGTCCGACGTCCGATGATCTTTCAGCCAGGAGACTCTTGTTCCTTCCCTTTGTGAAACGAGAAGTTATTTTAACCCAAAGGACAATTTTTTCCACAACATAGTTTAGTAGTTTAGTTGCCTCACAAAGCATTTCACAATCTTTTCCTCAACCTAACGAAGCAACCCAAAGGATGATCTTTTCCACAACATAAGTTGTGTTATTGCCTCACAAAGTATTGAGCAATCTTTTCTTCAACCTAACTAAGCATTTCAAAATCTTTTTCATGAACCTAACTAAGTAATTTACAATCTTTTCCTAGACCTAAAGTATAACACAATCTTTTCCTCAACTTAACTATGTATTTCACAATCTTTTACAAAACCTAATGAGCTATTTCACGATCTTTTCCGAAACTTAAAGTATTTTGCAATCTATTCCACCACTCACAATGTTTATCACTGCTAGAAGCAACTTTTCTGCTCATTCCTTGGATCTAAGTTGCACGTTTGGATGTATTTTGGAGCTGCAGCTTCTCCAAAGATAAACCATGTTCTCAATCCTCCTCTGTGGTCACATCAGGCTTCGTATATTGCACAGAGAAGAGGTGAGAATGGATTTCAGCTCATTGTATTGGAAAGAGAGAGAGGAGAGTGTAGTCGAATAGAGACGATGATTATTCCATCACACCCTCTGCGCGCTGTCCTTTCACACATTTAACATGATTTGAACACTTTGCTGTTTCATTTCCCCCCTCATCGATTCTTCATCTCATCTCCTCTCCTCCCGTGCCGGTGCGTCTCCTGTTCATCAGGACGGACGGAGACTCCCACGGTACATCCGACAGTTAGCGTCCAAGGTAACGCGGCGCAGCGTGTGCGTCGGCGCGCGGGTTTCCCGCAGCGTCGAACGCGCTCAGAGCTCCGAAAAAACATCCTTGACACATTTACCAGCTCAGAGTTATCATCCCGGCACTCAGGCCATTTATCACATCAAAGCCGACGCTTTGTTTGTTTGACGCCGAGGCAACAATATCTGCAGAAATCGCCCCAGTTCGTACAGCCCCCCCCCCCCCCCCCCCCTTACCTATCTGTCTCGACCAGCAGGCGCGACGTGAGGGACAAAGGTAGGCGAGCGGTTTTTAATAGTGAATCGTGGTCTATTTTTTCCTCTTCTTCTTCTTTCATTTGAATTCATTTCACCTTCTTTCTTTGAGGCTGTAGATCAGAAAGAAGGAGTGAGGCAATAGAGTGCGAGGCATGGGGAGAGAGAAAGGGGGGGGGGGGGGAGCACAAGGAAAACTGATGCCCTTTCCTCAAGCTAAATTAACAGGAATCACGTGGAAAACAATCTGAGTCTCCAATGAAGGAGGGAGGGTGGTGGTGGGGGGAGGACCATTAAAATTAGCCCCGAGCTATGGACTGCACCCAATATCACTAAAGCTGCACTCACTACAGATGTGGAGGCTGGCTTACAGGCAAACTATGCTCTGTTCTATAGCTACAATTAAAATCAACCTCGCTGCCAAAAAATAGGAGGGGGGAAAGAAGGGGAGGTGGGGGGAGAGAAAGAGAGAGAGTGGGGCGGGGGTGTGGGGTGGGGGGGGATGTAGAAAGGCAGACATGGAACATCAAAGACAGATTGAAATGTGTAGTCAGTAATAAGAGTGGTCTCCAGGCCCCGAGGTTCTCCACGGTCCCCTTGTTAATGAGAAATTTTGACCTCTGGTTTGTAAGTTAAACTTGTAATCTCGGTTAATGAAGTAAATCAATCCCAACTCGGGAGTGCTCGGGTGTCTCTCCCTTTGCCTTCTCCCCGCCAACCTCCCCTCTGTCCTTCTCTTTCTCTCTCTCTCTCTCTCTCTCTCTCTCTCTCTCTCTCTCTCTCGCGTCCTCCCCTCTCTCCCAGTGCGCCGCCCGGGAGTGAAACGGCCAGGTCTTCAACCAGACAAACAGGAAACTCGCAGATCGCGAGGGTTTCCGGAGCGGGTGGAGGGGGAGGGAGGAGGAGAGGGAGGGAGGGGGGGGGGGACTCAGAGGACTCGGACCAGCCAGGCTGTTTGGTTAAGAGAGAGAGTGGCCAAGTCAATGCTAGCAGAAGGGACAGCGGGGAGGAGAACCACTTGCTCCCCCCCCCCCTCCATCTCTTTCCAGTGATCTGCTGGGGATAGTGTTTAGTTTGAGAAGGCATGGCCGCCTGTTGGTGCAGTAAACAGTACTGCTGTTTTTTTTACTACCACAACATGCCTCCTTTCTACTTCCCTTTTTTATTTCTCCCCATGTTCAAACCAAACACACAGTGGGGGGTTTTCAGTGGACCCTACAGCCAACTTTACCTTTATTTTTTGTTTAGTTTTTTCTTCTGTTCGTCGTCTCGAGCTCCACAACAACATGGCGGCTTCTCTCAAATCCGCTGGGTGCATTGACGTTAACCCGCCGGATTAGCCGTTGATTTAATTGACTTATTCAACCGCTGAAGTGGGAAGGGAATTTGAATGCAGCGATTTTAGCATGATGCATAAGCATTCCTGTGTGGGTTCCCCCGCTCCACGTACCGCACACACATGATTAAAGAGGGCACGGAGAGGCTGCTATTGGTTTCATAATGTCAAGAAGATTGCAATATTAGTTTGACTTCACGTCTCTAGGCGATTCTGAGTTTCCAGCGAGGACCCAAAGCAGACAGAGTTGAGTCTTCGGTATAGTTACAGGGGCTCCTTGGCCCGACGCCAGGCGTTCTTAGAGCTCCAGCGCGGTGCACTTTGCCAACTTTCCCTTCCCCTGCACGGTGCAGACCATAGTGGTACCCACCAGTGATCTGCAGGTTAAAGCATTTAAAATGCAGCTTTAACATTAGCATGAAAAGATATACATTTGCTCTTTCGTTATACATGTATCCGTGCCCATTTAGTTCGACATTGTTTCACATCTTGTGTATTTCATAGATGTCATAAATACATATGACCTGAAATACTGGAAAATTATGCGGTTTCAATGGAACATTGCCATCATAATACATTAACACAGCACCACATACTGCAACTACAACCTACACTGCTGCGCATGCTTTTCATACATGGTGAATATTTAAGTTCACTAAAGAAATAAATCAAAAATTAAACTGTAAATAGCATCAACTTACTGAAAGCTGAACGGTAAGTTTCACACTAGCAGTCCTGTAAGGCTGTACTGGAGCTAAATGCTAACGTTTTAATGCTAACATGCTCACGTGGCTCATTGAAAAATGGCCGAAATTATTAAAATTCACCCTCAGGTGGATATGAATGTCTGTGCAACATTGGATGCGAGTCCCTCCAATAGTTTTTTTCAGATATTTCAGTCTGGACCAAATTTGTAGACGGAGAAACAGACATCCATAAAGCCACGTTGCTGTAAAACAAACAAACAAACAAAACAGGTTTTTCTACTAAAGAGACTGGGCGGCTTTAAATATTTTGTCTGGAGGTTTCACATACACGCGACAAATGCCTCCACATTATTTAAATTATTGTTCAAATTATAATTCAGCATGTTTGTAATGAAAAGAAACTCCACGCATCCTGTTTGTTCCACTGCCTCTGTTCTCTCAACCAGTCCGTTTATGTGCGTGTGTCCGGGACTGATGTCCCCTCAGCATGTTTCTCGTCAAAAAAAAGAAGAATAATTTACTCTCTGACACATTGGTATCTGGCTCTCTGCACAGGAAGCAAAATATGTACAGAAGGAGAGAGCAGAGGAGCCGCGATTGTCTGTTCGATGCGGAATATACGGCGACTGTCAACTTGACTCAGCATCACGGTCCTTTAATGTATTCGTTCATGGAAAGGGGCTTACAGAGCCTCCAAGATCAGTAACACACACACACACATGGGCTGTCCACGTTCCACCACTCATTTAGGTTAGATTTTCTAGTTAGTCACACTTAAAGAAATAAGACAGTAATTAAACACTCTCAGAGGACTCCCACTCGTTCCCACAGATCACAGAGGATTCACCTCTCGCTCACATCGCTGCGATGAGTCCGACTGAGCTGCGAGAAAAAAGAAAATCCATCTTGACTACAATAAAAAAAAAGCCTAAATGGACCTCATATGTATTTATGCACGTGAACGCACACATTGGTGTTAACACTGTACTCTCCGTGTTGAGATAAGAACCTCCTATATATCCATATTATACATATCCATATTCAAAGTAGTAGTATCCCCCTCATTCCTGCCTTGAAAACTTTGCCCTGAAATAATGGTTAAATATACAGTTTTGACAACAAAGTTGAGCCCCGGGCACTTAAGAGATACCCATCTTAAAGAAATTAATTACCTCCCTTGTTAATCTTGATATAATTAAATTTCTGAAGAATGAAATTCGCTGCTTCCTCCACCTCCCCCCGCCCCCCCCCTCCGCTGCCACCGCCGTCCTCCTCCGCCTCGCTGCTATGGAGGCGAGTCGATAACGGCTGGCTCTCTAGCTAGCCTGCCGGCCGGGGACATGAGGGACGGCCTAACATCCCGGGACCCCACGCTGCGCCGCGCCGCCGCCGCCGCCGCCGCCGCCGCCGTGCTAACCCACTCGCCTCGTCCTACGCCTTCACCGCTCACAGGGATCCGCAGGAAGAAGAGAGAGAGGCCTGCTTCGCCCGCCCGCCCTGCGCCCCGCTCGCGCTCCTGGAGGAGATGGAAACTCTGGGCTTCAACCCGTCGGCGTCTCAACGACGCGCGGCGAAGCCGACTGGAGAGTTGGCGAGCGCGGGCGCCGCGAAATGAAGTCGTCAACACGGAGCCTCTGAAACTTTTGGCGGCAGAAGCCCCGGAGAGAGAGAAAGAGAGAGAGAGAGAGTTCTTTCTGCTGCGGCTCACTTCAGAAACTCCTGTCACATTTTTTATTTTTACTTTTCATAGGACCCCACCCGCCTCGTGACGCCGTTAGATTGAACCCTGATCGCTCCGTGCAGAGCGCCACCGCGGCATCACCAGGGACGACGCGGGTCTCGTCGCTGTGTGTTTCAGTTTGTTTCCCCTTTGACGATAAGTTTGATGTCAGCTCCATCGTCAGCTGTCAAGGCTCGAGTCCGGGGAGAGAACGGGGGGGAAAAAGAGCTGGAAAGGATCTTTCAGGGAGGGCGGAGGCGAGGTGGTTATATGTACGGAGTCGGCAGAATACAACTAGACGGCAGGAATGCCAACATAGATGGTAGTGTGAGCTTCCAGAACCTGATTCAGGACTTTTTATTCGGCATCCTGAGCGCAGCAGCTTTCTTCCTGAAAACCCAGCGACTCACTAACGGGCCTCCATCTTTATATTTCCTGCACCGCTGCTCTGCTGGAGCAGTTTTACACACAGCTGGTTCAGCGGCTGATTCTCTTGTACGCGTAACCTTGGGGTCTTGATTAAAGTATGCAGGGATGTCATTGGTAGTGAACCCTCGGTATGTCGATGTAACTCTGCGACGGTGGAAGGTTGAACACGGCATGTTTTAGTGGTGCGAAAAAAGAAACTGCAGCGTAAAGGTCACCCATCCGACAAATGTATGGAATGTTTCAATGACCATGAATGATGGAAAAGTACATGTTTTATCACATAAATCACCATCAAGACTCGGTCTCACCCAACAAACGGCCATCTTTCGACCGGAGAAGAAGTGTTTTGTAGTTTTTCTAACACAAGCAACAACCTCTTGCTTAACCTAACCAAGTGGTTTTGTTGCATTTGTTTATGTTTATATACACTACACTACACATACTTTGCATTTTTGCACTTTCTCTATTGTTCAAATTGAATTTCCTAAATGAATACACTCTGCTGTTTGGAGTTTTGCTGTATATATTTTTCATCCTTGTCATTTTTATTTGTGTGTCTGTAAGCTGCTACTACAACAAACACATTTCCACTCGGGTGTAAATAAATCTATTCATCCATTTCACGTTCCTAAAACGTAACTATGTGTTATTCCATTTAATGCAACTTTATTTTGTATTGCTCAAAATCACAAATTACAAATATGCATCACTGGCTTTACAATGTGACGCCCTGTGTAGCCTCGAGCTAACTGAGATAGCCGACACGTGCTGCCGGCTTTCGGCGGCGAACGCACGAGAAACGGGGCGTGTCTTCTTGATCTCGTTTGAGCCGCTATGCGAGGACGCGTTGACCACTGGCCACCTCGTTGATTGGCAATCATTTTGATTTCAAATGTATATTTGATTTGATAAGTCACGGGGAGTTGTTGGACCGTTGAGGGCAAACAAGTGACTATATTGTTCAGCGAGTTGATCATTCCAACCCCTGAAAACAGACGCCGTTAACTGCCCCCTTTGTAGTTCTTCTCAACAACACCCAGAAGCTCCATTTCCCCCCCGAGGCCACTGGGAGAGGCGGCGTTCTGGCTCCCAGTTCCACTTGAACCGCCTCGCACCACCCGGATCCACCGCCAGAGCTACTCGGCTGGACGGAGACGATCCACGTGAACGAATCCACGCGATCGTCTCGTGATGAAATGTCCTCGCGATACGGCCGCCTGTATTTTGTCTCAGATTGAAAGAAACAAAAGAAAACAATACAGAGCAAATCTAAATTCATCTTTGGGAAGAAAAAAAAAATGGTGAAAGGAGAGCAAACAAGGCGATCCATTAGTGAGGATGGGTTATTGGCTGGCTTGCCTCTTCTCATGGCGGCCCATTAAAAGTGGTAATGTCTGCCCGCAGCAGCGCCGGGGGAAGGAGAAGGAGGCCATGGAAGGCATATTTCACATGCATCACACACTGGAATTAAATAGACCAATGTTCCCTAAAAAGACTGAAGTACATCTCTTTCTGATGTGCGTCCCGGGCAAAAATTCATTGATCTTAGAATGTCCCTTGGCAATTATAAAATATTAAATCCAAGTCGCACTTTTCAGCTCGGCTTAATTTTTTTTTCTTCTTCTCCCCCCCCCCCCCCCCCCCCCCCCCTTCGCTTTTTTTTTTTTTTAGCTGCTTTTCCATTTGACCAATTTAGAAAAGAAAAAAAAAAAAAAGTTAGAAATGGATCGTCTTGAAAAAAAAAAAAAAAAAAACAGAAAAGGAAAAAGCGCTGATAATAACGGCTGTGCCCACTTTTAGATATCTTCTGTTATGTTTCTGTATTGTGTGTTTTTTGCCTTCTTCTTTCTCGGATCATTAAACGGGATGAGCTCCACAGAGCGGCTCGGCGCCGTAAACCAGGAAGCTTCTGTAAACGGCCGCGTGGAGGCACACGGGGGAGCGGCCATGACGCGTGACGTCTTTATTCCCGAGCACGACGTCCTCTCCGGTGCCCCGCGAACATCCGTCAGCTGCTTTCCATGAGGTCGGCGCGGCCCCGGCGCTCGCCTCCCACGGCCCTTTGTGTCCCTCGGAGAATACAGACCGCGGTTAATTGCCCGAATCATTAAATTTAACATACATCTCAATAAATACAAGGCCAGCTGTTTGACAAGGCACACAGTTCATTAAGTCCCCTTGCTTGTTTGTCGACCCCCTAATTAAGATTTAGAATCGATCATTGGGCGGGTAATGTACGGTGGAGGTGGAGGTGGAGGTGGAGGTGGAGGAGGGGGGGGTACACGCCCAACGAGGGGGAAAAAGGAATCGGCATCCGCCTGCTAAAGCTTTCACCATTTAGCACAGTGACTGCGATGGGAATTAGACATCCGGTGCTAATTAGGGAGGCCAATTAAATGTGAAATTTGGGCGTTTTTTTTGACAAATAATCTCAGCAGAATTGAGACGTTTGAATGTTATCCGTCCTGAACGGAGAGAGGATGAAGGCGATTGGCTCCGGTGCTGTTTGGAGATGTGTGTGTATGTGTGTGTGTGTGTGTGTGTGTGTGTGTGTGTGTGTGTGTGTGTGTGTACACACACTCCCAGTAGTGGGGAGTTCAAGGTCCCTGACCTTCATGGACATGTCCGTACATGCCCACAAAGTGTTCAGCAGAGGTAAACAGGATTAAATTTGATGTGCTAAAAGGAATTGCAATAGCAGAAAGGGCTCTCGTCCGGACGCCGCCATCACCGTCGCGGTGTTTTGCGAGGACAGCCGCCCGTAGCGCTTGATCTCCGCTCTACCACCACCACCACCACCACCACCACCACCACCACCCGAAACAAAAGAACTCGCATCGCCTTGAGAACCTCGATGTTTCTGTGTCTCTCATTCCCACTTTGATTCATGATCACATGTATTTTTCAGATTGCATAAATTATGTATTTTTCGGGGACTAATGAACGCCCCTCCACTGATAGAACTTTGGGAGAGTTGTGAGTCGACGGATGCGGCCTCAGTGTTCCCATTCGCGCGTCACGTGGCGGCTCTGAGCGATGGACGCCGCCCTTTTCCGGAGCCATTTTCACTGAGAGCCACACGATGTGAACGTACCTCCCGGGCTTGCCGACACACTCCTGCTTTGTTGTGTGTGTGTGTGTGTGTGTGTGGTCTGACTCGTTGACAACTATAAAACAGCCTCCCCTCCCCCATGCTGTCTATATTACCTGTCGGACATATTCCCCACTGCTTTGTCGCCCGCAGTACCTCGCTGCACCTCCACCGTCGGGCGCGCTCTCTCTCACTCTCTGTTTCGTCGGAGCCGATAACAAAAAGCCGCCATCGCGCCGCGGAAAGGCAACGTCTGTGGCTGTGTGCCCAAGACGTCGGGATAGACCAGGCGGCGCCGGGGGCGTGTTTGCGGGGCGCCGGCGGGTGAGTCCCGCGGCCTCCGCCCGGCCGCCTCAGGTGCAGGAAGCGAACTGAGTGCTTTTCCTTTTTACACGATGTGTAATTATTATGGCAGACAAGGGTGTGGATTTAAAGCAAGTCAATATGTAGATAAGAGTTTTCTGTGCACACACACACAGACACACACACTCACAGCTTGCCTGGGAAATGATGCTGTTGTATGTGGTATAATAAAGCAGGGTTGCCAAAATGCTGTGCAGGTAGGAAGGAAGCCTTCTGGGCCCGTGGAAGAGGAGCCTGATGGGAGGAATGAAGCCTCCAGAAAGAAACGCCAGAAAGAAAACGTGTCATGAGGAGCTTCTTCAGCTGAGTCCAAAATATTTGATGCTGCCTGCCATTATTACCCCCACCCTCCCCACCCCCCACCCTCCTAAACTGCTAATCGACAGCATATTGTATGATTTCATATGAACTGTGGAATCGTTCCATATTTATCAGCACAGCTAGTCGCTGCATAAGCGGCATATTATTCTATCAAAGTGGAAGAGACGACTCCAAATGCCTCCCAAAGACATTTGTTCAAAAGGTAACATTTACTTCCAGCCTCTCGCCCTCTCGGCTTGTCGTATGAAAGACGCTGACGCTAAAGGAGGGTGGAGGGGGGTGGGGGAGGTGGAGGGTCACGCAAACGTTGGCGGAGGCAACTCTATTTAAGAAAAAGAACAATCCTCCAGTAAAGTTTTGGGTTCTTTCTGGGCCATCTATATAAAACATGAAGCTCTCTCTTTCCCCAGTAGAGCCCGCATTTTAATCAGACCTGCTCCTTCAGACGGCCGCCTTCCTCCGCTCCGTCAGGTGCACGGGGGACCTGCGACGGCGGCGCTGCAACAAAAAAAGGAGAAGAAGGGAGTCTACGATGGCTAAACGGTGTCAAAAACGTCCCCCACGCCCCCGTCTGTGTCGATTTTGAGATCAAGGAACGAGTCGGGGCGGCGGGAGAGAAGAAGAAGAAGAAGAAAAAAACTAAAATGTGCTTTCTCATCGCCTCCATCTGCATATCCCTGTGTGCGGTGTGTTCCTTTCCTTGTAAATGAAATGTGTCGCTGCTCGTGAGGATTTGGATTTGACGGCTGACAGTTCGGCACATGTCTGCACGAGCGCCGGGATCCGCTGCCCCCCCCCCCCTCCTCCGGCTTCTCCTCGTGTCGGTGTCTGTGTTGTTCAGTGCCGTGCTATTCTGCTAGCCTGCTCTTCTGCCTAATTAGGCCATCTTTCAGGCCCCCCCCCCTCCCTCCGCGTGGTCATTTACGTTCGATACCACTGTAAAACTGATAGGCTTTTAAATGTGTTAACCAGTTGTTCCTATTTGGAGCGTTTTTCCTAGTCGCAGACATCAAAGGGCGGCGGCGGCGGACCACGAGCCTCATTTGGGACGACTTCTCTCAGCCGTCCTGCTGCAAAAACACCGCGGTTATTAACTCAGTCGCCACCCTCCCATTCAACTTGGATTAAAAATTCAAAAGCGGCAGAAATGACAGCGCCACACCACTGAAAGTAAAGGCTGCAAAAAAAGAAAAGAAGAACAGAAAAAACCAACAAGGGCTCATTAGCGAAAACAGTTCTGAAGACAAGCATTCTGACTTGAGACTCATTACACTTCTCCCATTTTAACTCTAATTGGGTTCATTTTATATATGAAACGCCTTGAATATTTAATGGCGGAGGGGAAAAAAAAAAGTTTTAACTTCTGATACTTTGTGCAGCCGAAGAATACTCGGCCGGCGTTAATTGTCCAGGTTAGCGGGCACGCTGTCGGCCATTTTTTTCCCGCGCTGCTTTTTTTGCTCTCCCCACGGAAAACACCAGAGCGGAAAAGACATTGAACGCATCGTTTTGTGGTCAAAGCTACTGATTGGCTCTTACAGTTGCCTGGTTGACGCGTCACGATGGAAACGCCGTTTGTTGTCACGTTAGCGTCCGTCTGCACCGCACAACTGGGCGTTTTATTCGTTCAATAGGTGGAAATAACCAATATGTGAACACACGGTGTTATTACCCAGCAATCCTGTGTGCCAACTGAGGCTACAAAGAGCCCGCCAAGGAAGGAAGCCTTTGTAGTGTTTAACACGTAGCTCAGCTAGCCGCGGCTCAGAGCATTTTAATTAAACAGATTTAAAAAAAACAATGTTATGGTTTCTTCATCTGGTTTGCCTTCACACAATCTTTTGTTTCTCCCAGGTTGGGAAAGAACAAGAGAGAGAGAGAGAGAGAGGGGGGGTGTTTGGTGATGGAGGGGAGGTTCCAGGCAAGAAAAGTTTGCACTTCTTTGTTCGGGAGCGAGCTTCCGGGTTGCGGCGCGGCTGTTTAGCTCGGTGACCCCGCGACTCGTCTTCTGAGGAACCGCGCGAGCGGCCCCTGCAGGAGCGGCGCCCCGGGGGCGCGGCGGCTTTCATCTCGGCAGTAACCTGTGGACTTTGAAACTCAGGGCGATGGAATTGCAGCTTTGTCAGTACACTACTAATTAGAAAATTCCTGACCCCGAGCGAGATGTTTTAATTATGTGTTGTGTCAACGAGTTTGCAGATTTAATCCGCCCCGTTGATACACACTCAAGTGTGCAAACGCCGTCGCGCTCCGCGGCGGATCTGGCGGAGCGAAGCCGGGTCGCCTTCGCTCCACCCCCCCCCTCACCCTCCTCCTTGGCCCGCCGTGACCTTGCGCCATTCGTTAGGATCACGCGCTTAAGTAGCTGAAATTTGGACGTGGCGTTAACGTGTGAGCTCGCCATGAAAAAAAAAAGAAGAGAAAGAAGGAGCTCTGCTCTCGCCTGTGTGTTTTTTTTGCGGGCGGGCTGAACAATGTGACAGCATTGTGCTGGGGTGTGAGCTCTCTGTTGCAGTGAGTCAGTGTGAGGGGAAGGCAGGAAGGGGTTAAACAGAAATTGAGCGGGGATGCTGGGGGCAGCAGTGCTGCAGAACATAGCAGTGTTCGTGCGAAGGCAAGTCATTTCCCGAAACACTGCAGACACATGGCCTGCGGCGCTCTAAAACCTTTGGAGACCAAAATGGCTTGCAGGAGTTAGAAGTAATAAGGTGTTTTTTTTTTTTTTTTTTGCCTTCTTTCTCCTTGACTGAAAATTCTGCACGGTTGCTATGCATTGCCATGGAGCTGTGGAGCTGTTTTTATGGTTTATGTGGGCATTAAGATGCTCTGCAACTGGCCATTTTTGAGATTTGTTGTTCTTTAGCAGCGAAGCAAATGGAAGTTGTTTGTTTAGAAAGTGATTCCTTCATATTTTTTTTGTTTTTTTTTGCCGCGATCAGAATGCTAGAGCTCGCTCTCATCCCTTTGTGTTCCTCCCTTTATGTCCTCTTACCGTTCACAACATGACAGATGAGCGAAAGCATGCATGAAAAAGAAAAAAAACTGATATTGCAAATGGGTTTCACTCTGCTCCAGCTGTTTGTTTGTCTGTTTTTTTTTTATCTTTCTTTTTTTTTTGTTGAAGCACAGTGACAATGGCAGCCTCTTGTTTCAACCTGCGACGGTAACAAAGGCCGTCTGTGTCGGGCGTGAACGTAAAGCCGCGGCGTCCGTCCGTCATGACCTCGCCGATGATCAGCGGGGCTGAACGCCCCCCACCCCCCTCCCAAAAAAAAAAAAAGAAAACCCCTTTTCATCCTCTCCCCTGGTTCTGCTAATCTTGGCCGCCTCGCCTGCTTCAAAGAGAAGCTCCAGCATATAATCTGAGCATTTACATCTGCGAATTATTATTCTAATTCTTTATACGTTTATTAGAGCTGAATAAACTCCACATCAAATACATCACTCGGGCGATGTCAGAAAGGCCCGCGGGGCGAAATCAGCCGACATCTGTTAACTCTTTCAAAATGGCCTCATCCAGCATGTCTGTGGGCGTACGGGGAGCGAGAAAGAGGAGAGGCGTGGAGAGAGAGAGAAAGAGAAAGAGAGAGAGAGAGAGTCTCTGTTGCCGATTAATGGCGGCCGTAGGAGAAGGCGTTTCGGGGGCCCCCGAGTGTTGGAGATGAAGCAGGGGCTGCACTCCCACGGCTGGGCTCATTGCGACGACGGAGGGACGTGGCGGCGTTCCCCGGCTGAAATGCGGCGTGGAGGAGGACATGTGGGAAAGCTTTGCTGGCTGGCGCGCAGTCAGTCAACCAGTCAGTCAACCAGTCAGTCAGTCAGTCAGTCAGTCGGTGAGTCAGTCGGTGAGTCAGCCGGCCCCGCGGCCAGCGGAGCCAAACAAACCAGCCAGCTCCTCGGTTAGTTCGTCGGTAAACCAGCATGTGAGCCAGTCGGTCCCATCAGGAGTAGCTGCGAGCCGCTGCAAACTCCTCCGCCCGCGGCGTTGACCGTGAAAGCATCCGGCTGCGTGCTGGGCGCAGTCGGAGGCGTGAAAACGCATCGAAGCGGTCGTTCCCCGTACGAGAGAGCTAATCAGCCGACATCCGGTAACTCTTTCAAAATGGCCGCTGCGTCATTGTTGGACGCGCGCCGCCGCTGTCCTCAGTCGAGTCCACACAGCATCCATTCATGCGCTCAAGTCAGCAGTGGAGGCTGTAGCGGTCGACGTAGCGGTGTGTGTGTCGGGTTAATTTGTCGTTGAGTAAAGTTGCCATGTTTTCTTGCCACCTGCTGATTAAAGTGAAGGAGTAAGAGTTAGCCCCAAAGTTAGCAACAAATCCAGCTCATAGCACACTTAAGGTGAGCTTTAAAGTCAGACCAGCGCCATTTTCCTTCCTGTGACGAGCCAATCCTCAGAGGTTTTTAAACTAACTAGCTATTAATTAATCAGCATTAATCAGTCAAATGACTTATTGTCAGTTAAAGTGGTTTATTATTTACACGCCAACCCGGAGAGGTTGGAAGGCTTTTACGTTTATGTGTAAAAACCCGCGGAGCTAACATTAGCAGAGCATGTTAGCGCATCATTAACTAGCGTCCATGCTAGGCTAGCTCCTGAAGATATCTCGAATGTATAAACATGCTGCTGTGGCTTTTTAATGACAGTGAATCACATGACAGGAGCTGTTCCTGCATTTCATCGTCTCACCTCGAGCTCCAGCTGATGTGTAGCTTTAGCTAGCTTTGTCTTTTTAACCTGGAGATATCCTTTAAACTCGTATTGTAGATTCTACTTCTCTCTGAAATCCCTGTTTTCTACTTCTTCAGTAAGTGACAGCGTGGGCTGGTAGCGTTGGAGGGGGCGGGGCTTAGCAAAGCCTCAAATTGCACTCAGCCAATGTAACTGGACGCCCAAATCATAGCTGAATACGCAGCGTCACACACACAAACCCGTCAGTGTTTGACTTGTGGCTGCTGCCACCGAGGCTTCAACTTGTGAAATTAAACAAACCCCCCCAAAAAACTCACCACCTGGTTCAGCTTTTGCTTCACTTCTTTGTTTAGCTTGTCAACAGTCTGTCTCTGTTGTGCTATATATGGCCTCCTTGCCCGAAGCGTAGACTTCAGAGTTTAAACGGATTTTTCGGCATCAAAGTAAGAACAACAAAAGAGTAATGTTGCATCATGAACAGCTTATCTGTTTCTCCACCGACACGGGGCTAGTCTTTATCCCCCAACATGAATGCTGAGCAATGTTCCCCCCTTTAGATGTTGTTACCGCCGCCGTGTTGGCCGGGGTGACGTCACGTACCGGTGCTTACATTACTGTGTGTGTGTGTTTTCTCTTACCACGCCGCCCATCTGCAACCTCCGCTGTGAGCGGCGGCGTGCTGAGGCAGCAGGTTGTTCCCGAGCAGCTCTGCACGCCTGGCAAAGAGGGCCGTTAACCCGCCGCGCCCTCAGGTGTGACCCGGGCCAAATCCAATATTGGCTCCGGCACGGAGGCTCGGGTGCCACTCAGGGTTCAAAGCCACGGATCAGCGAGAACCACACACACACACACACACACACACACACACACACACACACACACACACCTCTTCAAAACAATAAAAGGTGCTAATAGCGGCGCTGCGCGATTAGAGACGGATTCAAAAACACAGAAAATGAGCTCGAGAGCGAGAAAACATTTATTATTCATCAAAAGTAGATTTAGTGAAACGGGAATTAACTCCAGTCCTCTTGAACTCAAGGTGTGTGTTGCTGGTCATCGACACCAAGGTGTGACCCGCTGTCCTGCAAGGTGTCATCATGGACGCACGTAACGGCACATCGGAGCATTTCATCCATTTTTGTTTTTCTCATTGAAGTGCTCGGGGCTTTGATGGACTCCTGGGTGTCGTGTGACCACCTGACAGTGGACAAGATGCTAAAATTGATTTTTTTTTAAAAATAAAAAGCTTTAATCCTTTATTATCCGCTTTTTAAATATTTTCTGAATCCGCTCTTTTGATTTGCAGAATACGATTTTAAAGGTCAAACATTTCCAGCATAATTATAAAAAGTTCAGACGACAACGAAGAGACGTGGACATGATCAAACAAGGTATTTCGTAGCTTTTTGGGGGGCATTATCTAAAGTAAAAAATACTAACAATAATGGTTTTGAAAGAAGTTGCATAAAATTAAGTAAAAAAACAGCTTTTGTTGATGTCGAACAATTCAACTTAAATATGGAAATTCCAGTCGTTTGTGTGATTTCCGAGTGATTGAGAACGAGCATTGGTCATGTAATCCTGTGTGTGTGTGTGTGTGTGTGTGCGTGTGTGTGTGTGTGTGTGGGGTTTATAGTGTAAAGTGATGTGTCTGGCCCATTGGCACGTTGTCGTGTGTGTCAACAGGATGCGGCTGAAGACCGGAGCCTGTAAAGAGGCTTATTGCTCCGTCCTCCTCCTCTACTTTCCTCTTCTCTCCTTGGCTTCTTGTTTTTTCTTTTCTTGCTCCAAACAAGTCAAATGTCTGAAGAGATGTATCGAAGTATCCCTGCGCGTTCTGTACGATGGATATGTCATATGACATAATGCCTGCGAGCGCCCGTCACAGATAAAATGACAGATGCTGTTTTTTGCCTCATGGATCTTTCCTGGCCAAGCGGATTCTGAGACTTTCAGTCTCTCTCTCTCTCGTGGAGCCTCTGCTCTCCTGCTTTTCTCTCTCCTCTTCTTCTTCCTCTCCTTTTCATCCACTGTGACCTCACAAAGCCTGCCATTTTGTTTTCTCATCGGATCTCAGACACAATTGCTGTGTAATTGCTGGCGACGGGGAAAGCGCGGCGGTTGATGTCTCCCTTTCCCTTTTAACTGACACTCAGCCATCTGCTTTGTTCAGCGTTGGTGTTGCACCCTCCTCCTCGTCCTCCTCTTCCTCCTCCTCCTCTTCCACAACACGACCTCCTGCGTGTGCTGGCGAGAGGTATCGGTCTCCACAGACAGCGATACAACAACATGCGTACGTCTGTCGGCGGCACGTGGAGGGCAGATAAAGACGTCTGAGTGAGTTCCTGGACGGGCGCTGACCTTTCCGCATGCATTTGGATCACAAGAGGGCTGCCGCTGTCCCTGAAGGGAACGAGGCATTCTGGGAGCCGTGGCACACTACCTGAAACGGCGATCTCTGGCTACGCTCACTGTCCAACCGCCGCCCGCCCGTGGCTACTGCTGCCCATCCGTCCAGGTGGATGGATGGCTTTGATTGGTTGAAATCCATGGCCCCGTCGCCGGGCGCGCTCGTGAGTGGCAGTAATTGGCGCGGCAGCAGGCAGGCCCGTCTCTCACATGTGGTCGGCCGTGATTGACCTGATTAGGCCGGGGACGCTCCCCAAAGTGAGGGTCTGGTGGTGGTGGTGGTGGTGGTGGTGCAGAGGGGGGAGCTTCAACCCCCCCAGCGTCTCGGCAGTAATACCGGTCAGCATTACTGACCAGAGTCCAATGTGGGGTGATGATTCAGGGCTGGAAGCTGACATCAGCCGCGGCACACACGTTGATGTTTACGCATTCTGCTTTCCTGTATAAAACCACGAGGAGTTCAGCTCAATTCTTAGTTTTTTTAAGGCTTTAGGCCGTATATATATAACTATAATAACTACGGCGTGTAGGGAAATCAAATGTTTTTTAGTTTATTTTTGGATTGGTTATATATATTTTGATTCTTAGCGTCAGCATTCTTAGCAAGTAGCGATACCAAAATACTCCATTACAAGCAAAAAGGACGTTTTTTTTCTCCATCTTCTGGTCCAGTTTGAGGTCTTGAGACTGTTTCTCTTCCGTATGTCTTCTTTCAGACTCGAGGGAAAAAGAAATCCAGAATCAGACTCAAGTGTGTCTTTTACCGCTCCGTCTATTTGCGTCTGCTGATGCCTCTTAATTTCAAGAGTTACCACTAGATTAGATTACGCCTCAGCCTGCCCCCAGGAGGCGGAAGGACCTTTGACTGTCACCAGAAGCACCTTCATGGCCGTTGGAGCATTTCACCCAGCGTGTCATGTGACCTGCAGCTCTGACAATGGACAAGATGAAGCGTTAATCCTTTATTAACCTCTATTCTAAATATCTTCTCACTGTGCAGATGCCTGAGTCGGGCCTCTCTGCTGTTTGTGTCACTACATGGCAGAAATATCTTTTTTTGAAGCACATCTATCGGTTGGCTCCTTTGTTGCCTTTACCGCCACATTGTTGCTGCAGTTGCTGCAAAGTTGCGCTGACGCCAACTCAAGCAGCGGCTGTGTGTGTGAGATGGAGGCGACCGAGCCCCGTGGTCGAGGTAAAGCTGGCGGCCTGGCTACCTTCACTCACCGCCCCGGCCTCCCGAGGGGTCAGAGAGTCCACCGAGGGAAACCAGACCGAACCAAACACTGTCATCCGAGCGCACGCGAAGACCACGAAGGCGACGCCGGAGGGACTCTGGCTCGGCTCTTGTATAAACCCCGTAGACCCGTCGTATGTTTGCAATTAAAGCCGGTCTGCGCCGCGTGTTTACAGGCCGCTGCAATCAATGTAATTGTGAGAGGGTGTTCCCGACTGAAGCGTCTGTCTTGTTTCTCTCTCTGCCCGCGCTCAAGCGGGCGCTGGCTGGGTTCGTGTCCCAGTGTTTCTCATTTCCAAAATGTAAATGCAACCCTTGATTTGTGTCGGTCCGTCTGTGTGCAGGAGCCCCGTCTCCTTTTTTTTTTTTTCTTCTTCTTTTTCTTTTTCCTGGATCGAATACAAACGGCGAGGCCTCCGTGTCGGCCGCGTTGCCAATTTAGGAAAAAAGAGGAATGTGTTCGTGTTCGGGGCGACGTAAAGAGCCGAAGGACTCGCTTTGGTAACGAAGCGCGTCGCCAGCGCGTTCTGCCAGTTGACAAACAAAACAAAAAAAAACTCCCAATATGAACCTAAAGATCTGGACGTCGTTAGCGCATTTGTTTGATGTCGTTCATGCTCTGCAAGAGGGATTACTTTTCCTAATTGGAGGTGTATACTTTGCATTCCTCACCATTGATACTGTCAATGTGTGAGCCGTTCAGCGATTACTTCACTCGTGAGAAATGGGAAACATAGCGTGGCTTGCTTTCCCAACAGTTACGCTGTGTTTAACCGGGGAAGCCGTCTCCTTCGACGGCGCCACGGAGACGTTGTTCACTTCACTGAAGGCAAAGTGAGCACCTGGAAGAGAAAATAATCGTTTTGTTTTAAGCTCACCTGAATATTTATCCGCATACTTTTATTTTTTATTCATAAGAAGGACTTCTCCAGTGAAGTCAATGGACTCAAGACATTGGGCTGAATGGCGGCAATCTGCACGCTAACGTGCTCAAGGTGACGGCGCTAGCATGCTGATGCTAAACGGTACCTTTATGACGGGTGCCTTTTATGAAGCGGTACCTTTATGATGATGTACCTTTATGAAGCGGTACCTTATGAAGCGGTACCTTTATGATGATGTACCTTTATGAAGCGGTACCTTATGAAGCGGTACCTTTAGAAAGATGTACCTTTATGAAGCGGTACCTTTATGAAGATGTATCTTTATGAAGCGGTACTTTTATGAAGCAGCACCTTTATGAAGATGTACCTTTATGATGATGTACCTGTATGAAGTGGTACCTTATGAAGCGGTACCTTTATGATGATGTACCTTTATGAAGCGGTACCTTTATGAAGCAGCACCTTTATGAAGTGGTTATGAAGCGGTTCCTTTATGAAGCGGCACCTTTATGAAGCGGTACCTTTATGAAGATGTATCTTTATGAAGCGGTGCCTTCATGAAGCGGCATCTTTATGAAGCAGCGCCTTTATGAAGCGGTACCTTTATGAAGATGTATCTTTATGAAGCGGCACCTTTATGAAGCGGCACCTTTATGAAGATGTATCTTTATGAAGCGGTGCCTTCATGAAGCGGTACCTTTATGAAGATGTATCTTTATGAAGCGGTGCCTTCATGAAGCGGTACCTTTATGAAGATGTATCTTTATGAAGCGGCATCTTTATGAAGCGGCATCTTTATGAAGCGGCGCCTTTATGAAGCGGTACCTTTATGAAGCGGTACCTTTATGAAGATGTATCTTTATGAAGCGGTACTTTTATGAAGTGGTACCTTTATGAAGCGGTGCCTTCATGAAGCGGTGCCTTCATGTGACATGAAGCGGTGCCTTCATGAAGCGGTGCCTTCATGTGACATGAAGCGGTGCCTTCATGAAGCGGTACCTTTATGAAGCAGCACCTTTATGAAGCAGCACCTTTATGAAGTGGTTATGAAGCGGCGCCTTTATGAAGCGGTACCTTTATGAAGATGTATCTTTATGAAGCGGCACCTTTATGAAGCGGCACCTTTATGAAGATGTATCTTTATGAAGCGGTGCCTTCATGAAGCGGTACCTTTATGAAGCGGCACCTTTATGAAGATGTATCTTTATGAAGCGGTGCCTTTATGTAGCGGCACCTTTATGAAGTGGTACCTTTATGAAGATGTATCTTTATGAAGCGGCACCTTTATGAAGCGGCACCTTTATGATGGGCGCCTTTATGAAGCGGTACCTTTATGAAGCGGTACCTTTATGAAGCGGCACCTTTATGAAGCGGTACCTTTATGAAGCGGTACCTTTATGAAGCGCTGCCTTTATCTGCTGGTTTACTCAAACTGAAAACGTGTCGTCACGCTGTGCTTTAGGGCCGTGAACTTGACGTGAATGTGACAGGTGATCCCTTCTCACCTCTTTGCCCCCTCCCTCCTCTCTGCAGGTTCCAGGCAGCACGGCCGGCTCCCCGGCCGGCTCCTCCAGCCCGTCCACCTCATCGCGGCAGTACGCGCGGCAGCGCATCACCCGCGTCAACCTCAGGGACATCATTTTCTACATGGAGCAGGAGCGAGAGACCGCCCACTCCCTCCTCCTCTACCGCGCCCTGCTCAAGTAGCCTCCGCTCAGCGCCCGACCTCAGCCTCCTCCTCCTCCTCCTCCTCCTTCCCCGCCACGTGCCTTCAGATCAGGTCTAATGTTTCAGTTCTGTGTCTCCATATGTACTGTAGTGACGTTTGATGTGTCTTTTTAAAGAGAAGAGATTTTGGGACGGAGCGCAGGGGGAGGAGGAAACAGACGCACCAAAATCAAACCCTTGTTTCCGCGTCTCCTCCGCTTCAGATTCACGGCGTGGAGCGTCGAGTTCAACGGAAGCGGTCGTCGTCCACCTCGCGTCTCGGGCATCTATTTATTTGGCGGCGGCGGCGGCGGCGTAGCTTCAATGAACAAACCTCAACGCGAGAGGACTGCGCCGAAGGTTCTCCGCCAGCTGTTTCTTGAACGAGTTCAATGAATGTAGTTTCAGCTCGACTCAGTAAACGAGCGATTTCTGCGCCGAGACATCGTTGTGAAACATTAGGATTCCAAATAACAGCATCACGATCAATACCCCCCCCCCACACACACACACACACACACACACACTCTGTACGTCTAAACACACCAGTTCTTATGGAATTGTTGGACAGCATGTATATTTTTATCACACGTGAGCTTGGCAGGAAAAGGAACAAGTCGCGTGTCGCTGCCGCGTGATGCGAACGAGTCCCGCGATCTATTCAACTCACGGGAAACTCAAACATGGAGCCAGTTTCTGATTGGTCAGTATTTTTCCATTTTGTTTTCTACCCACGCATAATGTGAACATTGTTTTTAATGACTAGATGTTTGTACGTCGCGTACTATCACGCTCAGCTCTTAAAAAGCGTCTCTTGGTTGAAACCTCGTATGGACAAAAAGAACCGACATTCCTTAATCGTTTCACTCTCGCTGTCCAATCTGCACATAAAGGAAATATTTCAGCTCTTTCCAGCGGAGCTGTCGGGGCCCCGGAGCCCCCCGTTAGCCCCCTAACCTACTTTGGTAATGACTGAACGATGAAAAGCACTTACCTGTTTGTATTGTCGCCCCGAATTGAAGATCGCAGCTGTGACGTCGCGTTTAACGAGAACGAGGACGGAAGCGCTTCACGTTTTGTTTCTTTTGTTTTGGAGACAAAGCGCCTCTTGCCACCTCGCCTTGTTTTACTTTCACAAATCCTAATTGTATTACATGAGTCCTTTGTGTGTTTTTGTTTGTCTTTTTTTCTATTTAACTAAATATCTTGGCCTCTATGCAGCTTTTCTTGGCATAATACAATTTATTTATATTTTGGTGACCTTTGAAACACCCGTTGTACGTCGTGACAGCACTTTTTTTAAAATCTATTTTACCTGACGACTGAAAGCTGTCACTGTATTATAGAGAGGACACTTTTAAGTAGAAAACGATATCGCCGACTTCCTGTCAAAAGACTATTTTTAACAATTAATATATTTTTCTTTTTTTGGGATTGGCTTTTATGCTTAACACATTTTCATAAATCTTATCTCCAAGACACCCTGTTTTAAAAACAAGCACAACAATTGATTTTATTAGTGGTTTTTATGGTTTCAGAGGACATTTCTACTCCTACTACTACTACTACAGCTTTTTAGCCAAAATATTAGGACAATATTACTAATGCAAACAGATGAGGGAGGGGCATTTCAATGTAAGGGTGATTTGTAAATATTGTTTACAAAACTATGTGTTTATTAGAACCACGTTATTTTTGGTAAACTCTTGTACATATCTTGAAAATTTCCTGTTTGTGTGAGAAAAAAAAAACAATACTTATGTATTTGTACCTATTTTGTAAAGGAATAAATACGCTGTTTACTAAACTGAGCAGACGCTGACTTTGTGTGTTTCTTCTTCTTCTGTTTCACTCCAGCAGACACGGATCTGTTCGCCCGTGCGACGGGAGTCTTAACGGGAATTCAAATATGTAAATGTGACTCTGAAATGACTCAATAACCAGGCAATGTGTTTCGTTCCTCACTCTTTTAGAAGGGAAAATAAAACGCTGTGGTTTTTTTTTGTGTTTTTTTTTTTCCCAAGGAACGTTTTGCTAAAGTCAACCACTAATTCAGCCGCTTCATTTCCATTTCTAACGTTGCACATGCTAAGTACAAACTGAGTCAAGCGCCGCTGCTCAACTATGAAAAGTCCCCCTAGGTTTCTGCTGCTAATTAAGCAGAAGCATTTTTTAAAAGAAAAAAAAAAGACCAAACTGTTTAACTCGGTGCAAAAATATTGGAGTTTGGGAGCGTATTGGGTTTTTTTTATCCCCAAGACCTCGGCCCGTTTCCCGGTCCCTCCGGAGCCGAGGGCCGCTGATCCGGAGTCAGCTCTGTCGACGACCTTCCCGCTTTGCAATAAATAAAATAAAATAGTAATAATGGCAGCAGAGAGCTGATGGAGCAATGAGACACACGTCAGCTATACATCAGTACATCCTTTTATTATCGCAAATATGCAAGAAAAGTCAAATGGAGACACCGCAAATGAACACATGCCCTTTAATACCACAGTCTAATTGAATTTTAAACACTTTAAATAATATACATCTGCACCTCATTATACCCTTTTGAAACGTTTGAATCCATATGTACACGATGCGACGCTCGGAACTCTTTGCATTTTTTTTATTTTTTATTAATTATTTTTTTTTTCAACGTGAGGACGAAAGAGGTCTCTTAAAAACACGAGGGTCCAGTAAAACCCCCGAGTCCCGAGTGATTCAATATACAATAACTGTACAGCTGACCCGCCTCAGAGGAGTGAATGCCGTGTGGGAGCCGGCCGAAACGCTGACCAGCACTTCATCTGAAAGGGGGAGAAAGGGGGAGGGGGGGAGGAGGGAGGGTCGGACATGTGCGGACATGCCCATGAAGATCCCAGGCCTGTCGACCTTTTTAACCTTTCACTAAAAGTCGTGACGGGTGTCGCAGGGTTTACTTATTGCAGCCTGACACTGCAAATGTTGCTCCTTTTTTTTTTGGAGGACGGTGTTTTTCTTCTAATGCCCCCCCCCCCTCTCCTCCCCCTCTCCTCCATCTCTTTTAAAGTCCACTCTGTAATTTCCAAATGCCCCGTGAGTGAGAAGCTCTCCGCCTTCTGTCCTTCCTCCCTGAAAAACAAACAACGCTATAATCGTTGCAGATCTCTCTCTTTTGTGTTGTTGTTGTTGTTGTTGTTTTGCGACCCCCGGATGAGTTTCCACACATCGGCAGCGCAGTGGACGGCGAGCTCTGAGTGCGCTCGCCGCCTCTTTTGACTCATCAGTTTGTTGCAGCGTGCGGTCCAGCGGTGTAGGTTTTTAAAAATATATATATATATTTTTCAACCAGGGCTCGGGGATGACACAGCAGCGGGGGGCACGGGGGGGGAGTGGAGGGTGGAGGGTGAGTTTCTACTGGCACCGCTGAGCTGGGAGCCTTCAGGGAGGCGGAGGGGGGGCGGTGGGGGGGGGCTGTGAAGATGCCCGACTTGCCTCGGCACATGAAAAGGCCTGGTTGACCATTCCCTTTGAGGCGACTGGATGCAAAGGCGCAGGCCACCGGCAGGTCAGAACAAAGACGGGCTTGATTGTGAGCGAGACCCCCAGGGGGGGGGGGTCGAGGGGCGAGGGGGGGGGGGAGGGGGGGGGGGGGGGGGATGGGAGCTCCACTTGCACCGAGCTCATCTCCATCCACCCATCGGGCTCGTTTAATCAGCGGCCGTCCGCAGAGAGCAGATGCATTAGGACAGCGTGGTCGGACGCCCTGTTTTTAATGAACGGCTCGTCTTGTTTTTGGGGAGAACAACTCCAGTTTAACTCAAACAAACGCCGGCGCTCACGCAGATCAGAATGGACCGCGCTTGTCTTTTTTTCACCAGTCTTTTCGAAAATGGAAGAAACAGCATCTGTAAGTTACACACAAATACAAAGCATGACAACTTGGCCTTTCTTGTGTCTCTGCCTTTGATCCAGAAATGTTTGAGAATAAGGCCGAGAGAATGGGAGCGAGGAGGGAGGGGGAGAGAGAGAGTAAATGCCGCCCACTCGCCTCTTTGTGGAGGACGGTTCACGTCGGGTTCTGCCATACATACATGTGAAGAACCGTCGGGAGTAATCTGGGCTTAGAAGTGACAATATTGAAACAAGCAGAGACTTTTGTCTCTCAAACTTTGTCTGTAAGGTGTCGTGAGCGGCTCGCTAGCGACGCCGTGCAGACTGGAACCGTGTTGCTGCCCTTCATACTCTGGTTTTGCTGCATTTGTGATTTTTTTTTACTTTATTTTTTCCCGCTATAAACTGTGCGAAGAGATGACGCCTTTATGTTCGTGCTATCGACGGAATAGACACCTTGTGCCCTTCGGTACTTACAGTATTTGTTCTGTTGGGACTTTTGCTTGTTTTTTTTAGCGTTTTTAGTGGAACATGAGGCGATAAAACAGCTCGGAGGGAGGGTGTTTGTGGTGTTTGTGGTGTTTGTGGTGTTTGTGGTGTTTGTGGTGTTTAGGGGGGGGCAGGCCAGCTCCGTGGGAAACGATTTAAGTGCAAAGAAACATTTGAGCGTTCAGTGTTCGTCCCTCTGGGATCACGAGGCGCTCTGGTAAACGTCCACGTTGGTCACGAAGCCTTCAACATTCTAACTCGACCGCGTCGCACTCGGAGCGTCTGCAACTTCTACCTGGATTTCCGAATTGACGGACTTTCTCGAAACGTCTGCTGAACGCGAGGACAGGTTTGTGTCCGAGATATGTTTTAGAGCTCGTAAAACGGGATTAGAGCCTTTTTTTGTATGTGTGCTCCACATTTGATTATATATACATATATATTATATATATATTTTTTTGTTTTGTTGCAAGATCCAGGTTCTCTGCCTTTCCTGTTTGAACAATGGGACTTTTTCCGGCTCCGCATGCGTTGCCAGCCAGATCGCTTTAGCCACATAGCCCGCGGGCATCCGAGTTTCTGCAGCTTCTGCCAAGAAACGCTCCCTTTCGCAGGCTCTCAAAGCCTAATGAATACAACGATCATACATCCTTCATATGGGAGAAAGGGAAAGAGAGACATTAAAAATAATCCTATTAATAATAATTGTTTACACCGTGTCATGATAAGAACAGCAAAAGGAGCAAGAAGAACATACTTTAGAAACAACAATGAAAAATTGTAATAAACAATCAGTTTGGTGAAAGATGCTGTTTTTTTTTTCTCGGCGAGGCGCCCCATCGTCTGCAGCGAGGCCTGTGTGGAGAGGGGAGGGAGGGGAGGGATTTGGGGGCTTTTGGGGTGCGGGGGGAGACTCGCGAGATGGGAATTTGTCCACTTCCTGTCATCCTTAACAGCGTCCCGTCCGCCAAAGCTTTCTTGTCCCACAGCAGACTGAACCGGATGATGCACCACTGACAAAAGGGAAGAAGGGTGTGTGTGTGTGTTTGTGTGTGTGTGTGTGTGTGTGTGTGTCACTCCGAGAAAAAAAGGGTCACGACACCTTCGTCATAAGAATTACAGGGAAAATAAAGTCACGATGCTAAAAATTGTTCAAGTAAGCCGCGTGAGTCGAGTCGCCGCCGTTTGTTTTCACCTCCCAGATTCTTCGGCCGTCATTTCACAGAATCAAAAAAAACCTTTGCTGCCGATACTTTAGCATTCTTCCCCTCCGTTGTTTGGTTCTACATTCCCCTTAAGAGTCCGCAGAGGCGGCGAGGTTGACACGCCTCCGCTAATACTTCGCTGTGTTGGTGGTCCTGTTTGGGCGGGGCGGGGCGGGGCGGGGTCAGGTGGTGTTGGGGGGATGGAAGGAGTGTTGCTCGGGTTTGGCAGTCCCTCTCCCAGGATGCTCTAGTCCAGCGGTTCCTGTTTTATCCTGATGGGCGTGTTGAGGGAGAGACTCCGCCGGTCCTCGCGACACAACACGTACTCGCTGAACTGGGAAGAGTCCACGCCGCCGCCGCAGGACGCCGACACGCTGAAGCCCTTCTGGAAAAGACGCTCCAGGACCTGAATACGGACGGTGGACAGAAAAGGAGGGAAGGTATGCATTAGCATTGACAAGACCGCCATTAGCTAAACGTACCTGAGGAGTGTCGCTGATACAGATGGAGGTTTTCTTTTAAAGAAAAACATGTTAAATATTTGGGGAAATGCAGTGATGCACTTTCCTGCTCAGACGTAGACAGGAAGATTGATGCCACGCACGCGTCTGTTGCTGAAGCTAAAGCTAAAGCCAGGGGCCGCTAATGTAGCTTTGCACAGGGAAACAGCTACAAGAGCTAATCCCTATTAAATGGCTATCACATGGTTTGTCTTTCTTACGCTTCTAGTTTTTGTCCAAATGAAACAAACAAGACACAATATGCTAAATAGTGACCTGGAGGCCGGTAGGAACTTGCTAGCATCAGAGCTAAGCTAGCTGCTCCCTGGTCTACGTTAGCCATGTTAGAGTGGTATCAATCTTCCCATCGAACTCTCTGCAAGACAAGTTTTTTTACCCAAAATGTTTCAACTTTCTATTGAAATTAAATGTTTTTTTTGGAAATAGCTTAATTTTACACTTTTACAATGTGCTTTCACACAAACAAGATCACGATGACTCACAGGGAAGTATGTAAAGTGATAGCTAACGAAACTTTACAGCCTTTTGGTGCAATAAATTCTCATCAGCAGCAAATGAAAGTAAGTCTTGGATCGGTTTGTGATGACCATCCATCCTCACATCAACCTCCACTCTCCATCAGTCACAACATACAGCGTGTCATTAAAGCCCCAATCACACGTTAGTGATGGGATGAAACCAGGGGGCACTTCTACATCAACACCACCTCTGCAATATTCATGGCCGGGCCGCCGGACCGACGGGCATGAGCTCAAAGGGATGAGAGAAGAGAAGGAGCCGAGCCGAGGTGTGTTAAGGGGGCGCTCAGCGCCGTGATTACTGGAGCTCCTAATTTGAGTAATGAGGCCGGGGTGAGAAGGAGAAGCGAGGTCCGTGAGCGAGAAAAAAGGGAGAAAGAGCGACGTGCCGGGAATGAGGATGGGGAGCTGAGGACACCGAGCTGGAGGCCGAGAGGAGACGGGGATGCTCGTCAGCCCACAACGCAGACACGCTCAGACGCAAACATGTGAACTCCGAGATCCCCTTTTCTTCTCTCCTCGTCGGCTGTAATCCTTGTGAGATGTTTTTTCTTCTTCTTCTTTTTTTTCGCAGGGGGTATATCTAAATCCCAGCGCGAGGAGGAGTGCTGTGTATTTACTTATTCCCCCCGTCCTTTTTAACGGAGTGTGCAGCGCATGGAAATGAAAGGTCTCGCCGAGGGCCATCCCCTCCTGCCAGATGCAGAGCGAGAGAAGTTCACACACAAAACAGATCAGTTTTCTTCAGATGCCCACACGGAGACGCCGACACGTGCACTCCTGGCGCAGAATGACCTCTCTGATTACAGAACCGAGGGCGCCGCCGCCGCCGCCGCCGGAGGGGGGAGAATTGGGAGCATTTAGGCCTCCGGGGGGGTCGAAGAGGCTGCAGCCTCCATCGGGGATCAGAGCGGATAAATCACATGCACAACCACACAGGCGCAGATGAAGCCTAAGCTGGGATGCAAACTTACAAATGCAACACACACATATCCATATTTATATATATGTGTAACATAACGCATGTGTTGAGCAGACCTGAACCCACACACCACTTCCTCGTTGAAATGAAAGGAGTGGCCGCGACATGCTGCTTGTAAGCAGAAATGACTACTTGGAAAAGTTGCCCTCCCTCTCTCTCTCTCTCTCTGTCTCTCTCTTCATCTTCCTCTTCCTCTCCCGCCTGTTTTCGTCTTCTGGCCGATACGACGGCGACGACAAACTCTGCAATTTGTGAGACAGAAGGGGCGGCAGACAGCTGATGGTGAGGACGGCTAATTAAGAGACCTGCCCGAGCATCAAACACTCCCAAATCCATGACAGGCGACGGAGGAGCCTAACGATTATGGAAATGATATTACATCGCCGTCTTTGATCGTTGCATCACATTGCATTCCCCCCCCACACACACACACACACACACACCAGCATCCCATCATCTCTTAACGCGTGTGGGACCGTCATGTTCGGCGATGGATTCGGTCACAGAGGAGCGCGGCCTGATCAATAAAGATAGTCTGAAAACACTTTTATCATGAACGCACGGCGACACAAAAGACTTAAGGATATTATTACAGATAGTCGTAACTGATTCAAGGATACTGTAATGACTATAAGAAGCCATGAAAGAAGGGAGAGAAGAAGAAAAAAACACATCTTCACATTCGGTTTGACACAGTGAATTAGAGCCACGGGGGGATAAACAATACACTGAATAATTACCATGTATCCCAGCACAAAAAAAAGGTTTCAATGTCCACGGGACAATGTCCTGAAATCAATCCCGGCTGACAACAGAGAGTAAAGCACCGTCTTAAAAAAGAAAGAAGGAGCTGCAACATGTCCTGGTGGCTGCGTTCAGCAGCAACAACACACTCGAGGCGCTCGGATCGCAGCGCATGTTGAACTCGTGCAGATTCTCCGCGCTCACTTTCCCGCCTCGCTCGAAAAACTTTCACTGAGCGTGGAAAAACTTTCAATCTGAGCGTTTTTATTTATTTGTTTTTGGGGGGTGGGGTAGGGGGGTGAAATGGAAATTGCGGCTAATTATTCCTCCCCTTTCCCGAAGTTGTGGAGTTGTGGAGTTCTCATAAAACGGGGCGACGGGAATTACGGCTAAGATGCGGGAAAACTTTTTGCCGAAGTTTGCGAGTTCTCCCCGGAAGCCGAGCGCTTCCTTCTTGCGTCTCTCTTCATCCCCCGGTGACCCTTCATACCTTTTGAAACAGCATCAGCCCGTCTCAGTGTTTACGGGGTCGACTCGGCTCGCGCGTGGGGATCTGCCCCCGAAAAAAACAACAAAAGAAAGCCGGCGTTTCATCACACGCTCATCCCGCTGAGCTGCCACTCAATCAGGGGGTGTCGTAAAAAAAAAAAAAGAAAGGATTGAGGATGATGCGGGGGACCGCGTCAGCATCCTCTTAACCTCCCAGCACCGCTGCGGATCTCCAAACGCAGCCCAAGATGGCGGGATGGGAATCAAAGGGGGGGGGGGGGTGGGGTGGATGAGTCTCGGGGCTGGAAACCGGAGCGCCATGTAATATTGATGGCCACCGGAGCGCGCAGGCACTCGACTCGCAAACGCCTCTCTCCGGAGGCGGCCCGCTCCTCGCGGTGCGGGGCTCAGGGTTGATTGACGCGTTTGACACTCGCGCATACACTTGAGATGGGCGCCGCACTCACAGGAGGAGGAGGAGGGGGGGGGGGGTCGCTTTTGTTTAACTATGCACGGCCTTTAATATGTGACAAGGAGCCGCTAACCGCAGCCTCTGCGTCGCATCCTGCGCTTAATATCGCGAGCATCTGGCGTAAAGCAGCCGAGAAGCTTCCCGACTCCTCCTGATCCTCAGAGCCATCTGCCAGCTCCTTTAGAGGAATCGCAAGCAACGAAGAAGAAGAAGAAAACACTGTTGACGGCGTAACGTATTCACATTTATCAAGCGGATGCGTCTCTGGAGCCGAAAGAGGTCGAGGCCACCGAGTCTTTGGACACGTCCGGACATGTGTTGAGCGTAAAGTGGAGACGAAGGTGAGCACACCTGACCGAGAGAGGAAGGAGGTTCTCACTTTCAGTCACCTTGTCTCGTTCGTTTGAGGTTTCTGGCTTTGTGGTGAGAAACGTACGGATACTCTTGGACATGATGGACATTTAACACCTGAATCAAAAATACATCTTTTTTTGTTTTGGCGTGAGTTGGCTAGTTTCAGAGAGATCCGCTGTGGCGATGGCGGCCTTTTCTCCCACTTAAAGGGATTATACGGCACCAATTGTGTCAAATTTGAACACATTTTTAACTAAAGAATCATGACCTGGTTACTCCAGATAATCCACACACCTCGTTGTGGAGGAACTATTGAACTACACCACAAACTCCTCCAATAATGATCCAATAATATAACATTAAATAGATAAATAAGTAATTATGAATACTCAAAGGACTTTGTTGATATACATTAGTGCTTTCACTGAAGAGTCGCTCTTTTATTTGTTTTATTTTGGTATCCTGACCGTTGTCACATGCTGCACTTCCTGCCTAAGTTTCCCTCATCGGCCCTGCTGTCACCTTTCTCCCTCCTTTTGTTGTGTTGATTGTGTGTGATCCCGCTCGTCTTCGCTTTGATCCTCGTCTCCTTGAGTATTTCTTTTGTGCGTTTGGATTCTGCCTTTGTGTTTTTAGATACCGCCGGTTTCTGTGCCGGGAAAGAGAACTGACATGTTCATGTTCTCATTCCCAGGGCGTCAAAATGCCTTTGTGCGCTTTGTCTGATGCCAACGCACAAGGACCCCTTTAACTCCAGCGTGAGACCCACCAGGCTGTCAAGACCAAAGAACCACATGATGGATAGAAGAAGAGGAGAAGAAAGAAGAAACAAACACAGGACTTCCAACCGAAGAGCTGCGTCCATGTGGCTGAAACTAACAAAGTGATTTTGTTGCCTCAACCAAACCGAGTAGTTGTGTTGCTTGAAATAAAACAGTGTTGTTGCCTCAACCAAAGAAAGTGGGTTTGTTGTCTATTATAGAGATGTTTCTTTGCCTCAACTTAACTAAGTAGTTTTGTTGCCTCAACCTCACAAAGTGATTTTGTTGCTTCAACCTAACTAAGTGATTTAGTTGCCTCAACCTAACAAAGTGATTTAGTTGCTTCAACCTAACAAGGTGATTTTGTTGCTTCAACCTAACAAAGTGACTTAGTTGCCTCAACCTAACTAAGTAGTTTTGTTGCCTCAACCTAACAAAGTGATTTTGTTGCCTCAACCAAACCGAGTAGTTGTGTTGCTTGAAATAAAACAGTGGTGTTGTTGCCTCAACCAAAGAAAGTGGGTTTGTTGTCTATTATAGAGATGTTTCTTTGCCTCAACTTAACTAAGTAGTTTTGTTGCCTCAACCTAACAAAGTGATTTTGTTGCTTCAACCTAACAAAGTGATTTTGTTGCTTCAACCTAACTAAGTGATTTTGTTGCTTCAACCTAACTAAGTGATTTAGTTGCTTCAACCTAACAAGGTGATTTTGTTGCCTCAACCTAACAAAGTGATTTTGTTGCCTCAACCTAACCAAGCAGTTGTGTTTCTTAAACATTGAGGTAAAATTGCTATTTTGCTTGAAGCATCTGAATACCTCGTCCACCTCGTTTATTCATGAGACATAACTATAAATGTAAAACATATTTCCTCCTGCCGTCTCCAGTTGTCTTCGTCCAATATCTCCTTCACAATCTACCACAGCTGCATCGACAGTAAAAGAAAAACCTGCTGCACTTCTTGTTTCCCCGGTGGTCCGGTCTCCCCTCACTGCAGGTGAATCTGCATCCTGTTGGGCCCTAAACGCCACACAAGCTGCACAGAGAAAACCCCCCCGAAAAACCGCGAGCGGCGTCCACGCCTCGGCCTGCTTTCGGAGCCCCGAGGCGCCGAGCCGAGGCGTTGGCGTTGGCGTTGGCGTTGGCGTGGCCTCGTCTGCTCTGACGAGCGGCGCTGCGTCCTTCCACCCGGCGTGGGATTGATGCAGCGGCGGTGTGACATGTAAGAGAGTGTTGCGGCGCGTTGCGTTCGCTGCCCGGGCCGCCGCGCAGGGGGACGGGGGTCTCTCCAGCTGCCGCCGCTGTCACATTGATGAAGGACGGATCGGCTCCACTCTGATCCGAGTGCTCCATCACGCTGATGTATTGAGCGGCGGGGCCCCGGCTCCAGCTCTGGGACAGCATGTGTGTGTCTGTGTGTGTCTGTGTGTGTGTGTGTGTGTGTGTGTACACCTCTGTGGCTCTTTGGCTAAATGTTTTCCCTCCGTTAAGTGCCTTTCGCTGCTCTCCATTTCTGCCCGCTGGATCTGCATCACAGCGCAGGTGGTTCGCATTAATTCCCGAAATTCCAGTCATGACTTCATGGAGACTCACTCGAGTCGTTCATCCTCGCTCACATTTCAAAACACGCCGGGTGGAAGGACTAAAAAACGCGGCTGAGTTCACAGAAGACGTCGTGATTATCGGTATTGTTATACGTCTGTCAATAGAAGAGGATATAACGCATCAGCCTAAGGAGTCCTGGAATATCAGCGGAGAGTAATTGAATGAGATATTTCACTCCGAAGTAGAACCGCCTTCACTGACCTTCGGGGTGTTTAAGTGGATAAAAAAAGGGGAATAATAAACTGGGTGGCTGTGCTCGGCGTACAGTAAAGCATTGAGAGACGTCATGTCGTCTCATTGTGACCAAAAAGCATCTCGTGGTTCTCTAACCCCCGGGCCGGACAGCAACAGTACCTTTCCTTCAAGGAAAGCGTTCAATCCTCAAGGGATTTTTTTAAAAAACTTGTCACATGTCCGTCTCTTTCTCGTCGTCATAGACTCTCTCCGCTCCTTGACCTTAACCCCCCCCTTACGGGGCCGGGTGCGGTCGGGCTCCCCCGGGTGTCCGGGTCCGAGTGGCGGCGCTGAAATCGGATCAGAGGCCTCATTGAGAGACGAGGATCACTTTCCTCTAACCTCCCCATCGAGCCTTCACGCAACAATAAGGGAGAAAGCTGTTAAGAAGCGTTTCCCCTGACAGAAATACATCAAATGAAAACACCGACATTTAATGAGCCGGACGTTTTTAACAGAAATGTACAGCGTCTGTGTGGCGAGAGATGACACCTCAACTGAGCGAGACCATCCAGACGGGAAACCCTGGCGATCCGGACGATTTGAGGACTAAAAAACAAAGCCGTAAAAGAACAAAAAGCCTTCTTTCAGGAGACGTTAGTGAGACGCGCTCACACCCCCGTAACCAGTCTCACTGGTAAACAGAGTGGGAAAATGTTGTGTTAGTTGATGCGGCCAATTAATTATATTGCAAGTCATTTAAAAATCTATAAAAGAAGTATAAACCGGTTTAGGCTGTTTGAGAAATTGTAAGTATGGTATTAAAAAATGCAATACGTGTGTTTCAATCGCCTGGAGCCGTGTTATATTGGAGTCTTTTTTTTAAATAAAAAAAGGAATAGGAGCTGTGTCTTAAAAAGGAGTAAAGCGTAAATTATGCATATTATTCCCCCCCACCACCACCCACACACACACACACACACACACACACATACACTCTTTCCATTCCTCTCCTTCATTTCTCCGCAGGAAAAACATGGCCGCCGTCCGCTTTGTCCCACCCGCTCGGGCTCTCCTCCCTGGAGGGGGTCTCCCACGCCGGCAGGAGGGAGGTGGAGGTGTCAGGGGTGCTCCTCTGGGTGCTGGAGGGAATGGTGTGTGTGTGTGTGTGTGTGTGTGTGTGTGAGGGAGGGGGGGGGGGCTCATCTTATGTGTCGACCCGTTTGCTCGTGGGCACCGGAGTGTGTTGTGCCGAGCCCCGTGGTGCGAGGCTGCGATGCCCCTCCCCCCCCCCCACTCTCCTCCTCGAGGACCTTCTCTGGGTAACACAACTGCAAAAACTATTTTTTTCTGAAGTTTTGAACGCCTCGCCGCGCTCCGTGGTCGACCCACGGGGGATCCGAGTCGGGCTACCTGCTTGAGAGTAACGTACAGCCGGCCTGCGGTGCGGCGGCGAGCGGTCACGCTACGCTACCGCTAACGGCGAGCTGGGAGCTCAATGCAACGTGTTCTCGGAGGAGAGAATGAAAAACACTTCACACACACACAACCACACACACATGCGTGTGCGCGCCCACCAGCGTGACCGATGGAAACCTCTGGACCGACTTCTGGACCGCGGCTCCGTCAGAGAGCGGCCGTCGTCTCGAGTTAGCGACGGCGAGCTATTATCTCCGCTGCGGCAAAACGCCGCGCTAAGGGCCACAAATCACGGCGACCGCCTCGGAGCGATGTTTTGAGATTGGAAATCCTGGGTCATAAGCGATGAATAAAAATTTTTTAAAAACCTGAAGACGCCTGAAAATACAAACGTGTGCTACGCTACGGCAGCTAAAGCTCAGCGGAGCCGCGCAGTCGCCGCCAAAGTGTCTGGTCGTTCAGTCCCAACGGCGGGAAAACAAACCTTTGATGGATGAAATAAAGGCGACACAAAACATCCACGAAGCTAAACACAACTTCAAAACACAAATACAGTCGAGACGAAGCGTACACAAGACCACAGGGAGACCTGTGCATCTGAAAATATGCTAAGTGCAGGTTAAAGATTGTTTATTTTGTGGACATATGACAGTAAAGGGGTTTTAAATTTAGTTTTCTTTCTGTATCACTTCATAAATCAGAAATACTGTCAATGGACGTACAAAAAAAATCGACTGTGGCCGTGTTTATAGAACAAAATCAATTTCCCACGAAGCTTCCCCAGTTGATTACTTACATTGACAATTGCTTAATAAATACAAACACAAATAGACAAAGTGGGAACGTAAACATCTAAATGTCTGTTTGGGATGTTTTTCTTCCACTAGCTTGAAAAAAGACAAGTGATGGCGGCGAAATAGCCCAAAATCTGAAACTATGCCAGTGCCTGAATAGTGCTGATAGCTTCACGCCTTAACATTTCAGCAGATTTCTTTCTTTTTTAAGTGATATTAATCCTCACCAACATAAAGATATGCGTCTCTACCCAACAGGACGTGACAATAAAGCTGCTTCAACCACATCGTGAAGTATATTATTAATGTTCTCAAGCGTCACAACCTGGATTTAGCCGCCGTGTCTCGCGCGAGCTGTGGCGTCGGCGTAAAACGCGGCGTTTACCTGCACAGAGTTGAGCCGGCAGTATCCGTTGAGGGGGAAGCGGATGACGTGCGTCGGGTCCTGGTTCCAGCCGGCGTTGACCGAGTTGCACATGACGTCTCCCGTCTCCGGGAAGATCTCCTCGATGAGGACCTTCTCGCCGCTCAGGGCGATCCTCTCGCCCAGGTCGGGCGTGACGCGCACCACCAGGCAGTCGCAGGGCTGGCCCATCCGCCGCAGCTCGCGGTCCTGCTTCCAGCGCTCCAGCTCCTTGATCATGGGCATCAGCTGGTAGTAGCGCGCCTCCTCGTACAGCAGGTGGAAGTCCTGCACGGGGGGAGATGAGAGCGGTGAGGCTGGGCGGTCGCCCTACACACACACACACATATACATATGTATATGCAACAAAGATGACGGTGGAAGGGAGACTTTCATCCCAAAGTGTCCTTGAGCGAGACTCTTTCTGCTCTTTGACCCGTGTACAGTAGACCTGCATGGAGGAAGAGACGCACAGAAATGCAGTGTGATGGTAAAAAATGTCCAACAATATCTAGTTTATGTATGCGTGTGAGTCTGATAGAGTCTGATGGTGGAAGTGCAACCGATCCTCAAACAATGGTTTGCATTATGTCTCACAAGAAGTTATTCCTAATTTTCCACATGGTTTCCCTCCAAAGGTTCGGCAACACGTGTTGTTTTTTGCTAGCTACACGCGTGCAGCCTTATTTAAGTCTTAACAGGAAAGAACTTTGTCGAGTATAGTCGGCAACAAAAGTACTTGTGCTAGGAAACAAAAACTTCTTGGTCAGGTTGAAGGAAATTGTCATTTTCTCGTCGACTTTTATGCAACCAAACTTCTTTTTTTTGCAAGCGTCGCCCCCTGATGGCCATTAGAAAGATGACGTTTAAGGTGCTTCCGCATTGGCTTCAGACCTGCAGGTCAAAGCAGCGTGACAAATAAATAAATGTGACTTTACACTCGCATCCAGCCTGACCTCCCTGTGATGGTCCAACTTTATACTTCCTTGTTCTCGCCAATGTTGAATTAATACAAATTGATTTTAATGAATACATACTAATCACACTGCGGTACTTAGCGGTACGAATGATGAATGAGAGCATCCTGCGTGGTAAGTTCAGACAAATTGCCAAAAATATAAACGGTAAAACTACGATTCCTGCTCGCTCTCGTGAAGCCGTCTCGTCGCCAGACGTTGTGATGATGGGATGCGCCGGTCGCAGCGGCCTCCCTTCCAGGAAAGGAGCACAATGAACCGAGATCTGGGAGCGAGATGGCTTCCCGACCAGCAGGACAACACTCTCAATAAACAAAGCACAGCCATGCTGCATGCTCTCCTCCACAGTGGCTCTTGGCAGAGCCGCGCTAGCCTTTAGCATGTTTCAGCGAGCCGACTCCAGAAAGGCCGTCGGTGGGGCTCCAGTGAAGTGGGATGGTGCATTCCTGTGTGCAGACAGTCTGCAGCAGATTGCCTGCCTCTGCCTCCTGGGCAGGGCTCGCCGGGGGCCATTCGCCCCGGCGCTCTCGCCTCTAATTTCCCACAAGACCAGATGGCGCTATCATTCGCCGCCGTCAAAAAAAAAAAAAGAAAGAAAAGCGCAGCGAGGCGGAGGGTTTTTTCCGCTATTGGAGGCAGACGGGGAGGTGAGGAAGATGATATGTGCAAGTGAACACGAGGACAATCATCAAGACCAAAGAGCATGTTAATGTGTTCCTCACGTGGAGGGAGTTTTATGCTAATGAGGCTCGCGGCCCCGGTGTTAAGCTCCTATTAGAACGGGATCTAATTAGGCCGCACGTAAACGCCGCAAATATCTCGGCTAAACAATTAGCGGCGAACAAATCGCTGTTCTGATTAGTGTTGACGGGGACAAAGAACGACGGCTTCGCTCGCTCTTCCGTGTATGAACTTTTTTGAACGCGAGGCGCGAGCGTTGCTGCCGCTCCCCGACAGGCCGAGGGGACAGAGGTCGCTCAAGTCTGAAACGCCCTTGAGAAAGCGAGGCGCTGTGTGTGTTTTGCACTGCGGAAACGGCATACGCTGCGTCTGGTCTGCATCGTCGCGAGCTGTGGGTGTCGAGCCCTGATCTGAAAAAGAGAAGAAAAACATTTCCCCCCCCCTTCCTCCTCCTCCTCTTCTTCTTCTCGCTTTCCTCTTTCTCGCCACTGCTGGGTACATATTCATTAACCCCGCTGCTTCTGTCGGACTCTTTCGCCCTGAACGTTCCTCCCTCATCTTCAAACTGCACCTTCATCTGACACGCCCATGCACGCGCAACTCCGTCTGGACGAGCGTCGACGCAACACACCTTAAGCTGACGGTCTAATATTTAAGAAAGAAGACATGGAGGCTGGCGAAGGAGGTGGAGGGGATCTTTCCCCCCTCCACCCTCTTCTCCTTTTCTCTCCCTTTCTCCCCCGTCCTTTCTCCTCTCCCGGCCCTCTCGCTGCAGCTGACAAAACTCATACTGAGACGCTCGGCCCTCCGGGGCGTCTCTCCGTATCAAAGTGCGGCTCCTCATCCTTCACAGGTCTGAAGCCGCGCGGATGGATATGTTTTTAACAGGGGTCTGTCTGCGAGGCACTTTTTAGTCATCCCGAGCGGGCGCAGAGAGAACAACAGAGCGACCCAAAGCGCCGAGGTGAGGATGAGAGGGAGACTCCGCCGTACAAGCTGCTGTACACGCTGCCAGCGCCGCGCCGCCATTCATCCCTCCCCGATCCCCGTGTCCAGACAGCCCCGTTTGAGCTGCAAAATAATGATCCGACCTGATCGCCCGCCGGCAAGGCAACGTCTCGGGGAAGGACAGAGGGAGGGAGAAGGAAAGAGAGAGAGGAAGGGCGAAGGAGGCGAAGAGGAAGATGGAGAAGAGGACGAAAACTGTCACTGTGAGGGAGTCGGAGGAGTGGAGCCCACACAAAGTAGAGGTTGTTTATTAAAAAATCCATCCGATTTCCTTCTAACGCGCCCGCAGAACAAATGAAAGCGCCAGCTCCTTGCTATTATTTTCCCGCATTAAAGACCTAAAGAAACAGAGCGTTATTGATACGCAGCTCGTAAAGACTCTCCAACGGTTCGCAACCTTCCCCCCCGACGTGACCGAGCGTCGCTCACACTCTCGTGATCAAACGGCGGTTTTTGAATAGAACGAGACGAGGGGCCGGATGTTAATGGCCGAAGATCTTTTTTTGCTCCACTGACGTGGGCTGGAAAACATTTCTCCCCCCCCTCAGCCCCTCCCCTCTTTTATTCTGCTCAGACGTTCACATTGATTTAGCAAAACACACAGCGCCGCGGCTGCCAGCAGCAGAACAGACCCGGCCCTCGGGGCGACGGCGAGCTCTGATTGTGTTCGGATAAGGACATGCTCAATTCCGCCTCGCATTATTTGCATTTTTTTTTTTTTGTGGTATTATTTCTCCCCCCCACTTCTTCTTCTTCTTCCTCGCAAATTAACAAGGTATGCGTATCAACACGGGCTTACGCAAAAAGGAGGGTCGTGATGACTTGAAACAATGAAGTCCGATGCGTTCGCTTCTCTTGATTGGACTGTCAAGACTTCACAGGAATGGGAGAGAGGATCTGGGAGGAGGGAGGGGGAATAAGAAGAGGAATAACTAATCGGCACCGAGTCAGGCCATCTATTTGGTGGAAAATACGTCGCTTTCATGTTCTGCTCGTCTGACGTTGGGCTCTGGTTCGGGCTACGAGGCCCACAGAGTTCGCGCCCCTGGTCCTCGCCTCGTTCCCCCGCAGAGAGGAAAGAGGGCAAGTCGAGGTGGAGTAGAAAAGAGGCGTAGCATGCGCCTGAACGCCATCAAAAACAAGCCTTGAACGGGAAGCCGCTGGAGGCTGAAGACGGAACAATTCTGACAAAGCCACATCTTGTCGTTTGATCCTCGCGGCGTGAGACTTAACTTGCTCGTGAACGCTGTCACTTTGGTTTAACGCTGCACTGATCAATAATTTTTGGATCAACAATGGATTTACTGGCTGTAACGTGAAAGAGGCCCACGGGGGGGGGGGGGGGGGGGGAGACGTCAGAGGACGATCGCTTTGTGTCTCTCAGCTCATTGTTTAGTCGTTTTTTTTAACAGCACGCAAACCTCGTTTTCAGCAGCAGAAAACGTCTGTTTTTCACTTCGGAAGATAAGCAGCGAGGAACGATTCTCATGAAGCGGTGGAGACCCAACCGGAGCGAGAAAAAAGAGGGGGAGCAAATATTGGACATCTGGAAGGAGCCCAGAAACGTCCAATGAAAGCTAATGTTCGCTCCATGTCTGCTCAACGAGACACAGGAGTGCAAATTTAAAAAAAAAAGTAAAATGGCTGCAAAGATTTATCTGCAACAAATGTATTTTCAAACAGAAGAAACTGGCACACCTTTCTTTCTTTTAGTGCTCCCAGTTTAATAAAAGACCTTTTATCTGTGCCAGGAATTAGTTTTCTGATAAAGTAAAGTCTTCACTTTAACAGCTGCTAATGTTCAAAATAATACTTACCAGTGGCTCGTGTCAAAAATACAAAAACACGCGCATTTGTGTCGCCAATTAGCTAAAAAACAGTTTCACGGGTTGTGAATCTTTAGCTTGCGTGGCAGATGGATTATCACACACAAATGCATCTGGTCAGGCTTGGAGTGATGCGTTGATGAGCGTCCTGCGACGAGCTACTGGCAGACACGGCGTGGTCGACATCACAGTACAACTCCCGGGTTCGTCACGCGACGCCATCGGGACCCGAAGGACTCTTCTCCATCGGCTTACGTTGGGAAAGAGTCGTCGGTGAAATTACGCCCTGCATTTTTTTTTTAAATGCAGCCAAACCAAAGTAGTTTTGTTCATGTGACCGAGGCCAGACGGCGGCTTTGAAGGAAACGCTGGCGATCGCCTCATTAACACGGGAGGTCGACGGAAGATTTGGGTAATTTGGAAGTGGCCCTTCCTCCCAAACCGTTTCCAGTGATGGCGTTTAAATCCATAACGCATACCAGACCCGACCGAGTTTGGTTCGCTGCCACGTGCTTCGGATCATTTAACACCGCGCGATAACAGACGTAGCATCCTGTTTGTTTTCAGCGGAGATCTTTCACGCAAGACGCTGACACAGTTGCAAAGTGTGTGTGTGTGTGTGTGTGTGTGTGTGTGTGTGTGTGTGTGTGTGTGCAGCCTCAGCCGTCCAACACAGGCCAGAGCAACGGCACCACGAAGATGTGGAGACATGGATGCAGAGAGTATTCGTTTGCGTCGACACTGCCACCAACAACCAACAACCAACAACGCCGTCACCGTCAGCGAGACTTCCTTTTCTGAGTGGGAGTCGAGTCGGTGGGAGGTGAGGGGGGGGGGGTGCGGGGGGGTAACAGAGGGCCGAAAAGGATATTTCACCTGAGCTCACCTCTGTGGAAACCACTCTGAGTGCAGAACAACAGCTCAGGGCTTTGGCACACATCCCATCACCGGGCCATGCTACGGTTAGCCAGCTAGCGCTATACCTCTCTGCTCCACATTCCCACTTTTCCTCCTCCCCAAAAAAAAAAAAAAAAAAAAAAAGGAAAAACTAATTATTGCTTACGCTCAAACCCCCGAGGTAATTAGCGTGTTGAGCGGGGAGGGAAGTGAGTCTCCGTCGCGGTATCGGGGTCTATTGTGTGAAAACACGCAAATCCCCCCCCCCCCCCCCCCTCCTCCCGCCCTCCCCTCCACCAAACCACTAATATTACACACAGACATATTGACACAGTAAGTGTGTGTTATCTGAACCGACGGTGCAGACCAGTCCAAGCCAGCGGGGCGGTGTGTGTGTGTGTGTGTGTGTGTGTGTGTGTGTGTGTGTACCTTGAAGTCGTCTGGAAGCAGCAGTTTGCTGGTCCTGAGGAAGCTGAGGATGTAGCGGAAGATCTCGCCGTCCCGATCTATGAAGTAGTGCTGCTTCAAGCTGTCCAGCACGATGGGCTCGGTGCCGTTGAACAGACGACTGATTCTGGAAAAGGACACACACACACACACACACAGAGACAGAAGGAGAGAGAGAGAGAAAACAGAGTGAGCCAGCTCCCTTCAAATGCATGAAACAATTACCCTCCATTTATTTTTCAATTTTATTAGCACTAAGCTTGAAATGCATTAGCATCCCAGGTTGAAACAAGGGGCTTAAGGCTCCGTTTCCTCCATTCCAGACTTGTTTGAAGTGTCCCTTTCCGCGGAGAGATTACAACAACACACACGCTCGCTGCTTCTACTTACAGAAATTAATAGCATGAATGTGGCATTACAGCTCTATTATTCCATCTGTCAGAGACGGGGGGGTTTGAATCAGAGGTAAAGAAAAAAAAAAAGAAGAAATTGCCGGTTCGCATGAAGACGCCTGTAGAGAAGATATTTTCCTCTCTGCTTTGTCGTGAATGTGAGTTTAAATCCATCACATGCTCCGTGTCATTGAGTCAAACATCCCATCGTAATCTCTTTCCACGATCCGTGATCCTGATACGTCGGTGAAGCCGAGCCTCCTCGACGGCCTTTAACGTTGAGAACACGTGGACGACACGCTGGGTCTTCTTCTGCTTCTCCGATCATAGATTCACATTTTTTTTTTCAGGGCTGAGAGAAAGAAGAAGATCACCCGGAGTGACATCCGTCATCGTTTCCCATGACAGCAATAAATAATGTCCGGCTAATCGAGCGGTGTGTTTGCTTTGAGGAACAGTCACTTGTTGCTGCCTGTCAGCGTCCCACATTTGACCCGTAGCTCCTCCCACTCGGTGGCTTTAAAGGCTCGGTTGAAGTCGGCTTCGGGGCCTCATCAAGGCAAAGAGTGGGAACTTCTGTTATCTTTAAACTTTCATCAGGCCTGGAGACACCTTTGGACAGGTATTCATTTCCCCTTAGTGTGGTTTCTCTCTCTCTCTCGCTCTCTGCTGGTCTAATAATCTCTTTCTATTCCTTCATCTGCATCTACTAAACACCCCCGATCGTTAAAAGCAGTTGTTTCTTTTAGCACCTCGAGAACATTGAGGTACACGTGCTCGCCAATGTTTGCGAAAACTTGAATTTTTGTGCGACAATTAAGCTTTAAATTCGCGGTGGGATGCCGTCCTGAAACCGGTCCGGCGGAGGAACCCGGGAAAGGCCTCCGCCGGCGTGAGGACGAGTCGCATTGCGACGCCGTTATCGCCGCCTCGAGGCAGCGAGCTTCGGGTTTCCGGGTTCGAAAAACGCCGAAAGTCGTACGCCAAATGAGAGAAATACGTACAATCATGAAAAGCCCCGCGCCCGGTGAGCTCCGACACGCCCAGTTGCCCGGGCGCTGGGCGTCGCCAGACCCGGCTGCAGGACAGCGGGAAGGCGAGCGGCGGCGGGAATGTCAATGAGCGAACAGCGGGGCTGCTCTGTTCGCCCGAATTTACAATGACAGGCTTTCTCCGACGCGCACACTCTGGTTTATAACGGTTGTGTTGAAACACACACACACACACACACACACACAGACACACACAGACACATCTCACCCCCGACGTGTCGGGCCGGACGCGCTGAAGCCGCGGCGTCTTTCTTTTTGACTTGTGTGAAGAAGCAGAGCAAAGATGGTTCTCTCCTCTACCCTCCCTCCCTCCCTCCCTCCCTCCCTCCCTCCATCCCTCTTCTCCCTTTCTTTCCCTCCTTCCGTCTCCATCCCTCTCCCTTACTCGCTTTTCTCTCTGGAAATCGATGCAAAATGCTTTATAAAAAACCAATACTCATCTCCCTGTTTGGCCCGCGGTGTTCCTTTCTCATATGGTCTTGCAATTCTTCCAGCTAGAATTTCACCATACCCCTCCAGGCTAACTCTGTTTTTCATCTCCACTTTTTTAAAAAGCAATTAAAATGCTGCCTGTTTTTCTTTTTCTTTCCCTCTCTTCCACTCCCCTCTCTCTCTCTCTCTTTCTCTCTCTCTCTCTGTTGGTCTCCCTCCCCCCTTTCAGTTAAATCCCTGAATTGGAGTGGCGGTGGCAAGGGGGGGGGGGGGGGGGCGAGAGAGGGGAGAGGTTTTAACAGGTAGGGAGAGAGAAAAGTGTGTGTGTGCGTGTGTGTGTGTGTGTGTGTGTGTGTGTGTGTGTGTGGATGGTGGGGTGAGGTACACGGAGAAAATTAAGAGAGAAGACTCACAAACAGACCCGCTGCATTACGAGGAGAGAGAGATGTGGACGGCGAGACAAAGAACCCGGAGGAGAGGAAAACATGGAGAAGGAGGACGTGAAGAGGGGATGTGGAAAGAAAAGAGAGCGAGGACAAGAGGCAGAGGAAACGAACAGAATACGAGAGCGGAGAGAGAGATGGAGTGAGGAAGAAGAAGAAGGAGAAGAAGAAAAGGGCCGAACTCTGTAGAAATTCAGAGTGAAAAGGGAGGGAGGGAGGGAGGGAGGGAGGGAGGAAGAGAGGAAGGAAGGACAGGAACAGCTCAGATCTCCCACCACTCTCCTCACAGACTCTTCCTCACAGATTCTTCCTCACAGACTCTTCCTCACAGACTCTTCCTCACCGACTCTCCCTCACCGACTCTCCCTCACAGACTCTTCCTCACAGACTCTCCCTCACAGACTCTTCCTCACAGACTCTTCCTCACAGACTCTCCCTCACAGACTCTTCCTCACAGACTCTCCCTCACCGACTCTCCCTCACCGACTCTCCCTCACCGACTCTCCCTCACCGACTCTCCCTCACAGATTCTTCCTCACAGACTCTCCCTCACAGACTCTTCCGCACCGACTCTTCCGCACCGACTCTTCCTCACAGACTCTCCCTCACAGACTCTTCCTCACAGACTCTTCCTCACAGACTCTCCCTTCATCCGCCGGTTTTGGCGCTTCGTAACTTTGACTCGTGCTCCGCCGCCGCGACAATTAACTCTCATTATTATTTCATGTTCAGTGATTAAAACTAAAAGTCTTATCAAACAGCTTCTTCTTTTTTTTCCCTTTACTTCAGATCACGCCGCGACGTGTTCGTGCCATGTCGCCTCTTTAAAAAAGAAAAGAGAGAAGAAGGAAAAAAAAAACACCACTCGAGGCCTCACAATGAAATGGAATAAAAAGGGAAATATAGCGAGTGCCAACTGTAAATTACCAGACATTGTTTGCCGTGCTAATTTATGGGGGTTTCAGCGACGCCCCTTAAAGAGCGCGTTCGGATGCGTCGTCCTCAAAGAGAGAAAAATAAATAGGAAAAACGTCCAGAAGTCCTTTTTTCCTAAATACTTCCCCCGTCTCTGGAACATTCCCCCTTAATTTGCTCAGCGTCTGTTGGAGTCCGTCCTCGGCGAGCCGCACAGAGCGAGCATCAATGTTTCATGACCTCGTGTCGCTGCACGCCGCCGCGCGCAGAGGAAGATGAATCGACGCACATTACTTACTAGACTAACTTTCTCTTGGCACGCTGCATTATTCAGAGGCCAATCTATTAAAAGTGATCATCAACTCTCAACTCTTGAACCCTGCCGGCCGCCACGCTACTTGTGCATGTGTGTGTGTGTGTGTGTGTGTGTGTGTGTGTGTGTGTGTGTGACGTGGCCCGAAACGTGGCATGTTTTTGTTTTTTTTATCTCTATGCCGGTGTAATTGTTTTTGCTTTCTGCTGTCAGCCATTATCCTAATTCACACAACCCCCCCCCCCCCCCCTTTCACTGGCTCCAGTGGAAAGTGGAGCCCCGAGGCAAACTGTACACTGAGGCTGGGAGAGAGAGAGAGAGAGAGAGAGAGAGAGAGAGAGAGAGAGAGAGAGAGAGAGAGAGAGAGAGAGAGAGAGAGAAGTGAGTGCATGCATGCTTGTGTGTGTGTGTGTGTGTGTGTGTGTGAGTGTGTGTGATCCAGAGTGAGAAAGACAGAAGGAGGGAGAGGAAGCAAAGGAGCATGTGTGAAAGAGAGAGGGAGAGAAAGAGAGAGAGAGAGAGTTGCTTTCTCTCTCTGTAGAAACACTGTTTGGTTGCTCTGACATGACCCCTCCACGTCCTCCATCACCTCCACCCTAATGAATGACTTCTTTGTAACGTGAACCTGAACATGAGAGAGAAATAGAGGAAAAAAAAAATAACAATGCGCAAACTACACATTTTATAAACGATTTGAAACGCGCTTTAAAAGAAGGGGTGTGGCTTCCTCCGCCCGCCCGGCGGCGAGCGGGTCAGGGAGAAGCCTCACGGCGCCTCTCGTGTTGCTTTACGGTCGTTTGTGTGTTTGTTGTTGGAAAGGGCCGAAGACCCGCCCCTCCCTGCCTCTGATTGGCCGGCACTCGCTGCCTCCTTTGCAAGTTCGCCGCTGATGAACCTAAAATCCTTCAGGAGGTTGTTGGAGGAGTTTGGACGACTTGTCAAATATTAGTACAATGTCCTGATTATGAAAAATGATTTTTTTTTAACGTATTTGGCTATGCACGGTGCCCTATATAGACGGACTAGAATTAAATATTGATGCGGTGTCATGATTAAACTTGGTGTTAATGACACACTGATTACGATGTAAAAAAAAAAAAAGAAAAGACGAAAAAAGACACTGTGTTAAAAGAGGCTGAAGACGCTCCAACAGCTTGAGAAGCGCTTCGATCCGACGGACGCCGACGCGTCGGACTGAAACACAGTCCTCACGCCGCGGCGGCGGAAACGGAGCCTTCGTAACGCAAACAACCACAAGGCCCTCGTTGCCGGGATGAGCTTCATGCGCCGCGTTACGAGTCAGGAAGAAAAGACTCGTGAGGGATTTCCTGTCAGCGGCCTGCGTGATGATCAAGACTCGGCTTCACCGGGGGGATTGTTTTCCCCGTGGCCAATTTTCAGCAGCTTTTCCCCCTCCCAACAACCCCGCCGAGTGTTTACCTCGGCCCACGTGGGACTCCGTTAGCTGACGCAACGTAGCGAACGGCGACACACACACACACGCAAAAAAAAAGTGCCAAAAAAAAACACACATCAGGAGAGAACAGTGGTAGCGGCTACTTGTTTGAGGATGGAGCTAAAAGCGTGAACCAAGTGGGAGGAAGGATTACCGACCGCTCTTACGCAATGTGAATCATCATGACTAAGTCCTGCGATGGCATCAAACAAATATAATGAAATAAAATACACAGTGTGCGGCGCGAGAGAGCAGGAGAGAGCGTCTCAAAGTCGGCTATAGCAGCTCCGTTCTGGGTTATTGAAGAAGAAAAACACAAGGATGAAATCAACGTGTTGCACGACAATGAGCTGGGTTTTGATCAGGTTTGTTTTTCCTTTTCTCGCAGCAAAACAACAACAACACAACAACAACAGTGTTGTAAGAGGGAAGGTGGTGCGTGATGTTTAAATTCACACAAATCTGAATTTAAACACGTTAAAGCGTCTGCACTTGACAGCAGCGGGATTTTCAAAATACAACTTCTGTGTGCATTAAGATCATAAATACGCCCCCAAGAAAAATACAAAATAAAAGCCCTGCAGGTTTTTATCGGATGGAGAGAAAAAATCACGACTGAAACCAACAAAAGCATCAAAAACAAAAGAGTTTAAAAGATAAAGACACGTGGTTTGAAAAGATATCACACCGGTACAGGAGTTGACAGTCGTCTCACACACACACACACACACACACACACACACACACACACACACACACACACGGCGTATTAACACATCCTTCATCAGGACAAACTAACTAACTAAATGTCAACGCTGCAGATTCACTGACTCCTACAGAAACAAAGCTGTTAAAAACAGACACAATGAAATCTACTCGCAGCATCACTGTTTTTTTTTTTAAAAAACAAGATGCAAACGCTCCGATAAAACAAGACAAACGATCAGAATCAACCACAGAAATGTAGATAAAAACCCCTCCGGCCCCATCGTTGCAGGCAAATGAGTCCTTACCTGGAGTCGGGGTACTTGGTGAGGGTCGCCAGGCTGCTGGTGTACATGTGGCCCCCGACGTCGATGTGCACCGGGGCGTTGGACTTGGTCAGCTGAGCCGGCAGAGGGATCCCCTGGGAGGCCAGAGGAGAGACCGGGGACCGCGTCAGGGACAGCCGTGACATGCTTCTTCCCTCCTGAAAGCAAGTGTAGAAGAAAGCCATGGGAGTCGTGGAGAGGCGTGAGGGAGGGCAGCGCGCGTAGGGGGGAGGAGGAGGAGGAGGAGGAGGAAGAGGAAGAGGAGGAGGAGAGGACCGAGCCGGACCGGCAGGCAGCGGCAGCGCGGTGATCCTTACGCCGGGGAACTAGATGGCGTCCTCTCGGAGCGGCATCAGATCACTTCCACGTCTGTCTGGTCGCATATTTAGCCGGGAAATTATTGCCACCGCTCTAATTAAGTATGTTTGCATCTTCTTCTTTTTTTTTTCTCTCTCTCTCTCTCTCTCTCCATGCAGCACCGGAGGCGAGGATGGGAGGATGCTTATTAGAGAACCGGGGGAGGGAGCGAGCGAGAGAGATGGACAGATAAAGAGGGAGTGAGAGAGAGAGGGAGGGAGGAATGCTAGGTGTCAGCCTCCAGGGGAATAAAACAAACTGCTGCTGCAATATTCTAATTAAAGGTCGCCTTATGTGTTAGACGTGATGCGCCCAGACGCACCGAGCACCAATCTGAGAGCTCGGAAAACACGGGGAGGCGGGGTGAGAGAGGCGGGAGGGGGGGGGGGGGGGTGGTTCTCTCCACGCACACACACACACACATTGCAAACTCGAGATGAAGGTGATGGCTTGTCGTGTGCAGCGATAACTTGTCGTGTAATCGGAAGCGTCACCCTGCTGCGCCCACGTTAACGGGCCGAGCCGTGGAGGTCCACGTGACGGGGTGAGGGGGTGAAGGGGGTGAAGGGTGACAGGAGGACGGGGTGAAGGGGTGACAGGAGGACGCCGCTGAGCTCTGACTCTCCACACTTGTAATTCGGTCGTCCGTCTCATCTCAGTGCAGGTGAACCGCCTCACGCTTTAGTTGTGAAGTCACACAACACGCTGAGCTCACGGGAAAGGTCACAGGGCATCGCTCCTCGGCTGTTCCCCCTCCGGGCTTTTAGTTTTGGGGCTGTGAGACGTCCTGATACTCGGAGCGCAGCATCACGGCACGACGCGGGTTCGAATCCCACTGAGATCACGTCGCGTTTCCCCCCAAACACACAGCGAAGCAACGCGAGAGGAGGCCCCTCGGCCGGCCGGTGGGCACAACATGAGACGGGAGCTTTTCTTTTTTCTCTCTGTCTCTCTCTCTCTCTCTCTCTCTCTGTCTCTCTCTCTCTCTCTTCCTCCTTTCTGTTTCTCAGGGTGCAGCCGGATTAAAGCAGTATCATGTTGCTTTAATGCGATTACAGGAGGACGGGATTACGTTTCAAAATCCCAGGAAAGGGAAAGTTAGAAAAGAGTTAAGAAGTTTGGGCACTGGGCTGTCCCACTACCTCTCTCTCTCTCTCTCTCTCTCTCTCTCTCTCTCCCTCTCTCTCTCTCTCCCAATCAATACATGAACCAATCGCATTACGACGTAAGATAAGCGAACGTGGAACAAACGGAAAGAAATAAACAAAACGTAAATAAAGCTCATCGGTCTGGCAAAATCAATCATTTCATCCGGACTCTCTTCATCACACACACACAAACACCATGTATGATAAAACAAAAACAACAACAGAAAGACCCCCTATAGCAGCAGCTGTGAGGGCATCATCAACTCCAACTCCCCTCCCGACCCTCTCCAGGCGGCGTCGCCACTTCCGCACCCCGCGCGCACGAATGAATCCCCGATACACACACACACACAATATATATATATATATATATATATATATATATATATATATATATATATATATATATATATATATATATATATATTACAATAACCACGAGACGGACAATCCGAAACAATCCGAGACCACATAACCCATAATGCCCCGCTCTGCCCTTTAATGCTCAACACCCCCCCCCCCCCCCCCCCCTCCTGCTGTAAAGCATATAATCCCGACACGTGTAATCCGTCACCCATTGATAGAAACAAAAATGAATCAAAAAGAAGACACAGTGTCGCGGTGTCCGGTGAGAGCAGCGCTGCTCTTCAGCTCCAGCTCTCTGCACCGTGCAGACTGTCACCACCACCACCACCACCACCACCAACACAGCATTGTGTTCTGTAATCATTGAGAAAGGATCTCCCTCCTACCGTTTCAAACATGGTCGGGAGTCCAGAGGGGATCCGGGCCGGCGGGTCGATCCCTGCAGCTCCGCGGAACCGACGACAGGATTTCAAAGAGATTTTTTTTTTTTCCTCCAGAAAAACGCGCCCGAGTTTCGTTGACTCGCAAACAACCACACCGCAGCCCGACCTATAGATACTGGCCGCACGGGGAGAGTCTTCTCTGGGTATCAACACACACACACACACACACACACACAGACACACACACACCAACACGCACACACTCCCGCGCGCGCGCACACACACAAAACTGCCCTTTAAAAAGACACGACGGGCTGCGGTCGGGTCGGACTGGCTCGCAGTGAGTCTCTGTGGCTTTAAAAGAAAAAAAGGAAACGTAGAAGAAGAAGCAGAAGAAGAGAAGAAGAAGAAGAAGAAGAAGGGACCGTGTTCGCGCGCGGCTCCGACCTGTCTGTCCTCTCGAGCTGCTTTTAGGAGCAAAGCGCGCAGTGAAGCGTCCTTACCTTGTACATGGATGAGACGGCTCCTTCCTCCTCGCTGCTCTTATTTGGATACGCGCGAGACAGGAGAGAGAGGGGGGGAGGAGAGCAAAAAAAAAAAGAAGAAGATGTGCGCTCTTGCTTGGGATCCTGCTTCGTATTTCGGCTTCTTGTCTTTTTTCTTCTTCTTCTTCTTTTTGCCTAAACGAAACTGCCCCTGTGGTTTGTTATGAGAAGAAGAAAGCCAATAATCCGTCTCTAAATAACAGAGCGGAGAAAGAGAAGAGAAAAATCCTGCTCCGGGCTGCCCGAGCGCCTCTGGGCCATGGGATTAGGCTACAATTAGCTCAACTCCTCTCTCTCTCCCTCTCTCTCTCTCTCGCCCAGGCAATTTTCTCAAGGAAGAAGAAAAAAAAACGTGATACATCCAGACCCCCCCCCCCCCTCCTCCACTCCTATTCCAGAAAATTATGACTGCACAGATATAATAACTTATCTATTTTTCTTCTTCTTCTTCTTCCCCGGCTAAAAGTAGACCGTTCCCCTTAATGGTGTGAAGTTGTATTGAAGATTTTGTGAGGAGGAGGAGGGAGGGAGGGAGAGGAAGAGAGGAGGAGGAGGAGGAGGAGGAGAGGGGGGGGGGGCGGAAACAGCCAAACTGTCGCTCAATGGGTTTAGAGCAGATTTTAATCATTGTCATTCCGTCTGATGTAACAGTTCCCCAGGCGGCTCGGCTCTCGCGTCCCCTCCATCCACACATCCACAATGTGGAGTGCAGCGCGCGCGCCCTGCACGCGGGACAATGGAGGTGCGGTGTAAACTTGTTGATAAAGAAAAGTCCCAGTTGGAATACAAAATATATATATTGCAAATGAAAAGATATCCTCGAACCAATATCTTTTTTCCGTGCAGTGACCCCCCCCCCCTCCTTTCTCCTCCCCCCCTCCTCCCCTCCCTTCTCTCTCTCTCTTGCCTCAATGTCTGGAGTTGTAACGCCAAATTTCCTGCAGGCCATTAAAAAATCAAATGACGTCTGCGGACATGCATGCGCGCCGCTGCGGAGAGAGAGAGCGCCCTCACAACCCGCCTGCAGCCAAATGCGCCATTTCAATTATAGCGCGGGGGCTTAGATGGAGATATCTCCCCCCCCCTCCCCCCTCCTCCCTCTCCTCCCTCCCTCTCTTCACTCTTCACTCTGCAATGAAAGGAGGCAGCCTGCAGACTTTTTTTCTCTCGGTGTGCGTGCGTGTGTGTCTGTGGGGTAAGAGGAGGGGGGAGGGGGGGGGGGGGGGTAACATTTTACACCATTATTGTTATTTTCCAAGTACACTAAAAGTCCTGCGCGTGCGCCACATTTTGGCACCGTGCGGATTTATAGAGGCGGGTGAAGGGTGAAGAGATGGGGGGGAGTCAAGCAGGTGCTCAAGCCAAGGAGACGATTATTTATTTATTTGCATGTTTGTTTATTTGCGGGTAAATAACTGTGAATAATTGATGCAACATTGAGGCCCGGTAATTACTCTGCGCCGGCATCCGGACGCAGCTCCGCTTTCTTGATATTTGGCGCCAACCAGTGTAGGAACTTGTTATTGGTCCACAGGAAATACATTGTAGTTTCCATTTTTTTCTTGTTTATCATCCTGAAAATGAAAGAAAGACAGAACAACAATATTTCGTATTGATCCTGTGTGACTTTTATTGTCTCCTCACCTCTGTATGCAACATGCCATCCACACAGGACACAAACTCGTCCTGCTGGTGATGTGACAGCAGCACTAGTGGGAGTATGTTCTGCCTCTTCTCTCCTTCCTCCAAGCGGGCCAAGTCTTCGTAATTAGACAGACCTCAGAGCGATCCCATCCTCCCCCCTCTCCCTCTCTCTCTCTCCCCCTCTGGCACAGATTTGTTGTTTCCAGAGGTACAAACCGGAGGGGGATTTTTATTTTTTTCCCCTCCTCTCATTAAAGGAAACAAGCCCGGAGTTAGTTCAATTACATGAAGTATGCAGGGATGTTGTAAATTTAAAGATTTAAATAGCTTACAAAGTGGCCTCGGGGCCCCCATCGGTTAATTTCCTTAATTTATGGATTTTAGCGGAGTGTCTATGTCGAAAGGGGAAGAAGTAGGTCATCTTGAAGGATTTGCATTGCGGCTTTGAGGTTTCACTGCGGATCCAAACATCCCCCCCACACACACACTGACCGGCAATAGCAGGTGAAAGGACACAAAGTCTAAACTATACTTTTGGGGGTTTTTTTTGGAGTGGAGAAGCAGAGCTGACATTTTGACCCCAGCATCCTCGGTCTCGTCCCGACGCTGCGCCGCTCTCGTCTGCTCCACTAACCCGAATCAAATCAATAAAGCTTTGACTTAACACTCAGTCGAGACGTTTAAAGGACGATAAAACAGAGCAGACTGCGAGGAGCGAGAATCCGTCTCCTTCAGACATCACATGTTAATGGCGGTGCATGAATGAATGCATGACCCAGAAGAATATTAACTTTGCCTTGTGGGTTCAGGAGCAGGTGCTCCCAGCGGCGCCGCCTGAGGTGCCATCGTGCCTCCGTCTCCTCGGCTCTTCCACTCGGTTTGAAAAGCTTTCCCCTCTCACATATTTACTCTTCGGTGGCAGCAGAGTAGCTAAACGCCGCCTCCGGGGGACAAGCGGTGCCACGTTCGGCTAAGAAACCCTCAAAAATATTCCCTCGGCCACGTCTACTTTTCCAGTGTGGAGTGATCTTTCAGGTCAAACTCTCACTCCCAAAAAAAAACAACTTCAAAGTCGATCAAAGTCTTTTGGGGAAACAGAGATACCTTCTGCTTTTTTGTTGCATGTGTGATGCTGGATCACAGGGAGATGGGACATAGTACCATCTGCTGGTTAGCAGCAACATAAACATCACACCAGATAGATTCAATTACATTTATTTCGTTTAGCCCAAAATCACAAATGCAAGATTATCCTCTGAGGGCTTCACAATCTGTACACATGACATCTGTCCCTGGACCTCTCATCGGATCAGGAAAAACTCCCCAAATAAAGATAATAAAACCCTTTTACAGGGAAAAAAGGTAAGAAACCTTCATAGAGTAACAGAGGAGGATCCTCTATCAGGATGCACAGAAGCAACAGATGTCATGTGACCAGAATGAGCAACGTAACAGAGTTACAGCTCATTACATGAATATGACAAACTATAATGAGTAGTATACACAAGGTACACCATCCATGTTAGCGGATGCTCTTTCATCTCACGTATTAAAGGGTTTAAGGTTTTAAAACTTGGGGCAAAATGTTCTTGAAAGAAATGTAGAAGTCACCGTTGTTGTGAGCACCTCTCCACAATGTGCATTTAGTCTTTAGTTTAGATTTGCATCTGTAGATTTCTACTAAATTCACCAAAAAGTTTTCATTTGCATATTTATAGCATAAAATGAAACAACAGAAAAGTCATCTGGAAGTGTTTCATGGTGAAATCTATTAGTTTTATTGTTTTTACCTTTAGAAGTGTCTTCAAAGTGTTTTCTTTTTACGATGGCGTACATTTTGAAAGTTGTTTTTTCAGAATTGTGTTTTCAAAAATCCCTGTTTCAGTACCACGTTACAGTTTTCACTCCTATCTGTACTCGAGAGGTTCATAAATCATTCATATATATGAATGACTTTTAACATAATATTTAGTTTAATGCCTGTTGACGCTGATGCAGAGATATGGAAACAAAATGAAACAATAATGTTAAACTTCATCCAACGTTCAGATTCTAGTTCTGGGAAAAAACGCCAATTAGCAGATATTTAATAAAATAATGCCTCATGTGCATATTTAAACAGTAACACAGCATTTTGTTTTTACCCAGTTACCTGTAGCTCCTCCCCTCGAGGGCGTCTCGCACCCGGTCACCCGACCGCACAGTCGACGCACTCCACTCACATCCGCCCTTTTCCCGGCGTCGGCGGTGGAGTCTCTCCCGAGCGCTTCCCCGTCAGATCGACGCTCCTGCTCTCGCCCTCTGGCACGTGGAGAAAGTTTGACAAGAACATTCAGAACTCGCTTTCAGTAATCTCGCATGCCTGGTGGAGGCCCGGCTGCTGTCAATCGCTCCGCTCTCCCAGCCATTTGACATGCCGCTTGATGTCGGCGTCTGAGGTGCAGCAGCGACGCGCATTGTTCGTTATCTCTGAGAGGGAGAGAGAGAGAGAGAGAGAGAGAGAGAGGGGGTAAGAGGGTGTCAGTTTATTAATAGAAGTTGGAGTTGCGTTGCACACAAACACCGAACAAGCACAACGTAGAATTCCCTCAAGTGCTTAATGCCGGCAATTAAGTTTTTTCCCCGGAAAAGCCGAGCACAGAGAGGAGCTCGTTCTCGCGGCGAACTCCTGAGATCTGCAGTCAGGAGTCAGTTCACGCTTCTGCAGGTTCATCTGCGGTGACCCCTCCGGTGCTGTCGAGCTACCGACGTGATCATCCGCCATCGGCGCGCGTTGAACCCCCGAGACAGTCGACTTTAACGCCTTCGACACGATGTGGACCTACAGACACGGTTTGGCTGCCGGATGTGCGCTCGTGGAAAGCAACTCAAGCACCTCAAGTACTGCAAGTACTGCAAGTACAAATTTAATTTACTCGGTATGACTGAAGATGTGCTTAGTACTTTGGAACTTGCATTTAAATTTGGCTTTATACGTCAAACTATGGAAACCGTTTCCACCACAAAATAAACAATATAAAAAGTCATAATTATGACTTGTGGTGGAAATGGGCTTCCATACATGATCTAAAACCAGAGGCGCCAGTTATCCTGTATTGTTTTTGCAACTTTTGATACTTTAAAGACCTTTAAACTCAACAGGTTTCACTGATTTCTAAAGTGAGCGTGCTTAAATGTTTTTTAAGGGGATGAATCGATAGTAAAAGTACCAAAATAAATATGAAACTTGTCTTCGCTGCATGCTCGTCTACCCGGCAGCAGAGGCTCCTCCTCCATCAGCGGATGACTGACGGACATTTTCAGGCTCTTCTTCTGCTCGTGACAGATGTGATCCAGTAGTTTTGTTCCCCAAGAAGATTCATAAAAGTAGATTTTCTCCACCCGACTCGAAGAGTACAGTTTGAGTAAACAAACAAACAAACAAACAAACAGTTCTGAAGCAAAACAGAAAGAGAGATCTTTTAATTATTTTCTTATCTTTTTCAAATATATATTATATTATTTCTTATTCTATTTTTCATTAACTTGTTTCCTCTAACGGGTAGTAAACATTACACAATCTGTCTCTGCGATACTTAAAGGGTCAAATGGGATTGTTTGTGGTAAAAACATGCAAATATGACTGCAAACAGACATGTGTGATAAAACATGACCGGTCTGTTGAACACAGAAAGCCAAATGAAATCATCTTTGTTTTACACACAGAGTTGTGGAATCTAATTATCTCGTCCCTGTTATTAATAACAATGCGTTTCACACAGTTTTAGTGTTTTCAACTGTCAACATTTGATCACAACACATCGTCACTTTGAGTTTGTCTCGGTCGATATTTGATGGAGTTAGAATACAGAATATAAATGACCTTTAGTGACAATTAGCATGTAATGGGAGACATAATTATACACAAAAGTCAGTGTGTGTTAAAGAATATAAAGGAATATGTGGTCAGGGAGGAGGCGATCATGCGTGCAGCTATCAAAGTCATATGATATTTCATTTAAAAAGTCAAATCAAATCACTGTCCCTCTGTCGTTCTGCTCAGTGCTCAGATAATATAAACACTACTCTAAAGCAAGCAGCCAGTTACACTCAACCCAGTTAAAACCTCTTTTAGACACATGGTGGCTGAGTCGGCGTTAGCTAACGGCTAACAACAAAACCTCCCAGAAGACATCGCTGGACTACAACGGTGACGGAGCAGCGGCCATTTTAAACGAGTCTTTTCCACACCACAGTGATTCAGAGATATTCTGAACGTCATTAGGACGTTAAAACACACGGAATGATCGTGTGTGTTTTCTCCGCAGAACATTTTGGACCTTCAAGAGGATCTGGACATGGATGTGGTGCCACAACGCGGACCCTTGTGTTCTGGCTGGCAGGTGGGGCCTCCAGAGTGTTTGAGGGGCCTCGATCCACCGTCCACCTCACGGAGTCACTGAGGAGCTGGCGGCCATTCGCCACCGAAGACCCGGAGGCGGCGTCTCGGAGGTCAGGGCCGCTCCATCGACACTAACGTGGGCCGGCCCGGGTCAGTCCTCGACTCCCGAGCGCTCCGCCGCGGCCCACCGCCACGGCCCACCGCCACCCTCTCCTCCAGGCACTTCACCCTCAAGACGGAGGGCACGCAGCAGGATAATGGTATGCTCCATTATACAGCGTGCTTTTGGGATGATGAAAAGCAGGTTGTCTTCCTGCAAGCGCTGGAGGTGCAGCGCACCTCAGCACCTCACACAGGTAATCACTCAACGAGACTTTTTAGGGATCTAAAGAACAGTAGATTATATATATATATATATATATATATCAGGTCATAACAGCATGTGCCATCCTCCACAACACGCCTCGGGGCCGGTGACATCATCCCAGAGGAGGAGCCTGTGGAGGCAGGAAGTGGTGCTGTCTGCAGAGGGGTCTGCATGGAACAATTGTAATGATACCGAATTATGAAAAAATGTCTCATGCAATTCTTTCAAAATAAGCGTGTAAAATTATTTTGTTTGCAGTATTTTTATTCTTCATTATTTCTGGAAAACACGACGTGGACACGGCAGCTTTTGATGAGTGGAGAGATTTGATTCATTTTATTTTGCACAGCCCAAAATCACAAATTAGTAATTTACAATCTGTACACATACGACATCCCTGTCCCGGTCCTCACATCGGATCAGGATCAGGAAAAACTCCCCAAAGAAGCAGAAAAAAGGGAGAAACCTTCATTAGAGGAGGATTAGATCGAGCCGTTTGCTCCTGGCTCCCTGAAACATAACAACATGTGCTGTTGTTATTTCTTCTCACCACAAAATGAACAAGTTCAGTGTCGCAGCTCAGTTAATCGTTTGTAACGCTACTGCACTTTGAAAGTGATATTTTAGGTTCACAACCTGTCATTTATGCACATAATATGAAGTAGAAATGACCTATAATATCGTCATAATCTCGTTAAGATATTAGTCAAACTGAAGTTTGACAGTAAAGGTTTTAAAAGTTACTTTCCAAAGCTCAACTACTACTGAGGGGCTATTGAGGGGGCACAGGAGTATTTTATTAGAAAATAAAAGCATAAAGATATATTTGAACAAACTAACAGGATGTAGTGGAGCAGAAATCTTCCTTTTCCCACACACACACACACACACACACACACACCTTCAGGTAAACACACCTTCATCTTGTTGGTGAAACAAGGGGTCGAGAACCTCTGCCCCGAGATTTATATCCTGCACAGAGATGAGTGAACGAGGGCAAATCAAAGTGTCAGGACTCGCAGCAGGACCGCTAATGGACAGTTTCCTCTGTTATTCAGCTCAAGCTGGAGGAAGATTCAATCACGCCAACACGTCTCTGCTCCGCCTGAACATCAAAACCTGGACCAGTCGTTGAGATTTGGCTAAATAATCTCTTCTGCTGCCATCATGTGGTCCGAAGCGCTAATCACAGAATATACATGAGCCAGGAAGTAACCACTTGGTATCTGTGAGGAAAGGCCTTCAGGTAGCAGAGAGGTTCAAGTTTAATGTATGAAGGATAGAAATGACCAAACAAAGGGGACATGAGTTTGGACACGCTTTAATCTCATATATCATGTTGTTTTTCCCATAATGTTCATCTGAATGGACTCGTTTTATTGCGTCTCGGCATTGAAGGCAACAGCTTGGGTCTGTCTACTTCCTGGCAGCTGGGGTCACTCACACACACCGGGGGGCCGGATATGACCTGGGACACATTTAGAAGGTCAACGTTGAAGGTTGTGACATCACAACGTGCAGAAACCCTGAAGGCTCGTGTTCTCACACGAGGTCCCCAGCGCCTGATTTTTGAGAAAACAATTCTCTTTTTTTACAACGTAAACTTAATTATCTTCACAACCACAATGTTTATTAACTCCATTTAAAGTGCTGAAATACTGTGACCCCTGTGAGAATATAGATAGGGCTGAAAAATAAAGTAACTGTTAAATTTAAGTACTTCCATAACTCCATGAACTTGCTGCAGCGACGGCAATTTTTCACCAGATTTTCAATAACAAACATATCCACGTCACCGTAAGGCTTGTAGGAATCTAACAAAGCAAGTCATGTCGTGATAAACCTGTAAAGTCACAAAACGGCCGCAGCTTCTTTATTTTATTGTGAAGGCAGAGGCTTCCCTGAAGGGAGGAGGTTTCTGCATCCGGGTCATGGAGCACCAGCAGAAGCTCCTGAAGATTTAAAGCCTCGAGCACGCAAACACAATCCAACAATGGTTTTTTTTTTTTTTCCATAGAACAAGTAACTCTTCTATGTTTGACCCGAACGACACGACATAAAATAAAACAGGAGACCTTTGATCATTTTCTCCGTTTGTTCGGGGAGAAGCGATGTCCATTGTCGTCTCCGTCACCAAACTCTCCTCACCAGCCGCTTCTGCTAAGTGCAATACTCTCTGAAACTGTCAAAAAAACTAAGTGTTATTGTGCTTCTGGCTGAAACCAGTCTTACACACATCCAGCATCATGCTCTGAATGTGTGAACAGAGGAGGGGGAGATAAAAAAACAACAAAAAAAAGGCTCTCTTGCTTTTTGTTGCTGCTACTATTTGGTTAGCAGTAACAACGTGAACAGTGTGATGTCTCCAATCACATCTGGTATGCATCACATACCATTCCTCCCGCTCAACAAGCCTCGGGGGTGAAAGTCTCTGGCAGCCGCGGAGCCGCCACAGTCCTCATTAGAGTGCATGTGTCACGGCGGCATCAACCCGCAGCCTTGACTTATGCTTCATATTTACAATCATCCGTCACGACGCTGTCGCCGTCGCCAACAAAAGGCACGTAACTCGTCTCCAGAGGGTTTTTTTTTTCCTCGACCCGGCTCACGTTCGCGGCCCCTCGACGCGCTCGGCGTCCCTCAAGGGGGGCCCCGCTTTCTGCCGTTGCGTCCCGTAATGGCCCTCGACTGAAACCGGAGTCCCTGTCCTTTTGGGTGAGCTCCCTGAACAGCGAGGGGGGGGAGGGGCCGGGAGGTTTGATGCGTCTTCTGAAGGCCCCGCTGCTTTGTCAACACGGAGGCCTCCGCCACCGACACTGTGGACGAGGAGCGCCTCGAGGGAGGTGGAGGGGGGTCACTGCACCCTGGTGAAAGAGATGGAGAGAAGGAGGATAGAGGGAGAGAACGAAGAGGCGGCGGCGGCGGGCGGGGCGGTGGGGTGTTGGAGGAGGGGGGGGGTGCCAGCGAGTGTGGCCAGCGCCCGAGGGTGCAGGAGAGTGCTCTGTGCAGCAGACTGCCTGATAGCGACTGAGGCTGCTGGCTGATGACATTTTATGGTCACAACATGCAATCCCTACCCCCCCCCCCCCTCCCCTAAAAAAAAGCCCAGTTTTCGTGCACTTCTTTTTGTTCCAGCCACACAGAGAATGACGCAGTTTTGCGTGTCATCATGTCCTTTTGGAGTTTGACTTCCTTCACAGTAAACAGAACAATGAGTGGTAAAATACTCTGCAAACTCAGACCACATGGAGCGACGACGGACTTCAAACAGCTATCGTGAGCAAGAAGGAGCGCTTCAGCCACGCCGTGCAGCGTGTCACTGAGGAGCTCTCGTTCGCACTGAATTGTGGGATGTCATTGTCTGAGGAACTGCTGCTCAGTACAATGGAGGCAGGTAACGAGGTGCACGTGCTCAAGTGCAATCCTTTATCAGTGTTCCTCATTTATTAAAGGGGCAGTGCGTAGGAGTTAGTGACATCTAGTGGTGAGGTTGCAGACTGCTACTTTCCCCAAGCGTGGGAACCCAAAAACAGCAAAGGCGGGTTTTGGTTTGTCCGTCCTGGGCTCCGGTAGAAACACGGCGGTGCAACACGACAAATAACAAAACTATAACGATTGTTAGTTGCAGGTGATGAAACACGAAGGAAAACCGATGAATATTATGCTCCGTTTCTGCCAACGAATCCCCATAAATCCTCAGCAGTGCAGCTTTAATGCTACTTTATGCTTTATCCATTTACAGTTCAGAGGGAAATATTGTACTTTTCACTATTCAATTCAATTCAGTTTATTTTGTACAGCCCACAATCATGAATACAAAATTTGCCTCGGAGGGTTTTGCAGTCTGTACACATGACGTCTCTGTCCCAGGACCTCACATCGGATCAGGAACAACTCCCCAAATGAAGACAATAAAAACCCTTTCACACCGCTACACACAAGAGACGAGACATTGTTGAATATTATTCGAGGCTTTTACTCGTAATGGAGTATTTATTTAGGTTGTTGCACTTCTTCCATCACCGGCTTAACGCTGGTGTAATGAACCAGAGCTTCACGTGACACAGCACCGCTTCCTATCAGCAGCATTCATCCGCATCATTTCCGCATTAGAGCCGGAGCCAACGTCTCTGTATTTTACGATGATGTGGGTGTGACGGGCCCGTTAACCCACGATGTATCTGTTCTGCGCGGCACTGAGCGCGTTTGGCTGAGGGCGGGAAGCTGCGGCCGAAGGCCGGGCTCGCCGGAGGCGGCCATCTCTCCCGGGGTCGGCCCGACGCCGGATGAGAAGCCGGAGCCTCGCGGACATCGCTCTCTTTCACCGACACTTTGTGTTAAGTGGCCATAAGTAACACAGGGTTTCCATTGTGCATGCAACCAGAGAGTTGTTCTCTCACACATCATTATGGTTCACATGGTTCACTCGTGTGTGTGTGTGTGTGTGTGTTGTTTTCCCCTCTGCTTCAGCTCTGACCTCATCCTGTCAGTTCATACCTCTGAAATGGAGCAGTGCTCCTCTTCTGTGAAGCCACTGTGCAGACGAGTGGCAAAGCGCCGTCAGCCACGAGATGGTTTGAATCTCTTTTGGTTTCCCGAGGAAGAGAAAACCAGGATTCAGAAGATTCCTTTGCTGTTTCTGTCCCTTTTCTCTGTTGGAACGTGTGTTACTGTTCGGTGTTGTGGCCGATGATCAACTCGAACGATTTCGTTCCAAACGTGCCACATCGATGCTTTGGTTGTCCCAAAATCCCAAATGACTCAATGCATTTAAAACTGCACTAATGCAAGTTGGTGTCTTTCAGCTTATTGTTTTTAGAGAGATGTGTAAAACAGATAGAACCGCCTGCTTAGGCGTCCTAATTTAGGAGGAAGTAAAACAAACCGTGACCTCTCAGTGCTTAGGCCTGGCATTTATTCTCATTTTGTCTCGAGACCTCTTTTTCCAGAGTCGTCTACAATACTGTTGTTTATTGTATATATTTGTTCAGCAAAGTCTTGGGAAAATAATGTCTATCTGCAAAAAAAATCCCTTTCAAAAGATATTTTGATCGTAACTATGAACATCCAGCATCATATGAATAAGATTCCCCAAAAATGCCTCCTGCAGCGTCAATAAGACACATTTTTGGAAAGATTGGGACCTAAAGAATATGAATCGGCAACAGAAATCCCAATAAAACAAAGACTTGGCCTGTTAGGAAGGAGTTTCAGTCAAAAAAACTGTCGTAAATTACGTATTTTATGCCAAAAGAGTGTCTGAATGGGGCATGCTGGGACTTAAAATTGGCGCGGCAGGATTTCCGCGCACGGTTTCCAGAAGGTTAAATGAACATTTTTTGTGTCCCTCAGTCGGAGTGAATGAGCTGCTCTCTGCTTCACGGTGTCGTGTGTTCTGCCTCCCTTCATGTCATCTCTCCAATGCGTCTCCGTACGGCACATCGAGGGGTCACGGCCCACCCACACAGAGACGCCTGCCTGCAGCGTCCTGCACTGAGTCCAGCGGCGCGGCGGCGGCGGCGGCGGCTGCTTTCGCTCTTTCTTTGAACACAGATGTGCTTTCTGGCCGTATGAAAGTCTGCTGCTGCAGGAGTCAGAGGCGCGGTGGCTCGTGAGTCATGTTGTGGTCTTCTGGTGAAACAAATCTGCTTTTGCTTCAGAGACATTCTTTTGTTTTGGTTCATCAAGGCGGCGCTAGTGATGCGCCCCGCGGCGGCGAGCTTCAGCTCAGAGAGTGAGCCATCGCTTGTTGCCGTGATTAGCAAATTTCTGTTTTTTATCTGTCAGGCACAATGAAAATACTGACGTGTGACTGAACTGGGTTTTCTTGTTGTATTGGCATTTTGACCACGACCCCCTCCTCCCTCCTCCCCACCCCCCCGTCCCCCCCCCTCCCCTTTTGAAAACTGCAGCTGAGTTGAAAGCCTCACTGTCAGATCGAGTGATGTCAGGATGCATTCATTTGACCGTAACCGCGGTTCGAGAGCGTCACGGTTTCCTGACCGTGAGGATGGAAGACGCGAGTGGGAGTCACGTCCATCTTTGAACGTGCAGGAGAAACGTAGACGCTGTGTTTTAACCCACGGAGACGATACGGAGGTCACGGCGTGGTGCGTTCAGGGTCCGGACAGTTCACATGAGCAGAAGGAGGTTTCGCTACGCGATGCGTTCACATGTCATCTTGTAAAATGTAGTTTTGGTGAGAAGCTGAACTACATTTTAAAGTTAAAATTAAAGTTTGGAACAACGTTAAAACGGATGTAAGATGATAAACTCATGTTTGGTTTTCAAAAGGATTATTTATGAAACAATATTGGAGAGTTACAGGTGTGAATGAAATGTGTCTATATGGAATATGTATGTATGTGTGTTTATTTATATATATATGTTATTATTATTTTTTCTCTTCATTTCAAATTAATTATCTGATTTAATTGATAGTAATTTAGGATAGGAATATCTAAGCATTTTTTGCTTCTCCCTATACCTTTTCAGTCTCTGTTTTTGTATATTATATATAGAATAATATTGTATTATATAATTAAATAAAACAAACAAACAAATCTGGTGGTTAGAAGGAGAAGTTTTCACAGCGACATTAATTTGATATTAGAGAGATAATTAAGAACTCTTTAACTTCCTAATGATAACTTTAATCAGTAACGATTATTTTACCATAAAATACAAACTTTTATGTCTTAATACTTTTAAATGTGTCTTTTTATGTAAATATATATGCCTAAAGATGACTTTAACAAAGTAAAACAATACAGTTGAAGATGATGATCCATATTTTAGTCGTGAGCTTTCGGCCTATTAGCAATATTCAGCTTAATAACAGTGAAAACCCTCAAACGGATCATTTCTGACATTAAAATAATCTCCAGTCTGATCAAACAGGAAAACTCTCTCCTTGGAAACTTCTGAGCATCAACTCTCCCCGCCGCCAGAGTCTAACGACCTCCTCCTCCTCTTCCTCCTCTTCCTCCTCCTCCTCCGCCGCCGCCGTGTGCGAGCTGCAGCTGCCTCTTCCTGCCGGGCGGCCGCAGAGCGCCGGCCGCGCCGGCCGCCTGCAGGCACTCCTAGATAACTCCTGTCTGATTAGCTCCTTAGGAGGACATTGTTCCAAAAGCAATTCACTCCACTCCCAGTATTAATTTAGTCCCGGGAGAGAGGCCCATCCATCGTGGGCGGGACGGGCCGCGCGCTCGAGGCCTCGCCGGCGGCCTGCTAATAGCACGGCACCTCCTGGCCTGTCACTATAAGTGATAGTCCCTGCGAGTTTGTTGCCTCGTTGCGCGTTTTTTCTCCCATCAGGCAGTGCACCTCTCCTCCCCTCTCTCCTCCCACCTCCTCCCTCCCTCCCTCTGGTTCAGGGCAGGTGTCTCCTCTGTCACGTCCATCGCTCACGCTGCTTGACGAAGGGAAGACACAGCGCCGAACACGACGGGATCGAAAGGTGGTGGTGGGTGGAGGGAAAGGGGTGGTGGTGGGGAGGTGATTCATTGGAAATGTAGCGGTGGAGAGAAAAAGTGTCTGCCAGGTAGTTGGGGAGGGGGAGGGGCTACGAGGGAAAGAAGAGCGGGAGGATGCGATATCAAAACATCGCTTTCAATATGGAAGCTCTGAGAGTGAAGTGAAGGCAACGTGAGCGTTTCTCTGATGCGCGACGCACCTTTTTTCTTTTTTTTTCTTTTTTATTAATAAAGAACCCGAGCTGTTTTTAAACCGACGGGGGATCCGAGCACACAAAGTGCTTTTTTTTTTTGTTTTGTTTGAGAAGCGAAGCTGCACGGCGTCATCAAAACCAGGAGGCCTTCAGTTCGGTCTGAGCGGTCGGAGGCCGGACCTGTGATGCGCCGACGCATGCTGGGATGAAAGATAGAAACGCGTAGAACAGGTGTCAAACATATGAATCCGGCCCGCAAGGGGGTTCGATCCCAAAAAAAAAAAAAAAAATATATATATATTTTTTAATACTAAAATTAGCAGCGCTGGGATTCAAACCTCTGATCCTCTGCTTATCAGACAGACCTGCAAACCATTGATCCACAGTCTCAACTGATGTGAGCACTGATATTATTGTGTTAGAAGTTGTTAGACATGGATCACGTCGTGAAAGTGACACAAACGCGTCACAAAGCGAGGGAATCTGCAGAGGAGGAGCGCCCAGGCAGATAAACAGCTGGCTGATGTCTAATATTTTGGTCTTTATGCTTCTAGTTAATTGTTGAAAGACCTTAAAATAGAGTTCATCATCTAAAAAACCTTCACCAATGATTTAAACACAGTGAAACATTGTCGTTAATAATGCGTTATCATGCTGTGATTTTTCTAGTCCGGCCCACTTGAGGTCAAAATGGGCCGCGTGTGGCTCCTTCACTGAAGCGGGTTTGACGCCGTGTTGTAGAATAAACGCAGCTCGGCAGTAGAACGGGCCTCTATCTTTCGCTCGGCATCGACGTGACTCTTCCTCATTGACTTTCAGATGCTGTCGCCAAGTCGAGAGGTTGCCGGCGTGTTTCTCGCCGGCCTCGGCGGCTCGGCTTCCCGACAGCGAGCGGCATCGAGTACTTTTCCTTTCCAGCCGGCGTCTTGGCCGCGAGAGCCGCCGAGGAGGGCGAACGGCTTCGTTCACGCTCTCCAAATGCAAACAAGCCGGATCTCTGACGGCGCTTTGACACGGGAGGCGCTCTGAATTACAAAAAGCGTGCGTGTGATGTTTCCCGGCCGAGGCGGGCGGGGGGGGAGGGGAGGGGGTTTGGCAACGCCGGCCGCTCGCCGTGGGAACGCTGTGCTCGGCGTTGTCAAGCGACCAAAACGCTGAACCGCGGAAGCTCACGCACCTTGTTCTCGTGCCAGAGAGAGGAAGAGTGTTTTATTAGGTCTGTGAAATCATTGATGGATAACACCTGCGTTTCAGCTGGATACCCACAATGCAACATGAGTGTCTGTGAGAGTCGAAGGCCTCTGCGGGTCAACGGGCTGTGAATGTGTGCGGGGCTTTTTAAAAAGGTTCGTCATGTCCGTACAGTTTGATATCTCAGGAACTCTTTGGGTAAAGTTCTGGCACAAAGGTCCACCTGGATGAAGGGATTTGATTTTGGAGGTCAAAGGTCAAAGCCACTGTCACAGCAGTTGCTTTAATACTTTATTGTTTTTGACGGACAGGTTTCTACTTATTCTGTCAAACTCAATTGTTACGGCTCATTTCTATTTCTTACTTTAATAATAATAAGACACAGGCTAAAGGCATATTTAAAGACGGAGGCAGCACTCGCTGTGCTGCACGTGCGTCCTCGTGTTGGTATTGTTTAAATAACACATTTAACAAACAAGCTTTATATATTATAGACTTCACCTGGACGTTTTCATCTTCTTCCGAATTTTTGTCCAAAATGACGGACAGCGTCCAGATGTTTGTTAAAATAATTCCGTCAATGATGGAAATAAATATTGTCTCAGCACGACGTCTGTGTCCTGTGAAACATATCTTTATTGAGATAAATTGTGATGTAGATCTTTGCTCTACCTCCTTCACACTTTGAGCGTATTTCTTCAAATTCGGCACAAACGTTCACTTTGATGTTCACGGTGGAGCAGATTGCACTACGGAGGTCAAAGGTCACATTTCCACTCATAATTATGACAATATAAACCATGCCTGGCAGGATAACGTAATAAAGTGGTGACATTTGGACGGATTCGTCTGTTAAACTGCAGCATGCCTGCATGGCGGAGGCAGTCACTGTCGTTTCTTTTGTGTCTGTAATGCTTGACTCCATCTATAAGGTATGTCTTTTCATTTCCTCGCCTCCTCTTAACGTCCTCATCCGTGCGTACCTCCTTCCTCCTCCCGTCCATCAGCATCAGCACCCAGATGTTCGCCTCAACCCCTGATGTGTTTTTACATTAAAAATACATCCCATCCACAATGTGCTGCCGTTAGAGTTCGGGGGGGTTGGGTGAGGGGGTGAGGGGGTTATGATGGTATGAATACGAGAAGAGAAAAGCAGAGCTGAGGATTATTCCATCAACCCAAAGTGTCAGCCAGGTAGAGCGAGCGATATGGCCCAGAGGTTGAGGCGGCGCGGTGCCCCGCAGCAGCTCGTGTGAACGCCTCCATTAGAGATCTCGTTGCATCGAGTTCATCGACTGCTGCTGCATAATTCATGCGCGTGCACCGGCGCGGCGGCTTTTCTGGGTCTTTTAGTGTCGAGACAGAAGCGTGACAGGTGGCGGCGGCTCGCTGGGGAAGCGCACATGCATGTGCACAAAGCAGGACCCGGTGTTGCAATGTGCAGCACTGCCATCGTGTGGTGAAGGCCGGTAATGTCACCACACTCACTGTGTGGCTTTGCAGCCGTTTTAATGGAGACGGCAGTGTTGACTGCTTCTCATTATGTCTCTTTTTTTTCAAAATCCACATGACCAACACGACTGCACGAGGTCGCTTTTTCACCCACGTCAACATGGCGCCATGTTCTACTTATTTATCTTATTGCATTCTCTTATACCTTACTCTCATGACATTGTTATACACTTTTACACACAAACTTTTTCTTTTTCATGAACGCACACAATGCAACATTTTATATTCATGTCATCCTGTCTTATCTTACATCCTATTGTCCTTACATCCATGTCTTCATAGGACTTATTCTGACTAGTTTACTGCTAATCCGGCATGTTCTCTCGCCCAATAGATGCCATCGTATCAATATTGACCTACAATGTAGGATTTTACCGCCGAATGTGATCAAAAACATTCTGAAAAAAGTGGATTGTAAGGATAATCGTGAATATTTCGTCATCAGTGACTTTAAGAAGCTTTCTAGCTCAACAACATGGTCGAGAAGGGGCAAACTGGAGCCTAGTTTAAGCCAGTATTACAGTATTTAGGGGACCTTATGATTTATGATTATGAGTGTAACATCAGTCGGCCTTCAGCTATAGGTGATATTGAACATTTGAAGGAGCGAAATAATGAAATAAGGCAATATTGAATTCATGAGTCCTATGAAGAGAGTATTGGGAAATAAGAGGCGTTTAATTTCACTAAAGATAATATTTGTTTCTCACAAAATGCAATTCATACTGATTTCAGTTTATTTTAGTACCATTTTACGAGTTTTAAGCATGTCGGGGTGACATCGGGATATTATTGTGAATTGCAATTATTTTGGCCGAGAAAAACTCAAAACTACTGAATTCGACTAAACTTTTCTTGAGGAGTTGAGTTTTTTTTCAATGAAATGAAATGATGACTTGGTTGTTAACTGCATAACAAAATATATTAGAGCACACGAGGCCAATTAGCCGAGGTTAGCGACCAGTTGCTAATTAGCATTGCAGTAGCATTAGCACAGTCTGACGCAGGGCTCCACATAATACTCCCCGTGACTACATGACATCGCCCTCGCCAAACTTCACAGGGAACATCGATCCGTTCTCACCAGATCACAAAAACAAAGGTTTGTTAGCACGTTAGCACGTTAGCACGTTAGCGTGTCGTTCACTACCGACGCCACTGGCCTCACTTGTTCGGCTGACTTCAGCAGTTTAGAAACTCAATTGTCTCGCTGAACTCAAACCGCCGACTCTTCATGGACTCACAGCGGCGCTGCGCTGCAGAATGAATGAGGAAACACTGGGGTGGATATTTGTTGGTATTTTTGGCCTTTAAAAAAAGTGATTTTCTTTGACCTGGCGGGGGTTCCCGAAACATAAGTGTGTTTTGTAAAAGGTTTGCCTCAGAAACAGCCGTCCCAATGTGTGAGTAGTGAGTAAAAGTACATTTAAATCTCTCCTTGACGTTTACGTCTGAAACTCAGCGTCCCATTTCGTCGCAATGAAATACGAACAGTGGGAGCAATTTATGCCATTGGAAGTTTCTGGGAAGCAAGAAAAAAGTAAGAAGTAATCGTCATATTGAGATTTTATTCCTCCGAAGCCGTTCTCCCCACATCATCACAGCCAAATGACACATAAGTGCTGGCGTTGGGATGAAGACGGGGCCGGGCCGGTTCACCACACGAGATTGTTTTCGGGGAGCTCCGCGTCCTCGACAGGACTTTGAGCCGTTGCAGAGCGCCGGCAAATCATTTTAATGAGGTTCATATCACCGAGAGACAAACCCACGGAGAGAAAGCGAAGGCAGAATTAACGCTGACGCACGCGCGACCCGGGGAAGTCGAGCTAAAGTCGCCAAAGACGCAACCTCCGAAATAATGTTATGCTAACGGCGTAGACGCTTTCTTCTTCTTCTTCTTCTTCTTCTTCTTCTTCTTCTTCTTCTTCTTCGTCTTCCCGCCATTGTCGACAACGCTAATGTGTGTAAGCAGCTGAGAGTCTTGTTTTTTCTCCCCCTCCGACAGAGCGGAGAATCAGCAGGAACCTGTCATCAGCCATGTTAATGCCGGCTCCAAGGCAAACATGAAGATTAACTGAGGAAACTATAATAGTAGTACTTGAAAAATGGAGCAACGTCTTTTTTTCTTCTTCTTCTTCTTCTTCTTTACAATCCTCCCGACCAAGGCGAGGTTGTTTATCACTCAGGCAAGATGTTTGGTTGCCTGCCTTGCATGTCTGCTTTTTTTTTTTTTGGGGCCCTTAAGCGGATTTAGCTCCACCCGCACGTTCTCTTCAAAGCACGTCAAGATTCTCCACGCACACTAATGAGGTAAATGGATGGCTTTTGTTTCCTTCACAGTTATACAAGCCCCCCCCCCCCCCTCCTCCCGCCCCTCCCCCTCCTCAAAAGTGCTCTCATGAGTTATACAAGAGCTGTTGCGGAAATCAGCCTCGAGCGTTTCATCAAATTTGCAGCTCTACAGAGTGATCAATTTGCGCTGCAATATTCATCTGCCATGCGAGCGCAGACATAATCGTCACCTACGCACGCACACATGCAGATTTTGTTTTCGCCAGCGCGACAGAAAAAGCAGTCATGATGCTATTTGTTCTCGTTAGAACGATGTAATTTTGTTTATCAAAACTCTTGTGCGACGGTGACAAAAAAAAAAATGTCGCTGTGACAGATTTTTCTCCCTTTTATATTATAATTTTTTTTAAACGCAGGTAGAGTGTGTGTGTGTGTGTGTGTGTGTGTGTGTGTGTGTGAGGATCATACAAATGAATGCACGTTCAGGCACCGCACTCTGATCTAATCACAGGAGGGAGAAGAAGCAAATCACTTCTCTCAGAACAGCGAACGCTCGGAAAAGGAATGAAAGAAGCAATTTGAAGAAGAAAAAAAAGGCACTTTAGATCCCGACCTGAGAAGTTTCACTTCCTGACACGAAGCAGTGCTTATAGGCAGTTATTTCCAGATGTGTGGGTTTGCGAGGTGACGTGAGGACACGTATCCTCAGGGTGGGGGGGGTGGGCTCTAACCTGTGAATTACAGCCCTGCGATGGCACAGAGTGGACCCAGACGTCCCTCTGGGCCAAAACTGTGACTGAACTTGAATGGATTAAACACAAAAATCTGGCTTGTGTTGCGCTTACGTGCGTATTGACAAGGAAATGTAAAGGCTTGACAATGTGGGACATAAATAATGGTTCAAAAGGAATTGTGCAGTTCAATATGGAGCTATGTTTGAAAAACAAAAAGCCCAACTTCTGAGCCTCTTTGTTTCTGCACATCCGTCAGTGAAGGAACACGTTGTGCGTAAAGTTACTAGTCGAGTAGTTTTGCGGTAAAGTTGTGACGACGACAGGGCCTGGCTACACGCTGCAGCGCACGTGAAGGAGGTAAAATACTGATATGTTGCTAATACGACGCGCTAAACTGCATTAAAAGTGCTCACGTCTAATATTGTATTAATATAATGTTGTTCATCTCCGTCTCTTTCCTCCCTCACTTGAATGCAACAGCTGGATGAAAGAAGGTCATTCTCTGGGAAGGAGAAGCAGGTGAAGCACACGGATGCATCCAGAAATAAAATCATCTAAAGACCCCCCATCGCCTCCTCCGTGTGGTGAACATCACAGCCTGATGGCACATAACAGGGTCAGAGCATGAGAGAGGATTTCTTTCTTTTCTTTGTATTTTTGTTCATAAAATGGAAATCGTCGTCTCTGCAGGAAGTCTATTTCTTGAAAGCCGTTCAGCATTTCATACAGTACTTTCCTCTGTGATTTCTCTTTCTATGTGGACCAGTCGCTGGGGATGAGCGAGCGATATCGGCGCCGCGCTGCGGCTGACCCGTGATTTCATCTCATTTCTGCGTCTGCGCTTCTGAAAAGCCGTCCAGTGGCCGACACCAGCTGCACTGAGGAGCTCTGTGCTTCCCACTGGAGCCAGTGGAGGTTGAGCAAAAGGTTGAAAAGGAGTCTGGACGCGTGTTGTGGACGTTTGATCTGATGTCTCGAGGCTCTCGGAGGCGTCAAAGTGAAGAGAGGTGACGGCGAGGGCTGCACTCGACTATCATTCATCGGGCGCCGTCGTCTCATCGTTCGGTGATTGTTTTCATTTTCAGATACGTCTCCCCACAAAAAAATCACTTTACATTTTTCATTTACCAGATAAGTGTTCAGACGTTTTGTGGGAAAAAAAAGGGATTCAGCTTAAGAAAAACATAAAAAGGAAGACGATCAAAACATTGACGACACAACAAACTCAATATTGGCCAAATGCCAAATGCCATACAGTCCCATGATGGCCGAGAGGCAACTCATCTGCATTGATGAACAGATGAGTAGTTTTGCTCTCAGAGAATACAAACGATCCCACCAGACGCACCTTTCTCTGAAAATGAGGATGTTATTCAACAATGTGTTGACACTAAAGTGGGTCTCTTCATCTTTTTTCTACATCTTAGTTTTCCCTCCTTCATGGTCCCCAGAGGAAGACTCCTCCTGACTCTTACCTGCGTTGTCCTTTAAGCTCAGAGCATCCAGCTCTCGTGTGTCTGGACGTTGTCTTCATGGCCTGAGTTGTTCGCATCGTGCGGCGTGAAAACTCACTTTTAAAAATCTGCTGTCAAGTGAGCCTTCATTCGCCGAGTGAGACACAGGCATGAACATAAATGACCGTCTATTCCTGGTGTTACGGTAAAGTGGTGGGCTACGGTGGCTCAGATAGCACAAAAAGCATTCAAACGTAATTTACCAATATCCCAATATTCAAACTGCTATAAAAACAGATTCTTAAACGTGTAAAGTAAACTTACAACACAGTCTTGTTCAGACTGACCTCTGCTATGCACATGTGTATGGACATGAGGTTTAACTGTACAGTTTTGGAGAAAAGTGACTTCAAATTCAGCTTAAATGTAATAATGATATTCATAACTTCACAATTTCCAATATTCAAACTGCTATAAAAACAGATCCTTAAACGTGTAAAGTAAACTTACAACACAGTCTTGTTCATGCTGACCTCTGCCATGCACACATACATGGCCATGAAACTTTACTGTACAGTTTTGGAGAAAAGTGACTTCAAAATCAGCTTCAATGACATAATGATATTCATAATTTCACAACATTCAAACAGCTATAAAAGCAGATCCTTAAACTTGTAGTAAAGCCTGAACAAGACTGCATTGTAATTTTACTTTACTAATTCAAGGATATGTTTTTATAACAAAACATTGAATATTGTGACATTATGAATATCATTATTACATCTAAGCTGACTTTGATGTTGGTAATTGACTTGAAATGATTTCCAGCTTGTTTCCGACTTTTGTCTTTACACACAAAAATAACTGTCTTGTGCCTCCTGCTCTTTAATCACTGATATAATCGTTCTCATTTCCATAATTTCCCGCTTGTGTTATGCCACAACAGAATGATTTTGGCTAAATTGATGGCAGCACATGGTGTTGACCAGCAGGCGTCACCGAGCAGCTGATCATATCATTACTGTCTCAGCGTCAGACAGAATAAACAAACGGTATGTTCGTCTGAAACACAGCTCACACATACGTGTGGAGTGGCTCAAGTTCCCTTCTTGTCTTCAGTAGATATTTCTTAATAAATTCGCTCATTTAACCATTTATAGACAGAAAGAACGAGTCTACGTGTGTGTGTGTGTGTGTTTCAACAACGGTAGAAAACTTCACTCCGTTTCTTGTGCAACAGTGACATAAGTGACATAAACGTCACAACTCATCTCTGATTATTCTAAGCAATGCATGTGCAAAAAACATACTCTAAACTTAAACGCAAAATGAAATACAAAAATACAAATCTAAATAATATAATATATAAATCTGAGTCTAAATTACTGTTACAATTATAATATGCAAAATGGCACTAACAAGGTGAATTGCCATGAAGATGCAGACACTCATATGTCCCCCCAACCGGGATGATATTCATTTTATTTAGTACTCTTGTGCCGCTTGGCCTTTAGACGCACATGAAAGCTCAATATATTCTCCAACTTTTCTCTCGAGGAGCCAGAGCGAAGCCTCGTTCTGCTCCTCCTCATCCGTCAAAGTGACGATGCGACTGCAAAAGGAAAAGAAAAACCAACACGGCGCATACATTGAAAATGCTAAAGACAGTTTATTAGTAGACACTCATCAGTCAGAAATAATAACCTCCTGAAGAATGTCTTCCTGAAATACACCATTTGATTGGCAGTGTAAAATAAGGCAAAGGGCTTAAGATCATATTTTATACACTTTTGCACCAACAATAAACAGTTATACATTCACTTGTTACTGTAGTTACGCTTTGATAAATCGCTCCGAACACCCACATACCAAGAAAACTTTATTAGCTGGGGTAAAAGGGGGGCGGGGCAGTTATGCTCATCATAATGCGGCAGCTGTTTTTGGCCAGAAGTCGGCTATACCGACATACAATCTGACCACGAGATTAGATTTTGGAATTGCAAAAGCCAACACAGTATACTGACAAAGGTTCAAACGATCACCATCACCGCGTAAAGGGCACTACCACCAAAAGTGTTAAAGGTCTTGAAAAGTTGATTATACTGTGTATAGATTTAGATATAAATTTCCCTCTCGCTCGTCGGCAAACACCACTCTTCATGAAGTGTTTCGTGACAATTACACACAAGCGTGGAGCTGAACAGTGAGCGCTGCTTTACGGGCGACTGGCCGTGGGTTAGTTCTTCTCTGCGCTCGTAAAAAAATATACCGCTCTCTTGATTTTACGTAACTTTTACTCTGTATTCTGTTCGTTCAAAGTATTTCTGCGTATATATGTGACCCCCCCCCCCCCTCCCCCCTCCACACACACACACATGTACTCATCTGCATCCATCATTTTGGCGTCCTAGTCATCAAATGTAGTCACTTTAACATCTCGCTCACAGCACGGGAAGCTTCAACTTTCATGTGGAGAAACCCTACGAGAGGTTTCCATTCACTCGATACGACGTTGGAGATTTACAGCACACGGTCATCATTATGACCTTAATAATACATCTTCCGCATGTTTCATCTTCAGAAGGGTTGTAACCGAGCCTCAATGTGAAGGTTTGAGGGCTCAGGTTACGAGGATTAGTTTTTTGTGTGTGTGTGCGGTTTCCATTTGCGCACTTTTAATCTGACCCGACCTGCAACAGGAAGTAATTAGGAAAACAAACAAAACAAGGTTGTCTGACTTCAGTGCCAGCTGTTGTGTTGTGTTGGGACTAAAGCCGTCTGATAAAGTTGCACACGAACAGACTGGACCTTCACTTTGTGTCTTCTAGCCGTGTCTGTGGATGTTTCCGGGGGGAAAAACAATTGTAAATCATCCAAACATTTCTTTCAGTATCACACAGCCGACACACACACACACACACACACACACACACACACACACACACTGGGTTGCTCGGGGTAAAGATGTCTTCGGCCAGGATGGGTAACTATGGGATGCAGCTCGTCTGTACAGGGTCTATTACCATAAAGACAGACCAAACAGTTTAGGTATAAGAGATCATTTCCAAAAGACGAATATCCATTTAAAAAAATAATAAATAAATAAAATGAAATCCTTCACTACCTTTCGAAGCACCGAGTGGAATCAATTCATCCGTCAAACCGAGTCGTCTCCTGGCAGAGCAAATGTTTGCAGTCATTTAGTTTCTCCAGAGTCAGACGTGTGATTTTTTTTTTCTTTTTTAGTTTTTTAAGCTGGTGGATATTTTCTATATTTTGGAAAGAAACTCTTCTGTAACGCGACAACTCTACATCGTTATTACTGAAAGAACAACATATGACATCAAAAAGGAAATTAACATACCTTCACCATAAGCACTGAATATATATATTTTAGAAATACATAGAAAAATAGATAGTCATCTGAATGCCCATTATACAATTGTACACAGTAGTGTCAGGAAGAAAAACACAAAAAAGCCTTAATGGTGGTGAAGAGGTGCGATACATACACAATGTGGAGTTACTGACGCTGTGAGAAGTGAAAGCTGTGCAGTGACATGAGGTGTTTAAGTTTGGACGCATCTTTTCTTTAAAAAAAAAAAAAAAAGTCCGAATCATACAATTTCCTATTTTTGTGGAATTTTGTTCAGCTCATTTTTTTGTTTGAAATTTGAGCCGGTTGCTTGACAGACTGCAGAAAGTGGATGATTAGTCAGTCTGTCACACCGGTAGGCTTCAGACGGACGGCGCTGCATCTGGATGTCCTGCATTTGACGGCAGAGTAAAGTACCTCCACGGTGATGTGGCACCTGCAGCCCGCGTGCGCGTGTGTGTGTGTGTGTGTGTGTGTGTGTGAGTAAGTGTGTGAGACAAAAGCACAAACCTGTCGGACAAAAGTTAGAAGTACAAAAATTGCTACAATAGGTGCACACGGCGTCCGACTGGGCAGCACTCGACACATTTTCAAAGATCTCTACTATTTATAGCGTTTCACCGCGTTACGGTTTATGTTCAATAAAACCATTTACATGAAATATCTGTATTAGTATGCATTAATACATAGAGGTATATACCGATGCCCGGGCCGGCTGTGAGTCAAATGGTTCATGCAAATATTTCCAATTAATCAATATTTAAATTGCAGGATACGAGGTCGAGCATTACTCAGATCTTAATGAGGTCGACCGAAGCGACTGCATTCGTGAATGTTTTGGTATCATTATTCTAAAGGCAGGTCGTAGAGGCTCCACAATCACTTATTACTTTAGGAATAGGATTAAAAAGCTGTAATAAATTGCACCCATGTGGCGCGCATGGTGACTCAAACCATAAAAACGCATTTGCAAACCCTATTTGACTCACAGTAAGGCATGATTTAAAGCCTGTAGAACAATAATACCCTTTAGTTCTTTTGAATACAACATTTATATTTGTAGCTCACCATGTGCTAGTAGTGAATAAATAACTTTGATTTCAGGACAATTTAGAGTACTTGATATACCTTTTCATCACGCGGTTGAAAATGAAGATAATCTGGTAGAAATGTATGCATAAAAAAAGCAGCTTTTAGCGGAGTCAAGACGATTGTTGTTCAGCCTCTCCGATGTCTCTGCTTCGAGGCGAAGGTCCATGTGAGCGTGTGATTACAGCCTCTCTTTGTCAAAATGACTGTCATGGTAGCGATGCAGACGTGGAATGTGACTCGTGGTTCGAGAGTTGATCGAAGTCCGTCAATATAAATCCTTGAAAGGCTTGGTGTAGTTGAACATCAGGTAGTCCGTGTAGTAGAAGTCGTAGATCCGCTGTCTCTCCAGCGTGCTGACCTGCGAAAAGTATTTTTGTGTGATGTTCGTGGAGGTTCGCTTGTCGGCCGGGTTCCTGTCTTTGAAACTGGGCAGCTTGACGTTGGGCGGAGCGCCAGTCAATCGCAGGAGGAAGTTGGACTCCTCCTCCATGTTCTCGAACTTCCCGATGAAGTCGTAGTCTATGAGACAAGGGTTGCAGAGCTGGTTGGCCTGCTCCCAGTGGATGTCCATGCCCACGGGCCGGTGGACGTCCAGCAGGTACTGGACGAACTCCTTGAACGTGACCCCGTTGCCCGTCTTCAGGGCCTCCGGGGACGGGTTGGTCCTGTACTTGGAGATGATGGGTTTCCCGAACAGGCTGTGGTAGTAGTTGTTGGGGTTCTCGAACTTGTCCCTGTAGGCCGACACCATTCTCTCCAGGGGCTCTCGGACGAACAGGACTTTGGTGTAGGTCTCCAGCCGGTGCATGATCCCCTTTCGGTCGAAGGTGTTGAGCTCCCTGAGATAGTGGCCCTCGTGGACCGTGTCGTGTTGGATGCTCTGAGCGTTGGCGGCCAGGCCCGCCAGCACGATCAGGGTCCTCTTCCAGTTGGAGCAGCCGGCCTTGGGCACCTGGCAGTACAGCAACTTGTACTTGTCCTCCACGAAGAGGTTTTTCACGTGGTGTGCCGTGATGGTCTTGGAGATGCTGCTTTTGTACTTGGCGCAGATCTCCTTCATCAGTTGCCGCCGGGCGATCTGGACGTTGGCGAGCTTCTTCCACCTGTCGGGGTTGAAGGAGCCAGGGGCCGAGGGGGAGGAGGACGTGAAAGAAGACGAGGAATCGCCATTGGCGGTGTGGTGGATCGGGGGACTTGTTTTCAGCAGCTTGCGTTGCCTTTTGGACACGTGGACGAGGGTAATGTCCTGCTCCCGGGACCCAGGGGAGGACGCCTGTCTGCTCTGCTCCCGGGACCCAGGGGTGGACGCCTGTTTCATCGCCTCAAAGTGCGGGAACTGCATCGGAGGGATGGGGCTGGACAAGACGCCTTCGGTCCGGTCCTGATAACTGTCCGATTTGCCCCTCTCTCGGTCCTGCGTGGAAAGAGTCTGCACAACAAAGACCAAGAAGAAAGGAGCACTGGGTTACTACTCGGTGGTGAAACCTGGGCAGAGTAAGCAGAAGCAGCCACGTTGAAGCCCTCACGCTGTCTTCAGTGTTCACACGAGGCCACTTGATGGGGCTGTTTCCCCACACCTCAAACAAAAGGTCTGACTTTGTTCCAGGCAAATGTCACACACTTCCCAATGCCTTCCATGACCTATCAATAAACTGGTCTGAAATACCAAATAAATGTCTTATAAACACCTAATGGGGAATGTAAATTGGAATCATCTACTGCCTGATTACCATCAGATGATGCCCTAGGCCATTATGCATTTTGACATTTTATTTCAATTAAACGCCGTAATGGCGCCATAAAGCCAATGGACTGGATGTATAATTTTAATTTTACAACAGACAAGGTGATGAGACCGTCATGAATCTTGGCTCATCTCCCCCCTCCTGACTTAAATGGCCATATTCTTTCCACTGCGGGGACATCTGGAAGGGAAGGTGGGGGAGAAAACCACCCCAAAAAAAGGAGGTAGAGGCTCCTCCCCGTCTGTTTTCCATGTGCAAGACGACGAGCATGGAGCGGCGAGCTAACACGCCAGACATCACGCTCGTCGAGGGTTCTCGGAGGGGTAAACTGAGAGCAGATACAATACTGCGAGCGCTGACATAGAAACATAGAGACCTCCCTCCTCTTTGCTCATCTACCTGGACCTTGATGCTACCTGTGACTTTATAATGCTAATCTGTGGCAGTTTAGGACACATGACACTTAATTGAGTTTAATTTTGCTTAATTGAGTTTTCCCCGGCCTCATGACTGTCCAAAATGTCAAAGTTGCACGTCCACAAATGGATGGATTAATCCTAAAGTGGCAATGTTTCTAAAAAAAAACAAAACCCCTCGTGGAAAACGATGAGCCTCCTGTGTGAGACTGTGTGACTTGTGTGTTTCATCCAGATTAAAAGCACACTAACCAGGAAGGTGAACACTAGTAAAAAAAATCTTCCCCCTGGACGAGGCGTGAGGAGGTGTGATCACACCGCGAGGAGCCGAGGTCTGATTCGACTGGGACTGTTTACTCTGTGAAGTCTGACTGGCTGAATGCACAGTGTGAGGTCAGCCCCTCGACACAGATCCTATCAGACACGCTGGGAGAAACAAGGCCGACAATCCCCCCCCCCCCTCACACACACACACACACACACACCACCACCCTTTTTTTTGCAATAGACAACAGTTGGGATGTGTGTTTTGGGAGCAACAGCGTGAACGCGTACCTCTCTGGACTGCCGTGGAGCGCTTCTAAGCTTCCCGCCTAGAGAGAAAGAGAGAAAAAAGAGACACAATAATCAGCATTTAAGCAAACAACATGTTTATTTTTTCTCCCCCTGTGCTGTATGTGAGAGTTCGGCGCCTCCAACGCATCAGAGGCTCCCAATAATTGAACGTTCCTATCACTTAGCACACTCCTCTTTTGATCCCGGGGAAAAGCAACCGCTGCTCTACGAGTCTGAACCGAGGGACGACAGGTAGCTCTATCTGTGTAATGAGCTGCCACAGGCATGAAAAGTTGGTAAATGAGCTGCGCTCCCGGTAGAAGCACTGAGGGTGTGTGAGACAGGAAGAAAGAAAAGAGACGCAAGAAAAGGGAGACAGAAAGAAACCAGCAAAGAGAAGTACAGAAGTTGTAGTTTTTTGCAAAAACCAAAAGGAGAGACGGAGCGAGAGGAGGATGCGGGTTGCCGAGTTTCTGGAGGACGGCAGGAGAGTGATGGAGACGTACAGATTGGTTTTGGTGGCGGCTTCGGGGACAGCTGGTGAGCGTGTATTGGCAGATGTGCGGCAGCCGGACAGACGACGTGTTTAGCGGTCTGTCTCCAGCTGGACGTCTCCTTTCCTTAGCCCTTCCTCACCTCCATCCTCCTGATATATAATCAGGCTGACAGCTCCGAGTGGGGCTGCATGGCTGCTGATGGGGGGGTTCGGGCGAGGGTAGTGGGGGGAGGGAGACACCTCCGCTTGAGTGGCCTGTCACTTCCAATTTGAGGCTGAAAGTGATAGGAACCTGCGAGACGAAGGGTGGAGGTGGCGGGGGGGGGAGGGCGTAGATGCGGCCCACAACCTTCCCTAAGTGATGAGATCTGCAGAGCCGGCCGTCTCGCTCTTAAACACGGCGTCGGGGGGTCGGGAGGCCATGAAGACGCGTAGCGCAGTTGTTGTTTTAGATCCGGAGAGAATCCTTTTCCCTCGGCTTCGTTCTCCCCAGGAAGGAGGAGGAGGAAGAGGAAGAGGAGGGAGGAATAATACGGCGGCGAAGCGGGCCGAGGAGACGGCGTGTGTGACATTTTATAATCTTGTCTGGCCGCCGCCGCGCTCATTTGATCTCATAACCCCTCGTGGTAGTTTGTGCAGGATGCACTTCTTTGATATCAGTTTGCAGCGTTGCAGGCTGGGAAACGAATTAGTATTCTCCGCCCTCGACGCACACAGCGGCCACCGCCAGAGGAACGCGTCCACATCGGTGTCCGCTGCTCTGGACTGATCATCCCTCACAGCCTTCACGGCCTCGTCCGGACACGCGCTGGGTTATTGATCTGGAGAAGCCCACCGAGGTGGTAATTGAACCCTCCCAAGGTTTAGCTGGAGGTGTTCTGTCTGGCTGGTTGTTCCAGGTTCGTCACAGCTGTCGATGTCATCATTTTCACACTTTCCCCTTCTCCATGTCGCACCATCAAGGCAGCATTTCAAACGCGTTATTGTGGCAGTAGGAAAACGTGTATTTAGTCGCCCGCTTGACATTCATTTCCATCATTTCTTTCCGCAGAAAAATGAGACGCGGCGAGGCCAAAAGGGGCGCGAGCGCGCGGGACACCCGGGTGTCCCGTTCAGCAGCTTGTTAGAGTTGTTTTTTTTTACCAAAGAGGATCTGACACGTCTCCGTTTGATTGCATAAGTCGAGGCTTGAACAGCGAGCGACACGCCGCGCCCGACAACGCACGGCTCCCTCGAGTCGGGAGCCAACGTCACATTTCACCAGAGGAACATTTTTCCTTGATAAGAGCACAACTGAAACACGTAGTAGAACAACGTACAGCAGAGTTTCAGGGGGGGATTTGTAAACATCATTTATCTCTGTAGTATCTCTTTGGGCGAGGGCAATAGTTGCCGTTTGATTGCAATTTCACACTCAGTCAATTCCACTCAGTATAACTATGCTATTGATTTTTACTGCTGCACGGAGGTTTCACGCCGTGAGATGCAGAATCCCGGAGCTTCCGCATAGAGATGTTGTTACAGGAGAAATGTCTTTCCGAAAGCGTCTTTTGTACGTCGTCTAATAACGTAATTATGCTTCTGCTTGTGTGTGATGTGGAAGTTGGTTCAAATTCTCAGATTACAGCCTCATTGATGTGAATATTGGGGGTTTGTGGGTGTCCTCTTGGGCTTTGTTTGACATCATTTCTTTTTTCTGGGGTTCGTATATTGCTCCCAATCTATTACTACTCGATTAATCACGAAAAATAATTGGCAACGAGAGCAGGCGTTACAGTTGAAGCCCTCGTTCTGCAGCATCCACACAGGAAAACAGGGATTCTCTGCAGCGCTAATGGAGCGATTCGGGATAAATGCACCAAGGGGGGAGTTGGGTAATGGCAAGAAAACAGTCAACCAATAAAGCTGAAGTTGCTCTTATCCCCAGACAATTCACGTCAAACTCTGGTGTCTTCTTTTGAACGCCCTCAAGGGTTCTGCTCAACTCGTCCACAGATAAAAAAAAATCCGCTTCCCAGATCGTCCGTCACAAAGTTGGCCTTTCAAGGTACTTCACTGTCATTTTCCTGGTGACTGAAGCTCGCCGCAAAGCGCCCTCTGTTTGCCCTCCAAAGTCACCTCGATCGCCGCCACCCCCCCCCCCCCCCACCCCTTCATACCTCCATCCCGGAGCCTCTGAATATTCATGCAGACGACCCGGCGTCACCGCAGGGAAGCATGTAAGCAAGGGCCACATCATTAGCGGATCCATTATCATCCTTCCCCTCTCAAAAGACCCTCTCTGACAGAGAAGCACATCAAACACCCTCTTCCCCGCCGCCGCCGCCGCCGCCGCCGCCGAGGAGGAGCAAAGGACGAAAAACAATGTGAAATAATGAGCTTATTAAGTGAAGGATTGTGGCCCCGGTGTTGCGGGGGGGAACTCGTTAAATGCCCGGTCCTAACCGGAGGAGACGGTGACGGGGGGATGGTGGGAGGAGGTGGCGTGGAGGGGGTGCCAGACGAGGCGTGTCCTCCTCCAGCCCGGCATTCAGGCGACTGCCGCACCGCCATAAAGCCGCCATTAGTCATTCAGCACACTGAGCCGCCGTGACCCCGAGCAGCTGCACTCTCCACCAACAAAAACACCCACCTGCACTGTGCACACGCTCCTCCTCCTCCTCCTCCTCCTCCTCCTCCTCCTCCACTTGACTCTGTGTGGGAATGGAGGGCTCTGGCACGCTGGGGTGGTTTATCAGAGGAGAGAACAGAGGTATTAGGTTTTAAGCTCTGCCTCCATTGATGTTTTAACTTGTTGTGGAGATAAAACAACGATTCAGTCAGCGCTGGAATCCTCCAGGACCGGGCCGGAGAGAGCAGGTGCTGGAGGAGGAGGAGGAGGAGGATGAGGATGAGGAGCAGGCGAAGGAGGGGGGAGGCATCGAGATTGAAGGCGTGCTCGCGGAGGCTCTCTAAAGACCACACACGGGCGATCTGAAATCGGCGTGTGTGTAATCATCTGAGGGGCCGTCTGGCGTTTGAAGCCGTGAGGATTTCTTAAGCGTCCGCGGCTCAAAAGCAGCGGTTTGGCCCGAGAATGAATCAACAGCAACATCTCTAATCCGACCAATTACCACGTCCTGCGAATGAAAAATTAAAAAAAAAACGCCCGGCACAGGACGCGGAGAAGCTCGAGGTTTTACCACAGTTTCAGCAAGAGGACCCCCCCCCCCCCCCCCCCTCCAGAATCAATGAGGGTTTAATATTAGATGAGATTAATGCCCTCCAGGCTCTGCTGTAATTTGATTAATGCAGGTTTCCACATGCTACGTGTGAAAGCTGCACACGGCTGCCGTCCAATCCAGAGTCCCGGGAGTCAGTTCCCCGGGGTCACGACCTCGGCTCCGGATCTGAGGAAGTACGTCCACATCTTCACGGTTGTAGCTACGTTCAAGTGCTGACTCACTCAAGAACTGTACGTGTAGAACGTCTGAGGCCTTTTCTTACCCCAGAGGGATGAAATGAGTATTATGAAAGTCCAACAACGGGGTTCATGGTCAGCATCTTCACCCCTGAAGATACGAGTACTTGTACTTTACTTAAGTACTTTGTTTTGTGCTGGTTTGTACCTTCACTCCACTTCATTTCCTGAGGAAATATAGCACCTTTTTGTCCTCGGCTTTGTTCGTTTAGCCGCTACAATCTCTACTTACATTGCGGCTTTAACACTATACATGAGAACCATACGATCAGCTTATTAAATATGATTAAATATGGTGCGTTTAACGACTCTGCATCATGTACAATTACTCCAATCACGTCACTGAATTAGAGTGCTGCTTATTAACAGTATGGCATTAACATATTTCCTTCATAATAACAGAAAATATATTTTGAATGTAATAATATAGCTGCTGTTTCACCAGGTGCTGAGACAAACTTTTTGCCACATTTGTTATTGTTTTTGCTACAACAATAACACTTCTCACACCGCAGTTTTCACACTTTCCGGCCGGCCGGCTGGACGGAGCGCACGGCCGCGAGCGAGCAGCTGGCGCCAGAAGACACGGCGTGACTTTGTCGGCTTTGGTTGCTTTCGTGCTCATCAACAAAGGTCACAGATGATTGTGCTCCTTTGAAGCTCCATCGTACTTAACGGAGCCCCCCGATGCAGTGAAATGTGTTCGGTGTGAGTCAGCGTGTGAATAAAAACGATCCGCGTGGCAGTTTTTACGATGAAAGGCCGACGTCATTTCGCAAACCAGGGATGTTCATCGACCGGCCTCCGACCCGAAACCCCATCACGACGTCCTCCTGACCTCCTCGGCGGCGCAATTTCTTTTTTTACTGCCCCTCCGAGGGGACGCACACCAGGACAGAGTTATTAGTGAAATCCATTAAACGCGTGATGGTCCACGATGCCATTTGTGTAGCCCCTCCCCCCTTTTACCTCTGACTCCTCCCCTCCTACATAAGGTCAAGTGCTGGGAAGACTGCTAAGTCGCCAGAGATCATTAGTTCTGAATTCAAATTAAAAAAAAGACAGCGCCACATTTAATCAACGTTGCGTCCATGCACCATAAATAACGCCTTCGGCTCGTAATCGTCTGTGGCGATGCGCACAAGGCGCACGAAGACCGGCGACATTGAACGCCGGGCCTCGACAGACGACTGGTATTAACACCTTTGCACTATTTTCAGAGCTCTGAGGCGGCGCAGCTGCTCGACACTTTCCTCTTCGCGCCGCTCCCGTGTGCGCGAGGCGGCGGCTCCGGCGAGGACGTCGCATTACGAAGCGGCGTATTGTTCTCAAGGCGTTTCTGCAGAAAAGATCAGCCATATCTCAGAGTGATTAAATGATGAAGCTATTGAGGTAATGGGATTTTTCTTTCTTTCTATCCCTCTAAATGGACATGCTGTATAGTAATAAAACACTCCTTACAGAGACCCCCCCTCCTTCCCTCCCTTAAAAAAAGGGAAACCACATTTAATGATGGAGCTGCTTCCGTGGGGCAATAACGTAGGTGGCTGTAATAATCCGCCTCATGTTTTAATTTGCTCCAATCTCGGGCTCCTTTTTCTGTGCGATCTTCAAATTCTTCCCCTCACGCTGGGAACGCCGGGCGCCGAGACCCAGCGGGAGGGGAAATAATGAACTCCTCAGATAGGAAGTCTGGCTGAAAAGGGGGGGGGGTATCAAACACGGCGCTGATTACCGTCATGACAATTCATTTTGACACGAATATATATTCTCACAGCCCGACGCTGCTCGAAGTACGTTCAAGGTTAGAAGATGCACAGACTTCCCGGAGCAGATTTCCATGGAAACAGAGAGTCAGAGAGATGGAGAGAGAAAGAGAGAGAGAAAGAGAGAGAGAGGGGGGGGAGTGGTAGGCGGCTTGTTTTGATGCAGCGTAGAGGACGGGGCCTGGCAGCTTGCATGAAGAGCGACGTGTAAACAAATGCTACCTGTCAGCTGTGAGCCCAGGGTTAAGTGAATTATCCCGGCCGAGACGAGGCGCAGGAGGCTTTAATTGGCACATGTCTTATTCAGATGCTGCGCAGCGCTTGACCTATAGGCGAGTACACACTGCAGTACTGCTAGTGCTGCGCGTGTGAACCGCTCCCCTCATTTGTGGGAGGCCGAGGTCTGAAATTTCGGAGAGGAGGCAAGACAAAGGACGCGAGAGGAGCGGCTCGCTTCCACGCGAGGTTTTTTTTTTCTGACCGACTTTTCCGGGGTCACTTTGCGAACAAAGCGGGCGGTGAAATGGAAGGATGGGAGGATGGAGGCGCAGCGTTCAATGGCCGCCGACTGCGTTGATTAGTCGCAGGTCTGGCCCCTCCAACAAGAAGGCCAGCGACCCCTCCCCCTCCCTCCCCCCCCAAAAAAACCAATGCACTGAAGATGAAGCTCTCTCTTGGTATTTTAGGCCCGTCCTGTTACTCAACACTGAATCTCGGGACTCTCCCGGATGATGCGACGGCCCGTTGGGTTTATGAATCATATCAACTTGGTTCTCTGAGAAATCGTGGGTGTTGTCCTTCATTTTGGCTCGACGGGTCTAAACGCCACGACGCCACGAGGCGCCTCGAGGCGGAGGAATCAGATTGAAAAAAAGGCTTCGACGTCACACCTGAACGGCGCCCGCAATTGAGTTTAAAAGTGAACTGATTCAAGCTGCAGATGGTTTTTATTCTTTTTGGTTTTCTCAACACCTTCACCCGGTTATACGAGCTCAGTGATTGCGCTGGGTGTTTCTTCTTGTCAAAATGCACCCTGGGAGATGTAGTTTACATCCATACCATCCATTTTTTTATGTACACAAGCGTGTACCTTTTTTTATATCAAACAACCAGATATTTTCTTTCTTTTACTGATGATTTAATTGGGAGAGTTACATGCCGACTTCCTGAATCATCATTCAGAATATTCTTTTTAAGGGTTGAGTGCGTCGGCGCCGTACCGATCGCAAAAGTCCCCTGAGGCAAATTTGTGATATTGGGCAGTATAAACACAATTGACTCGAAGCGCAATCGCTGCTGCAAAAACCGAGACAGTCTCAGTAACCACGCCAGACTGCTCTTCATCGATTTCAACTCCACGCCGCCAAGTCAATTATTGTAGGTTTAAGCAACAGACCAGTAAGGATTGATACCTCACCCCCCCCCCCCCCCCTCACCCTCCTCCCCTCTTTACCTCCCCCACCAAGTCATCATCAACACCAGCGGCTCACAGCGCCGCTCGCTCTCCTCTGCAAAGTGTCCAGATGACAGTAATGAAACACGCATGGCGTCCAGTTGTCACCCTGGTCACGCTCCTCACTCCCATCGATAGAAGGGTGGGGGGGAAATCGATACTTTGCGTGGCGATAACGTATTGATTCACGGAAGCTGAGTATCGATCTTTTATTTAATCAAATTGCGGTTGAAAAAAAAAAGAAAATATATCGCAATACTTGATGTATCGCAGTATCGTGATAATATCGTATCGGGACTTAAGTATCGTGACAATATCGTCCAGTGGGACGATATTGATCAATAGCAGCCACGACTGTCACCGAGAACTCCTGGCTCTAACGTGTGTGGACATAAACCATGGACACAAACCATGACACAAACCATGGACACAAACCATGACACAAACCATGGACACAAACCATGACACAAACCATGACACAAACCATGGACACAAACCATGGACACAAACCATGACACAAACCATGGACATAAACCATGGACACAAACCATGGACATAAACCATGGACACAAACCATGGACATAAACCATGACACAAACCATGGACACAAACCATGGACAGCTCCAGGCGACTGGAATTGGCGAAAACAGGTAAAAAAAACCTGCATTTACGTTTTTTTTTTTACATTTTCATGATCCACAATATTTAGTCGTTGATTTGAGCTGTTGTGCTTTCTTTAAGCGTATCCTTGCAAAAAAATTAATTTACAATAATAAAATAACGTAGCATGACGTGGCATGACGTTACATAGCGTGACGTAACGTAGCGTGACGTAACGTAGCGTGACGTAACGTAGCGTGACGTGGCGTGATGTAATGTCGTGTGACGTGATGTAATGTCGTGTGACGTGATGTAATGTCGTGTGACGTGGCGTGTCATGATGTGATGTGGCGTGACGTGGCGTAATGTGATGAGGCGTGGCGTGATGTGGCGTGACGTAACGTAGTGTGACGTGTCATGACGTGGCGTGACATGACGTGGCATGACGTGGCGTGATGTGGCGTGACGTAACGTAGTGTGACGTGTCATGACGTGGCGTGACATGACGTGGCATGACGTGGCGTGATGTGGTGTGACGTAACGTAGTGTGACGTGTCATGACGTGGCGTGACATGGCGTGGCATGACGTGGCGTGATGTGGCGTGACGTAACGTAGTGTGACGTGTCATGACGTGGCGTGACATGGCGTGGCGTGATGTGGCGTGACGTAACGTAGTGTGACGTGTCATGACGTGGCGTGGCGTGATGTGGCGTGACGTAACGTAGTGTGACGTGTCATGACGTGGCGTGACATGGCGTGGCGTGATGTGGTGTGACGTAACGTAGTGTGACGTGTCATGACGTGGCGTGGCGTGATGTGGCGTGACGTAACGTAGTGTGACGTGTCATGACGTGGTGTGGCGTGGTGTGGCGTGCCGTGGCGTGATGTTTTGCCCCCCCCCCCCCTCCCCCCCACATGGTTGGTGCCAAACCCCCTCTTGCTGCAACCTGTTGGTACACGGCAGGGCGCCATCAGATGCCGCCGCGTCTTCGTTAGGCCGCCGCCGCCGCGCTCCCTGATCGCCTCCATTTGCCGTGAGATTGGGGAGAGGAATTGGCTCTGTCACTGTTTACCCGGCCTCTCATTTGAGTTAGCGCCGCGTTCCCCTGCACGCCGCCCCCCCCTCCCCCCTCCCCCCCACACTTGTTTTCCCTGTCAGAGCGCCGGCGTTTACAGCAGCGACTGATGAGTCCAGACGTGTGAGTAAAAGAAGCGCGGGGACCTCGTCTGAATACCAAAGCGTCTCGGCGCTCTCGGCGCTCTACCCGTGTTCCTGTAATCCACGAAACCTGTTGGGTACGCTTATTGTTTTGTGGAAGGCGAGAATCTTTTCTTTTTTCTTTTTTTTTTTTTGCGCTGATCTGCGACTGGAAGGAGGGAGATAGGGGTTTGTGCCCGGGGAGGAAAGCAGATGAAAGTCAAGCCTTTAATAAAATACGGTGGTGATTTAAGGAGAAAGACGATTCTCAACAATTAAACCCGTCGAGAATCTTTGCAGATTTGACAAATCAGTGGAGCGTCCCGGCCGATATTAGCTCCTCGCTAACGGTGTATTTGAGCCGGATTGGTTTCATTATCCCCATATTATCGTCATATACTTTTAATAAAGAGACATACAGAATTCCAGAGAGCTCAAATTTCATCCGTCGACTTTAATGAGTTCAGAAAGTGAACTTTCTGAAGAAGCAAATTACCTTTCAATTTGATTTCTTTTCCCTTTTTTTCCCTCAGACACACGCACAAAGGCGTTCTGGAGTTGCGAATGACATTCAACGTGTGACTTTTTTTGGCAGCGAGCAGACTGACAATTAGTCAAACTGAACAACTGCCATCTCAGTGATAAAGAGCCGCAGCGTCTCCCCTGTGGCTTTGCGATGACTTTCTGGAGGCTTCTTTTTGGGGTGTGTTGAGTGTCTGCGCTCGCTCACACAGAGTCAAATCACAAGGTTCCTTAAACCTGTGTGAACAATCCTCTGAGACGGCACTAGAAACAAGACATGCCACCCTCTGATCCGGCTCGGAGGAAGAGATGATTGCGTTTTTTGAAACGCCGGCGTGTAAATAGCCGAGATTGATGAGCTGTCGTGAGCAAAACGCATATCGTCGGCCTTCCCCATTTCCGTACGTCCTCGAGTCCTTTCCTCGCCTCCTCTCCTCACGTCTTTGTCCCACCCGCAAGCTGTGTTTGCAACTTATATGGAAAATATGTGTGGAAAGCATTATGCAAATGAAGAGTGACGCATATATATATATATATATATATATATATATATATATATATATATATATATATATATATATGGCTGTTATTATTACACACTCATGCTGTTCTCAATTCAGAATTGTATTTATTTGACATTTGCAGACTACGTAATGGGCCATTGACTGCTGTGTGGCAACATGAAATACAGCAAATTAGCGCTGAATGGAAGCGGCCGCGGTCGTTGAGAATATTAAGTTGACGTTAGCGGCTGTTTCACACGTCACGGTTGCAGCAGCTGGACTGGATGCAGCCGCTGAGGAAAGCGTCCGCGCCGCCCCGTGAGGCGCTGCATCACCGTCAAGACGCCCTGCTCCCCTCCAGTGAGACTACTCCAGGTGTGTGTGTGTGTGTGTGTGTGTGTGTGTGTGTGTGTGTGTGTGTGTGTGTGTGTGTGTGTGTGTGTGTGTGTGCGCTCATTCGACACGGATGCTTTCCTCGCTTTCTGAGACGCACTTTAAAGGGAATGTTACGTGGCGTGACCATACGTGGCGTGACGTTGCGTGGCGTGACGTTTAGGTGGCGTGACGTTTAGGTGGCGTGACGTTTAGGTGGCGTGACGTGACTTGGCGTGACGTGACTTGGCGTGACTTGGCGTGACGTTACGTGGCGTGACGTTACGTGGCGTGACGTTACGTGGCGTGACGTTACGTGGCGTGACGTTACGTGGCGTGACGTTACGTGGCGTGATGTGGCGTGACTTTGCGTTGCGTTACGTTTCTGTGGTGTGACGTTACGTGGCGTGGCGTAACGTGACTTGGCGTGACGTGACTTGGTGTGACGTGACTTGGTGTGACAATATGTGGCGTGACGTTACGTGGCGTGACTTTCCGTTGCGTGGCGTTACGTTTCTGTGGTGTGATGTTACGTGGCGTGGCGTGGCGTGGCGTAACTTGGCGTGGCGTGACGTGGCATAACGTTACGTAACGTGACGTGACTTGGCGTTACGTGACTTGGCGTGACGTGACTTGGCGTGACAATACGTGGCGTGACGTTACGTGGCATGACTTTGCGTTGCGTGGCGTTATGTTTCTTTGGCGTGACGTTACGTAGCGTGACGTGACTTGGCGTGGCACGACTTTACAATGTCGCCCACCGTGGCTGACATGTTTGCAACTCATGAGTCCTGCTTCCGCCCCTCTAATGAGACTATTCCAGGTGTGTGTGTGTGTGTGTGTGTGTGTGTGTGTGTGCGCGCTCATTCCACACGGATGCCTTCCTCGCTCTCCGAGACTTTAAAGGGACGCTTTGGAAGAGCCGGCGCTGGCTCCCGCTACCTCCGAGCGTCCTCATTGGTCGGTGAGCGTCCTGGACGGCGTGCATTCCTAACACGCCTGCTCGCTCGCTCGCCTCGCCAACAGGACCTCGTGAACGGCCTCCAATTAGCCTCGAGCACTTTCCTGTTTTCTTCTCGCCGGCCTTCGGCTCTCACCTCTGTTGTCCTCTCGGCGTTCCCTCCATTATCACCCCGCCCTCCATCTTCCCCTCCTCCCGACTCCAGATGCCGCTTCTTCTCTTCCATCCTCCCCCCCCCCCGAGTGTCTTATCTCTTCTCTCCCTTCTGCTCGGCTCCTCTTCAGCCCATCACCTCCCGCCTGCCAGTTCCCAACCTACAGCCTCCTCCAGCGCGCTGCGCGTCGCTCTGGATGCGCAGCGAAAAACAATACGCAGTAAATAGTAGCACATAACAGTAAACACAGCAACACGCCCGCAAACAATATGTGCTGCTGCTGCTCCTGTGACGACGGCAGCTGTGCTCTGCTAATAACGCTGGAAATAATACAAATGCTTTTTCTTCTCTATTTCTTCTTCTTTTTTTTTTAAATGGTAAAAGTTTCCTTCTCAGACACTTTCTTTATTTGACTTTCCAGAAGCGTCTCATCCCACTGTGCTCTGTGTGGTCGGGCGCTGACAGGCAGTGAAGTGTGTGTGAGCATCTGAACACAGCAGCACTTACTCAACCTCTCTCCAGCTCTGTGCTAATGAGAGGTGTGTGTGTGTGTGTGTTTGTGTGTGTTTGTGTGCGCGTACGTGATTTCTGCAAAGGGCTGTCGCACTGACTGACGCTCCCTTATGCCTGAAATAACTCGTACACATGTCAGGTGGCTGTTGCCCCAAGGTCCCCGGAGCCGAGGTGTCATTTTGGAAGCACATTTTTGTTTTTGCTGAAGCGTACGCGCTGCTGGCTGCCAGCCCGCTGCGCCGCTCATTGTGGGGGAAATAAACATCAGCCTGCGCTTGAATGAATGCGTCAATGCCGGGGCAGATACCGACGATGAATATGAACAAAAACATCTGAAATCTGCCGCTAAATTCTGCAATTTCAAACTTTTTTCACACTGATTTGTTTTGCCTGTCAATGGAGCTCATTTTAGCAGCTTTTTGCAGCCCACTGTTGAACCAATTGTGAAAGAAGACAAAAGCTGTTAATTGGGAAGCATGAATTCATTTTGCAACCTTTTTTTTGTTTGGTTATTTGATCATTTTACATCCTTTTCCCGTGTGAAACGCATCCTGGTGCTAAAAAGTCTTCGATCCCACAGTTCTCTCTCTTCTGGACTCCCCGAGTCTGTCTGATTACCTGGCTCCAGCATTTAAAGTGCTCATTGAGCCCCGAGCCCTCCCTCGTTCTGCTATCTCGGGCTCCTTTCTTCTCGCTGTCAGGGAAAATGCCAGAGAGGTGCAGCGAGAGCCGCGCTGCGCTCCCAGCGCTGGTAATTTGACAGCGAGCAGAGAAGGTGCAGAATAATTGGAATAGCATTTACGTGTCAATGTGACACCGACGTGGAGAACATTTAACGCGTCCGATTGGAATGGGAGGGGGGAGATGGGAGGATGGGGGAGAGGAAAAGAAAAGAAAAGAAAAATGCAAGTCAGAGATTCCCGGAATAGATTTCACACGTTGGAGTTGTGGGTTAATCAGACAAACGAGACATCTGGCCTTTTTTGTCAGAGCTGTTTGTGTCTGAGTCTCCGGGAGAACAGACCGGAGTGATGCGAGCGCTCCTGTGAACGGCGGTGGGGAGGAGGAGGGGGGAGGGGGGGGGCGATGGCGCCCAACTCGCCGGACGCGTCCAAAAGACGACTGGCGGCTTTTACACACATTCTTTCTTTTCAGAACGCCAATCGCGTCATCAGCTGACGCAAGAAGTCAACGTTTTTATTGCCCGTCAAAACGGACCGAAATCCCAAAGCAGTAGCGTGGCGTGACGTGGCGTGACGTGGATGTGACTTAACGTGACATGGCCGTGGCGTATTGTGGCGTGGCGTGATGTTATGTGATGTTACGTGGCGTGACGTGACATGGGCGTGACGTGACGTGGTGTAACGTAACGTGGCGTGACGTGATGTTACGTGGCGTGACATGGGCGTGTTGTAACGTGGCGCAACGTGGCATGACGAGACGTGTTGTAACGTGGCGTGACGTGGTGTAATGTGACATGGACGTGGCGAACGTGACATGGGCGTGGGCGTGATGTGACGTGGCATGACGTGACGTGCGTGATGTGACATGGCGTGGCATGACATGGGGGTGACGTGACGTGATGTTACGTGACGTGACATGGGCGTGGTGTAACGTGACATGGGCGTGGTGTAACGTGGTGTATTGTGATGTGGTGTAATGTGACATAACGTGGTGTGACATGGACGTGGCGTAACGTGACATGGACGTGGCGTGATGTGACGTGCGTGATGTGACATGGCGTGGCATGACATGGGGGTGACGTGACGTGATGTTACGTGGCGTGACGTTACGTGGCGTGACGTTACGTGGCGTGACGTGACGTGGTGTATTGTGACTTAACATGACGTGATGTGACGTGGCGTGATGTGACGTGCGTGATGTGACATGGCGTGGCGTGACATAGGGGTGACGTGACGTGGTGTATTGTGACTTAACATGACGTGATGTGACGTGGCGTGACGTAGTGAGGTATAGAGGCACTTTACACGTCTCTGATATCACTTCATCGCCTAAATGACCATAATCTACTAAATGAACATCACGCTGTATAGAAGAAGACTTAAAAACTAGAGATTGAGACATAAACTCATGTTTACGATGTTTACTGAGGGAAAACATCAAGACTCACAGACTTCTAGACTCTTCTTTTGTAAACCAGAGCAGTCGCCCTCTTCATGGCCTTCACAGAGGAAACTTCTGCTCCGGCTTCACTTCCCAGAACCGTCGGCCGAACACAGGTTGGAGTCACAAGACGATGCCAAACGGGGGTTCGCGGCCTCATTCCGGCGCCGGGAGAGCCGGCGAGGACGACTTCCCGTTCTGCTTTCATGTCCGGCTGCTGCTGCCAAGTCTCACAACGAGAGGGACAGCGCAGAGTAATGAGCAGGATTACCCAGGGAGACGGGCGGGAATGGTCTGGTATCAAAGGGAATCCAGTCAGCGAGGGAGACTCAGACAGCTCTCCCGTTCTTTTATTCATCGCCTGAGCGCCCGGAGTGACTCAGCTCACTCTCCCGCTGTCATAGCCTGTCATTATCCATCAGTGTGTTTCGGCCTCGCCGGGGACCGCCCGCCGCCCGCCGCCCGCCGCCCGCCGCCCCCGAAAACACACACACACACAAACAAACAGGTGTATGTTTGTGTGCACGCTGGAGGTTAGCGATTGCCCCGCGGGCGCCCGATAGCGGGCAGATTTTCAGCCATGATTGGCGTAGCCGTGGTAATGCCTTGTTAAGCACCGCGAGTTTGATAAGCAGTCACAAAGCCTCCATTAAGACCATTCAAGCTGATAAATAAAAGATGGATCACTCGCTGGGCTACGGGCGCGCGGCGCGACACGTCGGTGTGTTTATTTTTTTATATACCTGGCGGTAAGTAAGTGTGTCATTGCGTTGCGTAATGGGAGACGATTATTTCCTCGTCCGTCTCCTGAACCCCAAACAGCTTCATTTTATGGGTCTGTAATTGTCCTAATAATGAAATTACAGACCCATAAGCGACATATCCGCCGATGTTCCCCATAATGAACCATGTCGTGGAGTAGAAAAACGTCGGAAAAACTGGAAATCCAGAGTAAATATTCATGAATGGTTAATTATTTTATTGACTTATTATTATGTCTATGCAGGTGGATGTTTTCCTTCAGACCAATTTCACACTTTTATCCAGTTAAGCTATACAAAAATACGCTTTTTATTGTATAGAATGACTGTCTGTTATCTGTGCGTATGACAGTAAAAACATCTTGAATCTTGAATGATGTTTCAGGAAATTATTCTAAAATTATTCTAAAATCCTCTATTTTTATCATATAACATTGAATGACAATGTTGACTAAACAGCTGCAATGATTAATAGATTAAATTTCTACATATTATTCTCAAACTTTTTGGATATTTTTGAAAGAATCAGCTTGAGTGATTTTTGGGAGTTTTCTGTCTCAAATCAACTTTTCAACTGATTATTTCCTTCCTCCGAAAAACTGAACCTTAACGTCACTCTTGTAATAATTCAATCCAGCGGTGAATTATTAAAACGTCCGCCTCCATGTCCGGTCGGCTAATGCTGCATACTCGTCTAATAAGCACGCTGACATTTCTCATGTGCACAAAACCCACGTATTATGCAGCGTGAACGCACGGCATACTCAATTTTACATCATACTCCGTATGAATAGTACATCACTTTAAAAAAAAAAGAAAGTCTCCCCATTAACAAGGCCAGTGGCATCCAATGAGCGGCTCCGTCACCGCGACATGTCCTCCAACGCTCCTCACTTGCAGGTCGTGACCAACCGAGGTCGACTGAATTTGCCGAGCAGCACTTCTCTCACAATAAAAACATCACATTTTCTATTTTTTACAAGGTAGCTCTACGCACCTCGAATGCTTCTGCAAGGCCGGTTTGTTGAAAAGGCTCCGATTCGGTGCGATCAAAAGCTCACGTAGTAGGAAAAAAAAAAAAGAAATGCAATTTCAAATGCTGAGAAAAATGCGTTTCGTCGGGAAAACCCAACCCATGAGAATTGGAATTTTAGTCAAGTTGCAAGAACCTTAGTGCTCATTTATAACTCCATACATTTCTGGTGGGTCGAGCATATGACAGTGTGTGTGTGTGTGTGTCTGTGTGTCTGTGTGTGTGTGTGATAAGGCTAAGGAGGCCGGGCTTGAGGCGGTGCTCCTCTTTTCTCTCCGCTCAGCTGTGTTCCCTCGGGGAGGGCATGCAACGGGCCAGAACTGCCGAGCTGGTAGAGATCCAGATAAGACGGACAGACAGAGAGAAGGGGATGTGTGCATCGGGCCGTGTGTGTGTGTGTGTGTGTGCGCGCATGTGTGTGTGTGTGTGTGTATGAGGGCAGAAGGGCAAACGTATATCTTGTCGGAGAGGGAAAAAAAGAAGAAGACTGAAGTCAGATGAGTGAAGAAAGGAAGGAAGCAAAGCTCTCTGAAAACGTATTGAGGGAGAGAAGAGAGACAGAAGTGATGGAAAGGGATAAAAAAAATAGAAACAGGCCTTCTGACAGCTGCGTCCACCTGAGGGGAAAGTCCTGTGGGGATGTGATTACTTTTTTCAGTCACAACTAGTGGAAAGAATTACAATAGGAACCGCCGTTGAAGGAACGGCAGCGCAGCTCCTTTCTGATGAACATGAATTATTTCATCGGGTTTCTCGTGTAATCCCAGCGCCGCTCAGTCGACAGTCATTAACAATAACTATGCAGAAATAAATAGCCAATCTTACCCGCTGAGGGTCTCGCTAAAATCTGCAGGTCACAGCGAGCCATCAGTGTAAAAACGAGACCGTTTCATCAGCAGTTAAAAAGTTCCTCGAAGTAACTTTAATGAGAGTGACACGAGAGGGAAGCACAAAGAGTTTGGGGTCGGTCTCGTGAATATGAAGCAGCTCAATTGCTTTTAAATGACTTTTTATTGTTTTGAGCATCGCTCTTCCGGAGGCTACGTGGAATGAGATTAATGCCTCGAGATCAGCGGAAACAAAAAGGTAAAAACGAAGCACAAAAGAATCTAAATGCCAAATGTTTTAGTCACACTTGTTTTCCAGTAATTTCAAAGGGGAGAAAGAGAAGCGGCTGCTCTCAGTTCGTTAATGTTGCCGCAACACTGCGGTCCCACAAACCTGAGTCATTCGTGTGCGTTCAGTGTGATTAAAAGGCAATAGTGTTGAGTGTAGTAGTGCTGCAGTAGTGGGGACGGTGACGGCATGTTGCTTTAACAATGCTAGCTAGATCTGATGGAGCTAAAGTGTATTTCCCGCCTTAAATACTCCATTCACGCTAAACAGTTTTTAACAAGTATTTTTTGGCATTCTTGGGAAAAACAAAATTAGCGTTTTTAGAGAGCAGCCGACCAAAGCTTCTACAGTTATGCATTTGAAGGATGTATCCAGGAGGTAAAACCCTTTCATCAGTTCAACGAGGTCAAAAAGATCAAGACAGAAGCTAAAGCTACGGTTTACAGTGGCGACCAAGACAGAAGACCATGAACAACACTGTTCTTGTGAAGCCGCCAATCATCAAGAAGCAAAAGCAGCACGTGTAGACATTAAGTGTACTATCAGTAGCTAGCATGGCTTGCTCACGCTAGTTTATGATATGCTAACGCACTATGTTGATGTTAAACGTAACGTTTTAGAAACATACATATCCTTCCAACCTCTCCAGGTGACGGGCATCCCTGTTTTCACAACATTTAACCACGACCAGCTTGAAATCCATGGCATGCTACGCTATGATTAGCCAGCCTACGCTAAAGGGGCGGGACTTGGTGAAGGGTCAGCCGCACAGGGAGAAAACTCACCATCCCGCGCGCTTCGTTAACGTCCATCCAGGTTGAAGCGGTCGCAGGTGCAGCGAAGGAAGACAAATTGCAGCACAAGATAACTCTCCGCGAGACACAACAGCGAGCTGTTTGAAAGGTTGGAGTTTTCCTTCGCTTCCCAGCAGCTTTGGAGGAGCTTATTTGCTGGTGAACAGCGGAGGGCCGCAGCTCTGCTGGCAGCCCAGCTTCACTTTGCATTACTGTGTGCTGCAGAAAGTGTACACTTCAGCTCCACGCCCAGTCATCTTCGGTTAAAACTGTGTAGCTTCCCCCCCTCAGCGCCGTTATTGTGCCTGCTGGCTGTTTGATGTTGCTGACCTAAAACGTTAAGCTTATTCTATCATCGCACCGCACAGCATCAGTGGAAAGCCTGCAATGAAACAGTGAAAGTAGCTGTTCTTTGCCCCCGCTGTGGCTGCTTGCTTTTTCCATACCGTGTTGTTTTCTTGTTTTTTTTTTGTAGCGCGTTGCGCTCTGAGGCCCGCGTTGCAGAACCTGGCCGGGTTTTCTACCCTCAGCGGGTTTTCCGATCGACTGACAGCTCTGATGTTGCATGAAAAGCAGGTTGGACTGATGAGGGGCTTCTGACCAAGCGGGAGTTTGGCCGACGGTGCGGGAGAGCCGTGTTACAGAGCGGGGCTCGCTTTGAACTCGGCGCCCGGCTCAGCGGCTAACAATGGGCTCCCCAACAAGTGTACCAGAGCCTTCGTTTTTCTGTGATACGTCGACAAGCCCAGAACAGAAACCCTTGGTGGGCCCGATGTGGGGCGTTGGGTGTAAACACCAAAAGAACTACACCAAAGAGACGAGATGGAGAGCAGAGCGAGGGAGGAGGGAGGGGGTTTGAAAAGAGTGACACCAAGGGGCGCGGTAGGAGAAACGGATAATACGAGAGGGGAGGAAGAGGCAAACAAGAAGCACAAGAAACAGAAACAGAAAAACAGAATACCAGCGGAGCGCAGCCGAGCGGCGCGTGACCCAAATATGACAACGCGCCGAAAACAAAAGGAGGAGCGGGGAGACTGGAGACGCCCCGCGCAGCCTCTCACACTGTAATTATTCACCATCTCGGATCAGTCGTTCAGGTATGCAACGCCGGCTCGCCACACGCTGATCCGGTATCAGCGACACCTGTTCCCGATGCTCGCGCTTCATCCTGCGCTCGTATTTTACATTTACACAAGTAAATCAGCCTCCAAGTGTTTACCGGGAACACAGCTGTGATTTTGTAACCCTGTCTCCTCAAAATTCAATTTACAAACTGCAAATTTCGCAACAGCAAATCAGCTTTGAGAGTTTTTCTTTTCTTTTTTAAAATACTTTCCTAAAAGCGGAGTTAGTCCTGAACCCTGCACGCCCATCCATCATCTTTAACGCTGCCTGAAAAAAACGCCTCTGCAGAAATTCTTCAAAATTCATTTAGAAAAACCCAAATGGTAATAAATATCTATCTAGAAAACACTTTTCAGTTTTTCATTTCAAACTCAACACACAAAGGAAATTAAATCAACAAATTGTTCGTTGAGTTTCTAATCTTGATGCACCAATGTCTAAAATAATTAATAATAAATTAGCATTTTATTTCCCCATTTCCTGTAAATTTTGTTCAAATTTACGCTAAACATTTGGATGGAATCTTGACTGGTGACTGCGTGAGAAAGTTATACTGCAGATTACAAGCAAGTCACTAAAAGTGGATTTGACTTTTTTAGAAAAAAACATCTTCATATTAATGTAAAGAAGGTCGTACGTCACGTGAGCTTTGCTTTTCAACACCGAAGCAAACAATGACGCTTGAGCCGCGTTAGCATGGAGGCGGGACGTTTGACAATTTGCTGCTAATCTCGGTTGCTGTAGGTTAGCTGCTAACTGCTGTTAGCGCTCTTTTTTCCTCTTTTCATAAATCACACGGCACAAATAACACGTCATCAGAACATTACTATGATACATAACAGCGCTAGTTTCTAGCGAGACGTAGAACATCCACAACAACGGTGTCGAGGTGCTCTTTTCTCGCCCCAATTTGCTGCTTTTCTCGGTTGCTGTAGGTTAGCTGCTAACTGCTGTTAGCGTTCTCTTTCCCCTCTTTTAGCTCGGCGGCTACCTTTCGGTCCGCCTCGGTACCTTTTCATACAGAACTGCTAACAGTGGCGCGTGTAAACCAGGTGTGTGAAAGGAGGCTCCATGCCCGTGGAAGCATTTTTCTTATGCTACTGAAAGCCATTAATCTGTCCGCGAGCATCCGCCTATAATAGCGAGCTGTCCGCGGCGGGACTTAAGTGAACAATGGAGTGAGCGTGACATCGCGCTACCAGCAAGATGAGCTGTCAGTCAGGTGATCGACAGACTCGCGGGGGACTCGGAGCGGCTGTGAGCGCGAAAGCAAACCGCCGATCGCTGCCCCGATTTGGAAAAGGATGTGGAGGTAAACAACCTCGCCAGCCGCCAGACGCCCTAATGATGGCGGCCACGCAGACCCACATACCAGGACAGATCAGCCCGGCGTCGTGTCAGCGCGGCATTATTAATGACAGACACTTAAAATCTTATTACAGCCTCAGCTTGTGGGCACGCCTGGCGGGGGATTGGGCAGGTAATGAATAAATGACACGCTCAACCGTTCCACCAAAAATAATATTGCGCTACATTAATGCCGGGAAGGAGAGGAAGGGAGTTTATGACAAGGAAGGAGCAGCACGGTCTCCAGCCTGAGCGATCACGGTTTCCATACGAAGGACAATGGCGGCCAAGTTACGGTAATGGCCGTCAGACAGCAGCAATAATGTCCTAATGTAATTACTCACGGCCCATTTTTATAGTCGGCCAGACTTAAATACCCGGAGTATGATACGGCTATAATATCCGTCATTAATCTTCACAATGGTCCCGCTGTAAGTTATTCTATCAGCTGTCCAAAGGCGTGAGCTAACAAAGCTAGCGGTGGACTTTAGCTGCTGGTAATATAATGGACAAAGGATCAAATTACTATTCATAAACTATGAACCACAGAGAATTATCAAATTGTTTTAAATTATCTCATATATATATATATATATATATATATATATATATATATATATATATATATATATATATATATATATATATATCTTGACTTGTTGCCTCTCCTTGCCTTAAATCTCACAGTTTCAAAATTTACAGTTTTTTCTTTTTTCCCCCACTGCCAGTGAACTCATCGCAACCCTCTTCCATCCAATCCAAAGCAGTTAACAGGAGACAGGAAGTGCACCGCCTGAACAGCGAGGAGCGAGGGCCTCCCTTTGAGTGTTTCCATCATTTTGAAGGTTACGGCTCTTTGATGTAACACGAGCGGCCTCATTTGAATATCTAAAGCCACGTCCTGCGATTTTTCAGGACGGCTCGCCGGTGGACAGGAACACGTATCAAACGTTTTCCGATGAAAACATTGACCGGGGTCGCGTGAAACGCTGCGATGATGACACCGAATGGGAACAAAGGGGCCATGGAGGTGACCAGAAATCACATGTTTATGGCTTTTATGCTCAGGTTAATCCATAACCTTTCACGGTTATGGATTATAGTGAAGTTATAGTTAGAGATGAGACGGTTCTCCATATGTGGACAAGCTGCAGTGGAATATCATGCTACAGGACACTTCCTGTATCGACTCATTCACAGGTCAAGTAAATGCAAAGAGACTTGACCTCAAATTATTGAAGAGACAAAAATGGTGAGTGATTAGAAATACTCGCGTCCACGATGTGGATTTCCTCACCGGTTCACACGCTGACGTTGGTGCTACAGAACCAGACGGCAGCCGTCAAACTGCAGCCGAGCCCGGCCCTTCAACATATGTTGATATTTCGTAATTCATGCGACTGTAAGTCACACACGACTCGGAGAACACCGAGAGCGCCCGGAGGATCGTGTCATGACAAATTGCGAAGAGCTAGTTGTTGCAACTTCTATTTTAGTGCGCCGTCTGCCGCATCTGCATGTGTGCAGAGGATGATGGGAGATGCAGCAGCGTCTCTGATGAGGTGCAAAAAAAAAAAAAAACATTTGCAAAAATAGCACCGTTGCTTTTCACAAGATATGTTCCCGGAAAAAGGTGGGAGAGATCTGCGGTTCGTCCACGGGGATTGCTGGCGCCATTAAGAGGCAGGCTGGGTCTTAAAGAGGAAACACACTGTTATCATGTGACCTATTGCAGCCAATGGGGACAACTGTGTCATGCTAGCTTGTTGAAAAGAGGGCAGAATAGTTCCTTTACCTCTCACCTCAACACATCTGATTAGAAGTGGAGGCATGTAAGTTTTTGCATGTAGCATGTATTTCAAAATAGGTGCAGTTGAACATTTCTGCAGAACAGGATATAGAATTGCACATATTGATTATGACTGGAAAGCTGAGACTTCACAACCTGACTTCTTCTTTGGTGTTCTGCACTCTCTTGGTGTCTAAATGTATTTTGGAGGCATTTTGTATGATTTTTATATCAATATCTTGGTAAATTTTGCACACAACATGCATTGTAAACGGTATCGGGCCCCCTAAAAAACGTATAATTAACAACTAGAACCCGCCATCTTTAAATTAACTCCAGGTTCACAGCTTTTCAGATGATGTACACCACTTCTATGTGGCATCTGTTAACCTATCAGCTATCTTCCCCTAAAGATCACCCCCCCACCCCCCCGCCCACTGCCAAGAAAAGAGACATGTCTACGAGGTTTAATGGCGACGAGTATATGTCGGAATCTGAGAGAGAAACTGTGCTGTAATGGGACCAAGTAACACTCCTGTCCTCGTCTTCACACTCTCAGAGTGTTTGACAGCGTGTCGGTGGTGGAGGCACATAATACATCCACCCACAGCGAGAGCTACAGCAGCGTCATCCTAACGAGCCACAGTGTCTCCCATTGGTGCTAATGCGCGCCCGTCTGCTGGAGCCGAACCAGTCGTCCTCCATATCGACACCGAGCGCGAGCTAATCGCCTCACGCCGCCATTAGCTCACCTTCGGTGTGTGTGTGTGTGTGTGTGTGTTGGTGTGTGTGTTGAGCACTGGTCCACAGGGTGCTCTCCTGTCATATACCGAGGCCCAACAAGCCACAGCCAGCAATTATTAGAGGTGACTGTAGATCTGCTAATTAAGCAGAATAGCAAATGAAACCTGGGAGGCATCATTCATTACCACGCTGCGCACACACACACACGCACACACACGCACACATGCACACACGCGAGCTCAATTCAGACGTTTCAGCCTGTGACAAACGGCGCAGTGGGGAGACGCTCTCCTCATTTGTCAGCTTTTCACATCGAGTTCCAATTTCCTCTCGCTCCTAAAACTTGGCAATCGGAAAAGGGGGAGATTGGCTCCTGAGAGGCGGTCCGTCTCCAGCACCCAGGGATAAGGTCGTAATGCGAAGGAAACGAGAGGCGCCAGAACTTTCTCTGCCACTAAATTGAGAGGATCTAAAAGTTGAGGTAAAACAGGGAAATATGGAGGTATTTAATAACTGGCAAGGAGTTCTCGATCGTGACTTGTTGCGTACTCGGGACTCGCTTCCTGGTTCTTCTTTGGTACTATTTCACGAGTATTCTGAGTGACTTCCCCTTGCAAATCCCCGAGTAAAAAAAAGGCGGCATCCGTCTTCCAGTGGGGTTTTTTGGCTTCTTATGAAGTACAAAACTGGAGTCGTATCCCTCGGGGAGCCGAGTTGGACCGGCTGTGTCACGATCAGAAGACGCTGAACGCGCCAACAGCTTCTTTTTCTCCGCGCTCCGCCGCCGAAACGCGAGGAAGATAAGGCGGCGATATTAACGCTGGCAGGCCGTCTCCGAGTTGACGGACGGATTTTTGATATCGGTGGTTTTGAACAAAATGAATCACTATCTTTTTTTTTTTTCATGGGAAGCGGGGGGGTGGGAGACAACCGTGTGAGCCGCAGGAGCTCATCCTGATGTCTCAGGTATCACATTTTCATTACGGTCATTTGTGTGCTCGCTCTGAGCGGCAAAGAAAAACAAGCTCCGGCTCCCGAATTCGCCGGCATCGCAATCGCCGCGCTCGCCAACGCCAGAGATTCGATTGGAGTGGCCAGAAGGAGCCGCGTGGGAGGAGTGACACGGGTGAGCTTGTGGAGAGGGATGACGGGGGCAAGGCCCGGTTGAAGTGGTACCGAGTGGGAACCTTAACCCGAGGAGAATTGCGCTCTGAACCTCCTTAATGAAACACAGCGAGGACAACGAATTCCAAATAAGACGAGAAAACAAACGAAGCAGCGAGACACCGATCATCCTGCAACCCTCTGAGTGCTGGTGGAAGAAGAAAAAAACACACACAAACACCGGAGGCGTTTGGAGCTGGGTTGACTCCAAAGCAACAAGAGAGAGAGAGAGAGAGAGAGAGAGAGAGAGAGAGAGAGAGAGAGCGAGAGAGAGAGAGAGAGAGAGATCGGTGGTAAAAGGGCGAATGATCTTTCTCCGCTCTCCTCTCTTCTGCGGCCCTTTTCCTTTTCCTTTTTACACGGACGCCGCTTAATATTATGCACACAAGCGCACGGGCGCGCTCGCACAAAAAGGAGGCCATCTGCCGTGAGATGAGTCAACGGAGCGGTGGCTCTGGATTCGCCTCCGCCCACTGCGCCCATCTTCGTCGGCTGTCTCGGAGAAACCGTTCACATGGCATCGATGGAAGGGTAAATGAAGAAAGGAGGGGGAGATGTGAGCTTTACACCCTTGTAGATGGGAGGGAGAGATGGGGGGAGACTGACATTTCGCCACAGAAAGGGATCCACACAGCTGTTGTGAAGGGCTGCTAAGGAGAGGAGCATATTGTGCTGCGGCAGGATAAATGCCACCCACAAAGGCCACCGTTTCCAAAGCCGGGTTGAAAAGGGCCTTCAAATATTCATAAACATCGCCATCAATGAACACCGAGGGTCTCTAATGGCCGTGAGGCTGAAGGGACGAGGGGGGGAAAAGGTTCGCCGGTCGGAGCGCAGGACGATGCTGCCGCTCCTCACGACAAATGGGATCGTCAGGGTCCATTCTCAGATGCACTGCGTGGATTGGCTTATGCAGAAATGCATCTCTCCCCTCCGGGTCTGTCGGAAAGGTCTCTGTCCACATCGCTCATCGAGGAAATTTGATTAAGTGATTGAAGGCGAAGGTGAGCGTTGAGACGGCGTTACGCTAAACATTTGCGTGGAATCTTGTCTGGTGACTCCGTGAGAAAGTTATACTGGAGATTACAAGCAAGTCACTAAAAGTGGATCTTTAAATTAGTCTTTTTAGAAAAAAAAACATCTTCATATTACTGTAAAGAAGCAAATGGCGCTTGAGCCGCGTTAGCATGGAGGCGGGACGTGTGACATTTTGCTGCTATTCTCAGTTGCTGTAGGTTAGCTGCTAACTGCTGTTAGCGCTCTTTTTTCTTCTTTTTCATAAATCTCACGGCACAAATAACACGTGATCAGAACATTACTATGATACATAACAGTCCTGGTTTCTAGCGTGACGTAGAACATCCACAACAACGGTGTCGAGGTGCTCTTTTCTCGCCCCGATTTCGCTGGCATTCTCGGTTGCTGTAGGTTAGCTGCTAACTGCTGTTAGCCGTCTCATGCCACAGGGACGACCTTTCGCTTCCCGCGATCGATAGTCGAGAGTTGACAACGTTAGCTGTTGGTGGTTGCGTATTATTCTAGAAATGCACACAGCAGGTTTCTCTTAACGGTCTATTGCAAACTTAAAACACTGTTTTGGAGCGAGCTCAGTGACATTAATAAATTACTTTGGATTTGGTCGGCCTCGCCCACGAACAGGACATCCCGTCTGCCGTGTGTCTGATTGCATGTGAACGCAGCATTACACGCGTGTGTTGAGATATGTGATCAGGAAAAAACAACCTTTTCATAGAAGTTGCTGCAAAATAAAGAATCCAGATCTGATGCTGCTGCAAAAACTAAAACTAAAGCAACTCTGTTGGTGATATCTCCTTTTACACCCGCCCCACACACACATTAAGCGTACCATTACAACATTAATGTGGACTACAGGCATGCATTTGTAATCACTCCTTTGATAATTGAAGCCCTAAATGTTTTCTTTCTGAGGCAAAAATGGAATTTCCGAGTGAACGCGGTCACGGTGCAGAAAATTAGACATTAATACCAGGATATTAGAGTGGAATTGAATTTCACTGGAGGGGGGGGAGGACAAAGTTATTCGCTCTGGTTCTCTCAGGGTTACGCCTGTCAGGCCCTGATGAAAGGCCATAAAGTTGAAGCATCCACCAAAGAGAATCTGGCTTTTTAGGAAATTAATTCAGCCGATCCTCCTCCGCGCACGCCGGCTCGCTGCGAAACTAGCGAGAGCAAATATTAGCATGAGACTGACGGACGAGATTGACGGAGGAGCGGCACGACGACCGCGACGCGTTCAGGTTTGCCGCCGACAAAAACAAACAGACGCTGAGGCGCGCTAAGAATCTGGTGAGGAAGAAAGCCACGCTTCATTTAGGATCCTGTCAAAAAAAAAGTACAAACCTGCGGCAGACCTGATTCAGAGGACGCCGTTTCACAGCTCCGGGGTTACTGCAACTGCAATTTATTTGGACACCGCAGCTAATCTGAACGCTCTATCTTATTCTAGCGTGTTATCTCTCAAAGCGCCGCATCTGCTCTTAGCGTTAACGCCCAGTGAGCGCGATAACCCGCCCGGAGACAGATGACAGTGCTTTCATGGGGAGAAAATCCCCCGCATTAGCAAAACGAAAGGCCACCGTCGTATATAATGAACCCCTATACGAGCAGCTGATAGCAAATAGGGTTGTGTGTGTGTGTGTGTGTGTGTGTCTGTGTGTGTGTGTGTTGTACAGCAATGATGAGAAAAGGACAAATAGAGAAAGAAAGGTTGATAACATAACAGTCATGTCTTGATGAATGACGTGGACTCAAATTAGAAAGAGATCTGACGAAAAAAGCATGCAGTGTTAATTAAAAATGTTTAAAAAAAAGCATGGAAATTAGAAATGTATTGTCCTCTGATTAGATTTGCAGTCTGATTAATTAAAAGATTATATGATTAAAATGTAGCTCTTTTGGAAGAAGAAAAAAAACAGCCTTATATCCTCAACGATATTAAAACCATTTATATCCTAGACACACACACACACACACACACACACACACACACACACAAAGCCATTTGTTGTTGGAAGCGAGCACGGAAAGGTTGGAGGTTTCCAAAAAATGAAAAGATAAATTTAGGGACGGGGGATGAAACGCAGGGAGATGGATTCAGTGTCAGACTCACTGATTAATTCAAAGACAATCTGATTAAATACTGTAACGCTAATACCGCCCCTAAAATAATCTCTCACGCTGCAAAATTGCTTTTATTTAAAACACATGCACTTCATTGTTTACCAAGATTGCTTTTTGTGTGTGTGTGTGTGTGTGTGTGTCTCGGATCACTTCATCACTTTAAAGAACTTGACATGATGCGGTTTCCTCGCGTGAAGAGTCGCGAGGCGATTGAAGGGCGGATGGATGTTCGCTCCATCAGAACTGTAACGCGCTTTTATCAGTCAGACCATCGGTGGAACCGACGCCCCGCTGAGCGCCGAGCGGCGTCCCCACCGCTGAGCAGCGCGACCGGCGAGTTAATTTGGTAATTACGAAGCAGTTTACCGTCTCCTCTTCCCCCGGATGTGACCCTCAGCATCAGCACCGCTCTCCAAGAGGAGGAACGTTTTGAAATCAGGATGTTTTACTGTCATACGACAGATAACAGATATGCTGCACAATGAAAAGCTTGTTTTGCTCGGTCCTCCTAACACAGAATTACAATAAACGGTACAAAATAAATAAATAAAGTTTAAAAAAATAAATAAAAATATTATAATAAATTATAAAAAAAATATAATAAATTTAAAAAAATAACAGAATTGCACAAAAATATGATAATAGTATTGCTATGATACAACATGACAATAATAACAATAGTATTGCTCATTGTATCTTCATACACTATGCATTGCTACAATGCTACAATGTCCAAATATGGTCATGACAGTTCAGTGATGTGTGTGTGTGTGTGTGTGTGTGTGTGTGTGTGTGTGTGTGTGTGTGTGTGTGTGTGTGTGTGTGTGTGTGTTTTAGGGTTTTGGGGGGAGTGCGCTAGAGCTGTTCACCAGCTTGAATGTACATTAACTGAGGTTAATAACAGTTTGTTTGTCTATTGCGGTTCTATAAATGTAATTCACGGCGCCGTTAGATTACCGTTAGATTACCGTTAGATTACCGTGAGATTACCGTTAGATTACCGCGAGACCGCCTCCGTTAAAACGGGCGCCGGCCTCCTCTTTGTGTGCAGGAGAGCAATTAAAAACCCATCAAATCTATATTTGATGCAGATTGTGTACATGTACTAATCATACTTTTGGATGGAGAACGGAGCGCCGCGTCATTACGGGGATGAAAAAACTATCTCTAAGTTATTAACTATGATCAATCAAATAAGCTGAGATAATAATGTTGAACAGAACGTGATGTGATATCGTCTAACACACACACACACACACACACACACACACACACTTTTAAAAAGTAATGTTTCAATATTTAACGTAAAAAACTCTTCTTAACTTTAGTTAATTACAGAACTAGAAGTTCTTGGATCATCCAGAAGGAAAGAAGAGGAAAGCGAGCGCTCGGCTCTCTGTTTGCTGAACTGAATGAGAGTTGTGTTTTGGAACACGGGGATCTGGGCCGAGACGTGTTTATCCATCAAAGTCTAGTTTGGTGCGGCCTTCAGCTCTGTGATGAAGAGGATGAAGAGGATGAAGGTCGAGGGTCGGACCACGAAATGAAAACAAGTTCTGTTATTACACAGGACCGCCATGCAAACCGCTGTGTGTGTGTGTGTGTGTGCGTTTCTTTGTTTACACGCGTGCATGTGTGCCTGTGTTGACGCCATGTTGTTGTGTACATGTGTGTGTGTGTGTGTGTGTGTGTGTGTGTGTGTGTGTACTGCTCCTGCGGGTGTGTGTGAGAGTGTGCTTGTGCTGTCTGAGAGGTAAAGCCTGTGTTATTGGGCAGCAGCCCTCCAGCTCTCACTCTGTGTGTGTGTGTGTGTGTGTGTGTGTGTGTGTGTGTGTGTGTGTGTGTGTGTGTGTGTGTGTGTGTGTACAGTCAGAGGGAGCAGTGGAAAGGCAGAGATTGCCACCACCTGCGGCTCAGCTGGGAGATGCTGCAGAATGAGAGCTGAGGAAAAAAATATCTAAAAAGAGAGGAGGAGACGGAGGAGAGGGGGGGATTGGAGAGGAGGTGAAAGAGGAGTACATAATTACATGGCAGAGCAGAAGCTCATCTCTAGGTACTCGGAGACCCCCCCCCCCCACAGGACACACACACGCACACACACACACACACAGACACACACGTACACACACATCCTCCTTTATGTCTTCGTTTGGGGGAAAACAATCCATCAGGCAAAGGTCACTGTACCCTCACCTTGACCACACCAGGTACACACACACACACACACACACACACACACACACACACACACACACACACACACACACACACACACACACATGCGCACACACACACATTTAAGGAGCGGGAGGAAAATTACAAATGCGATACCACCATGGAAAAGAGGGGTGTGTCACGAACGTGTTCTTATGCGAGCTTTGATTGTAAAAGAGAAGAAGAGAAGATGGACCGTCGCTCGCGTCAGGTGCATGTGTGTGTACGTGAGCGCGCTCGTGGAGCTGTGATGTGACGGCGCTGCATTGCAGGCAGAGCGCAAAGAACAAAGAAATCCAAAGGGAACTAAAAGCCTTGATCACGTCCTTGTATCTGCGTGATCAGAGTTATTTTGGACGACACGCACCTCACAGCAAATACACTCCGGTATTTACTGGTATTAAATTAAAGAGATAACAAATGAACACTCTGCCCCCCTTTTTCTTTTTACAACCACCGCTGTACTTTATTCAAAACAGATTTCTCTCTCTTTTTTTGGCCACTTGGTGGCAGCACAAACACTTAGTGACCTCAGCGTTGACATATCCGCTGAACTTGTTAGCAAAGGGCAAAAGTAGCTTCATGTAACTTTAGTAGTTTATTCAGATCATATTTAGTGAACCTCTTTCAGTTTTTTAGGCCAGTTTTATTTAACAAAAGGTCATTTTACTTTGATCTGAAAACATTTTCACGCTAGTTTTAGTCGATAAAAACTGACATTTAAGACATTTTTTTTTGTCTTCACATAAAGCCAAGCATTTCAATCAATGTCGTCTCGCCAAAATATCACCTAAAATATTTTCACACACACGCGTTCCCCCCCAAAAAAAACATGATAAACGTGCACATCCAGTCAATAAACACTAATCGCTGCTGAGAACATGGAGAAGAAGTTAAAGAAAGGGAATCGCCAAACTAGACAACGCTCCCAGGATGCACCAGTCGGTTTGAGCATCGAGTCTTTTTACTCAGAGTCATCAGAACATCTTGTTTATTGCCGCGTGTCTTGAACCTTGTGCAGCTGAAAAGCTCCTTCACATTGTCTGCCAGTGCAACCCGGACGTGAAGAGCAAACACATAAACGTAATAACACATCGAGAGCGGCCGAGAAGGAAGAGCGGTGAGGCTCGTTCTGTTGAATCGGCCGTGGCACCGGTCCGCCTGCGGGTCCGGATCCAAAGTGAGTGAAGCTTTGAAGAGAGCGACCAATCGATGGGCGCTACGCCGCCCGACAAATGAAACCAGAGTCGGCCTGATTCTCAGTCATAGAAAAGAAAATTGATCCTATTTGTGTGTGATTTCCCAGAGCTGCGAGGCGGCTGTTTATGGAGACATCAGCGGGGCTTTGTGGATGGGAAACAAAACAAAGTTGGGAGGGGAAACCTTTAAAAAAAAGTGGCGAGCTGCAGTCGGCCCCCCGCCGGTCACATGAAGGGAGGAGATGAGGAGCGGCGGCTGCTGATGCATCTGGAGTTTTTATAAAAGCCCTTTTCTCAAGACAAACACCCGAGTACAAACAAGACAACAATGTGCTGTTGCCTAGAATGCATCACACATACATGTAAGCACCTTTTGGAAACCGTGCGCATTTTAGGTCCCAGCATGCCCCATTCAGACAATGTTTTGACATAACATACGTAATTTTCCCATTTTTAAACCGAACGACAATGTTTTTTGACAGAAACTCCTTCCTAACAGGCCGAGGCTTTGTTTCATTGTGATTTTTGTGGCATATTTTGATTCTTTAGGTCCAAATCTTTCCAAAAAGGTGTCTTATTGACCGCTCCAGGAGGCTTTTTTGGGGAATCTGGCTCATATCACGCTGGATGTTCATAGTTATTATCAAAATATCTTTTAAAAGTGTTTTTTTTTCAGATATACATTTTTTTCCTAAGACTTTGCTGAACAAATACATACAATCAACACAAGTATTGTAATTAATTTGGGGTCCCTACGGCGACTCACACAGGCAAAAGGAGGTCTGGAGACAAAACTGGCTCCACAGGTTTTAACGGGTTAAATTGCACCGCAGGAAGCTCCTCGGTGACAGTTTGCGCTTCTTTTTGCAGCAACCCGTTTGTCAACACTGACAAAGCTGATACCTCCAGCGTGTCTCCGCTTCGTTATCGGCTACACGTGAAGCCAGCAACAACACACAAACACAGCGGATGCGCACGCGGAGACGGTTTACTTTCCAAAAATGAACCTCACAAAGTGTTTGACAGCGAAAAGCAAAGTGGGAAGTAAAAAAGACGGGGGGAAAAAAAAGGTATTTTGGGATGAAAATTACAGCGCAAAGCATGCACAGCGCGAGACGTCAAGTTCACGAGTTCAAGGCGGCACTTCCTGCAGAACCCCGGGGCGAGACGAGCGCTTTAATCACCAAGCTGATACAGTATGGCGTCTTAATTACTCACAATACAAGGGGACTAAGAAGTTTGGGCAACCAGAAGCCTGGATGAGGCCACTTTCAGACGTAACGTTGAGCTGTGTGTGTGTGTGTGTGTGTGTTTAACGCGTCCGGTGTTTTCTATTCTCAGTCTTAGGACGCAGCAAAGAAGCGCGTTTTCCCACATCTGTTTGGTCGTTTTCTTTCGACCGATTAATTACGGCGACCTCCGCCTGTCACGACTGTAATGTCACGCGGGGGGGAGGGGGGGTCACGCACGAAGAGTCAGGAAATGAGGATTCATACCGCCGAGCTCTCTGGCGTCGGACGGACGGCCGTTCTTCACACGCAAATTGGCGGCTCGGATGAAGACGACAAGCGAGTCTTCCAAATGCCACTTCATCCAGCCGGGAACCAATAAATAATGCTGGAAATGAAAGAAAGCGGCGCGAGAAGAGGAAAAGAAAGATCACGCCGTTTTTATTATGAATATCCACAGCAATATTTTATTGTTATTAAAATCCTCCGGTTCATAGACGCTACCTCATATTCCCCCGAAGAGCTGTTTTAATATCCTCATAATTTAATATCCTCAGCAGGATTCATTTTTATCTCTCTGTCTGACACCGCTCCCTGCAACTTACATCCGGCGAAGGCAAATGTAGATGTAGTGCATTAAGTGACACTGTTGAATAATAATTTCACGGCAACGACACGAGGACATTTCTTTCTTTCTCTTTTATCCAAAAGGCTGGGGAAGGATTCATGTTTGCAGTTGAATCTCTCTTGGAAATTGCAGTGGGGGAGGGGGGAGGAAGCGGTTTAGCATAATAGCTTTAAGAGTTCACCGCTTGAATAATTTTCCCTCACAGAGGGAAGGTCAACAACCCGTTTGACTTAATGGGATTTTAATTCCTCATCAAGACTGTTTACATCGCTCGTATTTACACACCAGGAGTTTGTGGTGAAAAACTGTCTTTTACTGGGTTTAAAGCCCGGAGCGCGGCAATGTAGGAGTGTGCATGTGTTTGGGTTGAGGGTACTCGTGTGTGTGTTTGAAAGAGGAGGGGGGGGGGGGGGGGGCGACATTTATATTTCAGATGAAGCGTTGGATCCGACTCGTCTCTGACGGCACAGCTGCAGAAGCTTTCGCAGGTTTTTTCGCTGCACTCACCTTCATTGTCTAAAATGATCCATGGGCCAACCTCCAGGGTGTGTGTGTGTGTGTGTGTGTGTGTGTGTGTGTGTGTGTGTGTGTGTGTGTGTGATGCTCACATTCATGCAGGGACATACTGTGCATACAGACCGCCAGATCGGACCCCGAAAAGGACAGCTGCAAAGTCAACACACTCCGTGCAACGAGCAACGAGCAATGAGCAACGAGCAACGAGCAACGAGCAACGAGCCGTCACGCTGAGCTCGAATGAAACGAACGGGAAAATGTCTCCAGGAAAGACGAGCAACACGAGTCAGTTTGCACTCGTTTCATGAATCCAGTCTTTTTAACTTCTGTCTTCACAGGATAAAACTATATTATGTTTAGGTTCAGGAAACAATTGTAAAATGATTTGTTAGGTTTAGACAACCAAACTAATAAAGTTTAGAAAACGATGAACATAAAACACTAAGTTAGGTTCAGGCAACAACACAACTTAGTTAAGTTAAGGCAACAACACAACTTAGTTAGGTTCAGGCAACAACACAACTTAGTTAAGTTTAGGCAACAACACAACTTAGTTAGGTTCAGGCAACAACACAACTTAGTTAGGTTCAGGCAACAACACAACTTAGTTAAGTTTAGGCAACAAGACAACTTAGTTAGGTTTAGGCAACAACACAACTTAGTTAGGTTTAGGTGCTAACACAACTTAGTTAGGTTTAGGCAACAACACAACTTAGTTAGGTTTAGGTGCTAACACAACTTAGTTAGGTTTAGGCAACAACACAACTTAGTTAGGTTCAGGCAACAACACAACTTAGTTAAGTTTAGGCAACAAGACAACTTAGTTAGGTTTAGGCAACAACACAACTTAGTTAGGTTTAGGTGCTAACACAACTTAGTTAGGTTTAGGCAACAACACAACTTAGTTAAGTTTAGCCAACAACACAACTTAGTTAGGTTTAGGTGCTAACACAACTTAGTTAGGTTTAGGCAACAACACAACTTTGTTAAGTTTAGGTGCTAACACAACTTAGTCAGGTTTAGGAAGGATTAATGATTACAATACAGAAGTAAAATAAAAATCCCTGTTGACTCGTGTCACACAGGGAACAGGGTCACCTGGGTCACAGATGGGTTTTGTGTGTTTTTGTTTTAATCATCTCACTCGCCCTTTGTGGGCTTTTTGGTCATGATCACGTTGATGACACACAATTTGATTTTGTGGGGAATCTACAAATCCCAGCGTGTAATTGTTCGTAGGTATAGCTATGAATGCTGGATGAGAACACACACACACACACACACACACACACACACACACCCTTTTAGTTTTGGTGACGCATCGCTGCGACACATTTTGACTTTTCTCTCCTTATACTTGAGAGTCTGGTCAGACTGTTGCTGAAGCTGCTTGGGATCAAAGACTGTTTACTACTGTATCGGTAGAGAGAGAGAGAGAGAGAGAGAGAGAGAGAGAGAGAGAGAGAGAGAGAGAGAGAGAGAGAGTTTGGAAAACAAGAGTGTTAAAAGGACACTTGAAGATAAAAATAAGTATTTCATAGCAGTCGAGCTGTTCTCTGGTCTCTACATGCAAACTTCAAAGCTACAAGGAGGATCTCTCGCTCGGCGAAGAACAGGCTGAAGTTTCTCTCCGTGGTCTGAGTTGGATTTCTAGGTCAGCGGCAAAATGGATCCTCCAGTCGATTCTTCCACTTTCACTATGGATTCGGGGTCTCTGCGGGGGGCAGAAGGCATCTTCCCCTCCGCCGCGGCGCAGACTGCCACGGGCCGCCTTATTAAGAGATGTTTGGGAAAAGAGGGTTTTGGAGAGTACGTTTCAATTATTGACGGGCGAGGACGAGCTGAAAACACATCAATGCCAGGAATGAAAAGTGAGGCTGACAGGGAACCTCTGTGTTCAATACGTGCACGCTCCCGACGAGCGCACGTGCTTTGAGAACTAAATGAACATATCGGATGATTTTTATCAGCGTTAGCTCCTGTGCAGTACGTCCATTTATTTTCGTGTTTTATTAAATACAGTTTTATTTATGGAACGCATTGTGCTGAGGTGTATATATATATATATATATATATATATATATATATATATATATATATATATATATATATATATATATATAAAAATGATTGGAATAAATGAAATGTGGCGCTAAACCAGTTTCAGTTTATTGTATTTTGTGGCATATCCAGACATGCAGGTATCACGTTGAACCCACAGTAAGTCGATCAGTCCAGCCTCTGTGGGATTGATGCACACAGTCAACAGAAACTACTCAATTATTTGTGATTTCAGTCCAGAGCTGCAACAGTCTGTAGATCCCTCGATCAGTTTAACTCATTGCAAACTATTCAGATGAACAGGTTTGAGTGAATACATACACACTTCTCTGATTGCTTCTGAATTAAGAATATGTTCTGGGTTTATTTCTCCTCTATATGACAGTAAGCTGAATACTTTTTGAGTTCTGGCTGCAGCTGTATGGATTATTTTAGTTTGGTAGTGGAGGAATCTGCTAATTATTCAGAAGTAATCAGAAAGTGCTTTTTCTTTTTTAAGGAGCAGAAGTACATAAACAAGAGAAAATAATGCCAAACAAACACATTTGTATTGCAAAAATTGCAATAAAACTATATTATCTTTCAAAACAAATGACTAATATCCTAAATACTAATTTAACAGACTACTTTTTGCGTTTCAAACTGCACGCGAACACACAATTCAAGTGACTCGGAAATAAATAATTGTATTTTTAATAAAATTAGAAGCTCTGATTAGAAAACCACTTCGCCATTAGAAGTTGTGATTCTGCATCATAAGCTGCTTAGAGCTAGCGCTAGGACGCTAAGCAGATCATTAAACACTTCGTTAAACGAAGCCTTGATGCGGAGAATTTGCGCCGATGCTTTTTCCAGTTTTCCAGAGTCACAGGAGGAACGCTTTCATCCCGGGCTCGGCCTAATCTGTGAAGATAACTGGGGGCTGAAGAAAAGAGAGATATCATCGAGCGCTGCCGCCGCCGCCGCCGCCGGCGTGGAGGTGGCCGGTGTGGCTTCTCTCTCCAGCGGCGGGGCTCGTCTCAGCATCAGGAGAAGCTCCTTGTCCTCACGCAGCGACTGCCAGGCGGGGGGGCGTCTCATTAGATCACACAACAGAACAATAAACAGTCCTCCGCGGTGACGGGCCAATGAGGTGCTCAGCAAAGCGGCGCCCGCCTCGACGAGCATCCCAGAAGCGCCGCCGGGCCCGCTAACGGGAGGCAGCGGCGCGGCCCGTGATTAGACGAGGTAATGGGGAGTGACTGAAGCCTAATCCAGTGCCGCTGCACGTTCACATACAATGAAGGATTGTCCAAAACGAGGCGCCGCGCATGTACTTTCCCACAAACACAAGGACGAGCGACGCGTCGCCTCTCTCTCTCTCCGGCGCGAGCGGAAGGTGGTTGAAGGGATTAGAGAGAGAGAAAGAGAGAGAGAGAGAGAGAGACGCTGATTCATTTCCTGACTTTTGGCACAGCCATTCTGGATTCTCCCGGGTATTATGCTGGGGACGCTCGCAGAAGCCAGCTGCTAATGAAATGAGAGCTCCTCTGAGCTAATACTCACTCCGGATTTCAGGAGAGGGGTTTTCACAGGCAGACATGAGGACCAGAAATCCTTCACCTCGCATGACTTTGGTTTGAGGGCTCGAGGGGACGGCCTTTAGAAAGCAATTCTCCTCTGGTGACGTTTGATTCTTTTGAAGAACTGGGTAAAGCTGGAATCAGTCGCTCGGTGCCGTGGTACCAGACGTCAATGTGTTAGCGCCAGCTCAGTCAGAAACGTACTGATAGTTTCCTCGTTCCATCGGATCTCTGCTGCTTTTCAGCCGAGCGATGATGGAGAGACAGATGATGGGAAGGTGGCAGCAGAGTCTATGAGGAGATGACTTGATTTATTCCCTCAGTGAACACTGTAAACATGAGTTGATGCTCTAGTATTTTCTAGTTTCAAGTCAGTTTCAATACAGCGTGATGTTCCTTTCGGAAAATATGAGCAATTTAGAGTCAAACAGACCATAAAGCAGGGTGTGCTTTAGGGCGGGGCACCTTGTAGTAGACACGTCGCTACCGTCTGGGAGTTGTTCATTAACTTTTAACCTTTTCAGTGTTGTTCGGTTTAGGCAACACATCTTAGTTAGGTTTAGGCAACACCACTTAGTTAGGTTAAGGCAACAATGCTACTTAGTTAGGTTGAGGCAACAACACGTAGTTAGGTTTAGGCTACCCTACTTAGTTAGGTTGAGGCAACAAAGCTACTTAGTTAGGTTGAGGCAACAAAGCTACTTAGTTAGGTTGAGGCAACAACACTTAGTTAGGTTTAGGCAACAACAATACTTAGTTAGGTTTAGGCAACAACACAACTTAGTTAGGTTTAGGCAACAACACAACTTAGTTAGGTTTAGGCAACAACAATACTTAGTTAGGTTTAAGCAACACAACTTAGTTAGGTTTAGGCAACAACACAACTTAGTTAGGTTTAGGCAACAACAATACTTAGTTAGGTTTAAGCAACAATACTTAGTTAGGTTTAGGCAACAACAATACTTAGTTAGGTTTAGGCAACAACACAACTTAGTTAGGTTTAGGCAACAACAATACTTAGTTAGGTTTAAGCAACAACACTTAGTTAGGTTTAGGCAACAACGTAAGGCAACAGTTGTAAAATCGTTTGTCGTCTAAAAACGTTGTGCTCAGCATCGTGATTGTGCTTCTCCCTCTCGTGACACTTCTGTTCACTACAAAACAAGACAAACACACAGGCTGAACCACTCAGCGTCATCCTCCTGGCAGAAATGAAAAAAAGAACAAACAAGAGATAAAACTGCATCTCAAAATGCGACTCTGAACTGTACGGAAGGCGTTGGGCGAGTCTGGAAGTTCAAAGTTACCTTGGACGGACATCGGTCTACGGATGCGTAAACGGGTCCGACGCCTTCTCAACGTCACGAGGCGACTACGCGGCGTTGATTCGGTGTGACCTATTACACGGCTAACATCCGAGGAGACCACGAACGCCACAGCGGCGTGCGAGCAGAACGGGAAGAGCGCAGAGGGGAAGGTTCAGGTCGGTCGCTTTCTCAGTCGCAGGCAGGAAATTGACGAGGTTACAGCGATCGTCAAGTCATCTCGTGGGACATATGCGGTGGTAGAAACGCTGCCGGTGCTCACGGCGCTGCAATGTGTGTTTTTCTTTCCTGTTCGGGCCTAAAGAGCCGGAGATCCTTTGACTCTCGCTTTCAGAGGATTTTGCTTAAAGCGTTGCGGGTTCATACACAACAAGGAGCCAGCGTTGCGTCTCTGCGGCGCTGGCGCTCCCGTCGGTCTGAAAGGGCATAAAGGAGTGGGTCGTCTCGCTTAAACAAGCTGTGCAGCCACACAATGGATCTTGAAATTGCACGAAGGAGCTCAAAAGAGTATAATTCAAGAGAACAGTGAGACAAAAGGAAGCTTTCTTTTCAGCTCGAGTAACAAAGTCCTCTTTGGAAATGAAGTCGGATTCGGGGGAAAGAGGAGGAAGTGAGATTTAACAGAATGACACTTCATCACAGATGATTGGAGGCATCCAACTGGTCGTTATGATAAGTATCAGGTGGAGGAGTTAGTAGAGACTCGGATTATAGTATTCATTCTGACCGGAGATGATTATCATTTGGACTTGGCAAACACTAATAAAAGGTATAGATTTGTATCTTTGGTCCAGTATTTGTAGCTGAGGGAGGTAGACGAGCTCCTGAAGAAGAAGAAGGAAAGGAGGAAGAAGAAGAAGAGAAGGAGGAGGAGGAGGAAGAAGAAGAAGAAGAAGAAGAAGAAGAAGGGGACGAGGAGGAGGAGGAGGACGACGACGAGGAGGAGGAAGAAGAAGGAAAAGAGAAAGAAGGAGAAGAAGGAGAAGAAGAAGAAGGAAAAGAGGAAGAAGAAGGAGAAGAAGGACAAGATGAAGAAGAAGGAAAAGAGGAAGAAGAAAGAAAAGAGGAAGAAGAAGGAGAAGAAGGACAAGATGAAGAAGAAGGAAAAGAGGAAGAAGAAAGAAAAGAGGAAGAAGAAGGAAAAGAGGAAGGAGAAGAAGATGGACAAGATGAAGAAGAAGAAAAAGAAGAAGGTAAACATGAAGAAGGAAAAGATGAAGAAGAAAAAGGGAAAGATGAAGAAGAAGAAGAAGAAGAAGAAGAAGAAGAAGAAGAAGAAGAAGAAGAAGAAGAAGAAGAAGAAGAAGAAGAAGAAGAAGCAGTGTTTACCTCCAGCGTATGGAGAAGTTAGAACAAATAAAGGTGACGTCTCACTCTGTTTTTTTTTAAAGCAGACGTAACCAACACCCCGGTGTCTTTCCTCTAACAGGGAGGCTGAGGATGATCACAACAGACGTGTGGAAGTTGAATCGCGGCTTTGGGGCTCGTGCCGAGAATCCCTTTTATTTCATCGAGTGTGGAATGTATTGTTTTTCCATCCAGCCGTCATACCTTTGCTGCGTCAATAAAGTATTCTCATTATTCAAAATGAGGCTTTCTGAAGTCTAAGCTCAGGGATTCACGTCCCCCTGTTCCTCCTAATCCGTCATATGTTTACTCTTTCCGCAAACGGCATGTGACATTTGGATGGGAACAGGATTCTGCTGCACGGTCCGTACTCGTCTTTCCCTTATTACGTAACAAATGTGTTTTCTGAAGACGCTTCCCCCGGTGAAATAGGACCCTTGCCTAATGGCAATTATCCACTCTGTCTGCCCGCTTCCTTATAAAAGACCTGTCATTTCATGACAGACCCGGCAATCATATCTTATCCCGCAGTGCATAGGAAATACACCCCGATGGCTCAGCGAGCCTCCATTAGTTCTGATTACCGGCTCCATTATATAGTCCGGGCCCACTTGTCTGCGGTCATATCTTCGCCCTGTTAACATTAGCCGTTCCCATTATGCAATCAGGGTTTTCCCATGACATCCTATGCATAGTATACAGTCCAGCTACTGTGTAGCGTTCATTAATTATATGAATTATCAAAGAGAAACACAACCCCCCCCCCGCGCACACACACATGGACCTCAGGGCTCAGCAAAGGAAACCTGCAAATCTGTGAATTCACCCACACGTCCTGTTTGAGCAGGTGAACGCATCTTGAGCTTCCCTCCCTGAGTGACTTTGAAGTTTCTTCTCAATGCATCGATTCGGGGAACATACAGAGCGCAGAGGACATAGGAAGTAGCTCAAACACAGCAGACGCTTCCCCTCAGGGCGTGGTTTTGACCCCTGACAGGACGAACATGACGGGAGGACGCAGTGTGGCGCCGCCGCTTTGCGTTTGGTGCTCTACGTTCGTCGTACTCGCCTTACGCGAGCCACACCGGCCCGGACCTTGACTGAAGAACATGATTTAAACCATATTTGAACCATATCTACATTGTATTCATGATGATTTCCCACCATTTTTTCAGCATGACGATGATGAGCGGGTAGAAAAAACGGGATAACTTTGGACTCACTGTTTTGTTCTCGTGGTGAAGATCATGGACTGTGGCTATTTGGATCGTGTACCATGCGTATACTACTCATTATATGAATAGTTTCTGTTATATTCATGTAATGTGCCGTAACTCTGTTACGTTGCTCATTCTGGTCACATGACATCTGTTGCTTCTGTCCGTCCGAGGAGAGGGATCCTCCTCTGTTGCTCTATGAAGGTTTCTTACCTTTTTTCGCTGTTAAAGAGGTTTTACTATCTTTATTTGGGGAGTTTTTCCTGATCCGATGTGAGGTGCTGGGACAGGGATGTCATGTGTACAGATTGTGAAGATGAAAATCTTGTATTTGCGATTTCTAGCTGCACAAAATAAACTGAATTGTATGAAAGAAGAAAAAACGAAATTGATATAAAACCAAAAATATATAACCGTGACAAAACAGAGTTGTTTTTTTGTCTCCAAACGGGTTGAATGCCACACCACAGGTTGTATTTGCTCTGACTCTGAGCCGTCCATGCTCTCCGAAAGCCTTCCCCTCCTCCGAGGTCCTGCCTTCTGTTCACTGGTACTGTTTGTTTCCCACTGCAGGCTCCGACTATGCACTGCCAACTGCTCGTCCTCCTTCCCCTCCCTCCTTCCCTCCTTCCCTTCCCTCCTTTCCTCCCCCCCTCCCGTCTCCTACAGTAGCTTCCTGTGTTGGACGAAGGCCCGGTGTTTCCGAGCTTAAATAATGTGCATTTTCTCCCTTGAATCCCCGCTTCTGAAAAGTGGAGCAGACTCCTCACCTGGAGACAGAAGAGTCCTTTCAGTCCGTTCCATCCAGGCAAACGCCCAGCGCTGTCTGCTGTTTTATTTACCAGCCCTCCCTGAATTATTCAGGACAATTTAGCCGCGCTTCAGTCAGTCGGAGAAAATGACAAGCCGTATTATAAGCCAGGATGCCCTCAAAAAGCTGATGAATAATACACTGTTAGAGGAATTAATCTCTTTAAATAAACATTGGTGTGATTCATTTGGAGCAAGCACTGTGGGCCTCGCGAAAAAAAAACCCAACACGTCTCACGGCGGCTCAGTCGGCGGCGAGCGCGTCTCCAAGAAGGAAGCGTAGCCCGAGGAGCTGCAGCGAGGAAGCTAATATCCAAGTATTAGACAGTGGGATGAGCTGAAAGCTCGAATAAATGTCCCCCACTTTCTTTTTTTTCACATCGCCTAAATTAGATTCTGTGTGTGGCTTCTGTGCTGTAATTAATATGGCGGTAATAAGGTGTGCGCTCTCAGAGAAAAGGGGGCTCTTTGTCCTTGATTCAAAGGCTTTCATTGTGCAATCTTCAGTCCCGACTCTGTTAGAAAAGCACACGTTGAGATTAGATGCATGATTCAGCCTCCTCCATTTTTTTTTTTTTGGGGGGGGTATTATTTCAGGTAAAAGATGAATTCTTTATCACACGCATTCCCGCTTTGAAACACAAGTCTTCTCCTCCAAACAGCTCAAATGTGTTTCCTTAAAAAGGAAAACCTGTCTCCCTGGGAAGCTGTTAAAGAGGCAGCGCTCTCCATCTGTCACTCAGCCAGCGGAGCTGGAGGAGAAAAAAAAACAACATTCCTCGGCGGTGATTGTGCCGAGATAAATATGTCATCAGCTGTCCGTCCCTTCCTCCCTTCCCCTCCCATCCAATTTATTTGTATTTCTTTTTGGCTCGTAATTGATTACCTGCTCTTCCGCACCATGGGAGTTTCATATTACACTTTGGGATGGTGTTTTTTTTTTTTGCAGTGCACTCTGTGAAACTCCACCGTTCACGTTGCATTAAGTCACAGCCGTGACTCATAAACAAACTCGCTCCGCGGTGGAAGCGCCGCTGACCTCGTTTCACTTCGCCAGTCAAGTTTTTAACACTCCCGCCGCCGTCCACACCGCTAATGCCCATCCCAGCGCCGCCATCTTATCAGCGCGGCGCCTCAATGCCCGCCACCTGTTCCTCTGACAGGCGCAGAGCTCGCGCCTCACCTGAAGGGTTGAGTGGGATTGCGTGTCGGTGCCGAGCAAACACACCGCCGGCTATAAATAGAACGCTAGTCAGCCCCCTCGGGCTTTGTGGGTCACCGGCTGCTCCTATCGATCGTCAGAAAATTACAGGGAGTGAAAACACCAACGCCAGGACAATGTCGGTGTCAAAGCCTCGGCGATGAAGTTGACCTTAAACTAATGCCACAAGGATGGGGCGAGGAGAAGAAAAAAAAGGGGACAACGATGTCATCTCTCCCGATTTAAAGCCCCTCTTCCAGATTGATTTATTCTGCACTAAAAGCATCGTCTCCCTGTAGGCCGCCGGCGAGCACTCGCCTCTTCACCGCTTGCAGGGATCTCTTCCTGAGTGGCACTCTCCAGGGTGAGCTGCCGGTCGGACGAAGGCCCGGTCGCGACGACGTTTCAAAACCGTCCAATCGAACGGCCGCGGCGGGCCGACCTCCGGCGACGTCGCACGGAATCGTAATTTTCCCGCGACGACGTGGAGCGCCGGTGGGAAAGCGCAGAACGCTCAGCGGTTCCTTTGTGTCGGCGGGTAATTGGACTGTAGCCGCGCCGCGCGCTGTGTATCAAAGTAATCTGACACCAGAATGAGATCTGATTGATGCAATCTTCTTGGGGTCCCTCTTCGGGTTAAGAGAAAAGCTCCTCCACGCTATCGAGACGAGATGAGCTTTTTGTCACGTTTCTTTCATTCGTCTGTCACGAACGACGATGCCAAACTTCCCACGGAGAGAGTCACAGAAACCCCCCCGAGTTGTTTCCTCTCAGCCCTTCGGTAACACCGAGGCAAGAGTTAGCATTTGGTTCCTTTTATCGCTAGCGCGGCATGCCTGCTGATGTTCGGGTTGTCATTGGCACGCTTGTGAAGAGCGCCAGTTTAGGAGAACACGAATAAATGTGTGCGTATGTCCTTTAAGATGCCTCATGTCAGTTCGCGCTGCAGCAATCAGCACGAGGCGCCGTTGACTTAACTTCATCAGAACGTCTCAGAAACGAGCCGAGTAATAATCTGAAGTAATAGCTGGAGAATCGTGCACTCCGGAGGGTGCAGCTTTCCGCCAGCTGTGTCTGCAACGACCACTTTGGTATCGTGTGATTGAATAAAAATACAGCCCACAATTAGCTAACCCCCCCCCCCCCCCGCCCCCTCCCTCCCGCCGTCTAGAAAACGAACGGCGCGTAAGGCGTCGTAAAACACAATTAATTCAAATTTAAAAACAACCGGTGACGAATGCCTCCATTTGGCTCCAAGTCACACGATCTTGCCAAGAAATTAAATTAAAACCGGCAAGCTGTGTGTGTGTGTGTGTGTGTGTGTGTGCCCGCGTAGCAGCAGCTGAGTTGTATATCAGTGTGTGTCCTGGTGGTTCCTTTAGCTGTTAGCGGGTTAGCCAAACGCACCCTCGTAAACAATACAAGGGAGCCCGGTGCAGCAGCGCGGGTGCTAGTGCTTCTGTTAGCGGGTTAGCGGGTTAGCCAAACGCACCGGCATCAATATTGAAGGCGAGCAGCGGGGCGGCAGCCGAGAGGTCGGCTTTTCTCCCCTCCCCCTCTGACTTTGTCGTCTTGCATGAGACCATCTGCTTCTACAAACCACCTCTCTTTTTTCTCCCCCTTCTTCGCAGGTATCTTTTTTTTTTTTTATCCCTTTTTTTTTTCACTGAATTAATGCCGCTCCCGGTGCACACGGTGCCGGTTCGGGCGTCAACATCTGTTGGTGGGAGGCGGCTTGGCTACCGTGTCCGAGGCGGAGCGGATGCAAGGCGAGAGCTACCCGGCAACAGAAGAAGAAAAAAAAGTACAAACTTTCATGTAAACTTTGAGGAGATTGATGTTTTCAGGACCAAAGTGTTTACCTGAAAAGTGCCAGCAAAACACCATATGCTGCGAAGGCTTTCCGTTCTTTGCGAGCTCTGACGGAGTCAGCTTTAATAATTAGAAGAGGGAAAAACAAATACGCCGTAGTTAAGCGTCTGCTGCCGTGTTGTGTGCGCTGGGAGGTGGCCTTCTTTTTGAAATACGAACGGGGAAGTCTCCTTTCCTGCTTTTGGCAGCCACCGCGTGGGCGTCGGGTAAACCCTCCTGGCACGGCTCGAGAAGCTGGATGTAACTTGGCCGCGGCACTCTAACGAGACATTATTATTGGCTCTGATGGCGGCATCGGCATCACCCAAAGGTCACAAGCCGTTTAAAGGGAGGATCGCTTCGAGGCGGGAGGGGAGGAAGATGGACGACTGTTGATGGAAGAGGGAAGAAGAGCTCTCCCTGATGGCTCATTGTTCACTGAGATATAGATCACAGCTTATTGCTCTACATTTTACATCACTTGATGCATTAGTAATGCCATACAAGGCATCTGCATGTGTTTGAGCAAAACAGATGATGGAATATTTCACAAACTATTAGAAAAAAAAATGTAAATGGTTGGAGAGAGAGTGCTTGACTTCCTGCGTCTCTTCATAGCTGGAAACTGAAACCTGGTACTTGACGGCGACAAGTGTGGGATGCTTGACTTTTCCCTCGCAACTAAAAAACCTCACTTAGTGGGAGCCGTCGGGAGGAGACAAAAGAATAATTATGAAGCACTCGGTTCAGACGCCGACTCAATTCCATTTAATGCATCATAAACATAAATCGTGAACATTGTATGGGACCAATTACACGCCGCGCGGAGCGGCGTCTCATTCACATGAAGGAGGAGAGAACGCCTTCATCTGAAACCAGGAAGAAACCTCGAGCCAAACGGACACGTATGGAAGCCCATTTCTGACACAAAAATGAATAAATAAAAATAAAAAGTCATAATTATGAGATAATAAAGTTGAAATTACGTGATATAAAGTCATAATTATGCGATAAAATGTCATAATTATAAGATAATAAAGTCAAAATTATGATATCAAAAGTCACAATTATGAATTTCAACTTTCTTATCTCATAAATATGACTTTTTATCTCATGATTTTGACTTTCTTATCTCATTATTACGACTTTTTTTGCTGAGATGTGTGTGATGGGAGTCAGAGGGAGATCACTCGATGTTTCTCGCCTTATCGGCCGCTCATTTTCCTAAAGGTAGAGAGGAGAAGAGACTGGAGGGCAGGTAGACGAGCCGGGTGTGGTGGGACGGAGACTCAGGACGAGGAAAACAGGAAGCAGGTTCAGGAAAAATCAAAAAGGGCAGGTACAAAACTACAACACACAATATATGAGAGGAGAAACACAGGTGTAGGCCATAAAAACTCAAGGGACACACATGCACTATCAGAGACAAGGCATGCAGGGGGCAGGAAGTGCAGAGACACAGAGGAAACAAGAGACAAACTACAAAATAAAACAGGAAGCCACCCAACACCGTGACAAGCGCAGGCCTCCATTTAGCCCTGAAACTATTGTACTCCTCCATGGCTCAATGTTTTGGAGTAAAAAAGAAGAACATGTCAAGAACATCTTTCTACAGAAACATTTTTCATTTGAAGCGTTCACGTGTGTCCCGTTCCCGGCAGAATGGATCGTCCAAAAAGCCTTTTCCCCTCCTTCCAGGCACAATTTGCCTCCTCGCAGGGTCATTAGATGCGTCCAGTGGCATGAAGACGAGCTCATGGGTAACGCGTGTGACGCGGCACATGCGTGTCCGCGCAGTCGGTCCGGAGTTGCAGACCGTAAGCCGCGAGCACACGTGCAGACGCGCTCTACTGAACGGGGTCAATGGTGGTTCAGTCCATATCAAACTACTGCAGCGAGTGTTTTATATTGTTCCTCAATGTTCAAGTGCTGCCTGCAGCGTCTTCTGGAAAAGGTGTGTAATACGACATGTTTCTCCAAAATGCCTATTTTACAATATTTTTACTTTTTTGCAAGTGCTTTGTTTTTTTTTTCTTCTTCGAGCAGTCAATTGTGACGGACGCGTGAGGGCTGTCCTCGCTAGAATGAATTCTCAATTGACTAATAACACTCACACGGCACAATTCAGCATACAAACCACCCGTCGAGTGAAGAAACCTCGGCCGGCTGACAAGCACTCAAAAACCAAAGTGAGTTTCTTTTACACAAAAGTACCATTTTCAAAATCTCGTGTTTACCAGAAATGCGTTCACAAGTTTCCTGGAAAGAATAATCCATTCAGAACGGAAGGAAACAAATTCACAACAGTCACATAGTCGGCTATCTGAAGACCGGACAAAGAGGGGGCATCTGAAGAGCCAGTTACTTGGATTGTTTTGAACAAGATCCTCATACTTTGGTGTGAAAGGCAACCTGAAGCGATCCATTGAGGCCCTTGTAGGCCCGTCGTGGACCCAAGACGGCGGCCGGATGCATCGCTTGCAGCCGGGGTTTCAGCGCTCTCACAAGTCTTCTTTAAATGTGTGAAGTCGCTCGAGGTAACCCTCACTCTTTCAGGAGCGGGAAGGCTTCTTTTTCCTCCTTTTTCTTCTTCTTCTTCTTCTAACGGATGACTTGAGAAACCACAAAAGGGATGTTAAATATTTTAGCGCCTATCTGTCGGTGTGGTAAAGGAAAGTTTGAAGCAATGACTGCTGATTAACCTTCATTTTCATAACGAGTGCAAGCCAAGCACATACTGCGCGGCAGCGGCGCCGCAGAATGCTAATGAACTCCGGCAAGAGCGCCTCAGTTCATCGGAGCCGCGCAGGGGAATGCCGAGATCCAATTCATAACTTAAGAATTAGTGGTGAAACAACACTGCCCTCTTTTTTTCTCCTGCCTTTTTTGTTCCTGCCTGGAAGCTGAGGCAGAACGCTGACACGAACGCATCCTTTCAAGTTCCTTCGTGTAAGCGGGCCGCGGCTGCTGCAACAAAGCCGTTTCGATGAATTTGAATATAAATCCAGCCCACAGGAAAGTCTGCCGCCATGCTGGGAGAAGAACTAATAGGAGATAATGTTGTCCATGTTTTTTTATTTTATTTATTTATTACACAGGCTGTCTCTCTTTAAAGTCATTCAACAGCTACTGCAGTTGGAGATGAACTGTGCACAAATACAGTTATGAATTATTATTTTTTTGTTTGGGTCCTGCTGCTGCTCTCAAAGCTGACAATAAGTCGAACAAACCAAATCCTCGTTGGACCATCTCAGTATTCACTCATCATTCTTTATTGATGACACTTGTGAATTAATACTTCCTTCTACATATATGTATTATTATGATTATTAGTTACTATGATCCTTCAAGCAGGGTATGTGGACCCCTGGCGGTACGCCAGATCAAAAAATAACATTTAAATTAAAATTTGCATCCAGTCAAGCGTCCTTCAAAAAATGCTATTCAATAAATATTCAATGAAATGTAAGTGTGTATGTCCATAAACAGAATTTTCTATATTCCACATCAAAAGAGACACTGATGGCACGGCGCTGTGTGATGTGTGGTGCTGGTTAGGGGATAAAGAACCTTAAAGGATTGAACATGTTATACAACCGCAGCGTGTTAGCTTACATGTTAGCTTACATGTTAGCTTACACGTGAGCTAACATGTGAGCTTGTTAAGTTAAGAACGAGAAAAAAAACTGCTTTTAACTTATAAAATGATTAAAAATCAACATGTAATGTTCACTTTAAGTGAATTTGTGTTTGTATCTTCCTAACGTCTCCTTTTTAAAGTACAGTATGGAACGTAGCAGCACGTTTTCAGGAGCAACGTTGCTTTTTTATCAAAGTTATGTCTCCTTGAGAAGGCTGGTTCTCTTTCAGGAGAACATGAGGTGACGGTGGAAGTGATCAGGAACATTTCATCTCGCTCAAATGGTTCTCACCATTTACAGGCGAGGCCTATTCAGAGTCGGGTCGCAGTGGTTTGCCATTTTTAAGAAAAGAAATGCTTTGAAAACGTTGATTGTGTGTCGGGGGAAGCGACTCGGGGGGTGAGGAACGATCATCACTGTCATTTTGTTCAGGAGGTTTCATTTCGGAAAGGCCGAAAAGTTTGCCATTTTGAAGTTGGCGCGAAGCGAAAACGCACACTAATATTGCAACAGATCCAAAATCAAAAGATCCAAATCCAGCAATTGGAACATTTCCTTTCCTTAATTAGCCTCCTGCTGGTTCAAAGTCAGCACCTCCACATCGACTTCACCACTTATCACTTTCCCCCGTCAGCCTTCGGTATCGCGCGAGGCCTCCGAGCTCAACGGGAGGAGATGCAACGACAACTGAGAAGCACTTCCTCTGCAGGAACATTCTCAATTCAGCCCCCTTCCCTTCTGTAGTGTGCTTCTGTCTCATCTTCAGGCGAGAATCAGCATTTTTTCCTTCTCGGCGACACACGATTTCACCGCTGAGTCACGCGGCGCGAGCTTTTGCCTCGACCGTTCCCCGACGGTTCCCCGGGCGCGATCGAGCGCCGAGACGTGTTATATTTGTCTCCTCATTAGCAACACGGCTGCTAAGGGAGCCGGAAAAAACATCAGGAGGTCCGGGTCCGAGGCGGCGGGGGTCACGGAGGGAGGAGGAGGGGGGGTCGTGTGTGAGGAGCGGTTGTTGACTTTTTTTTTTCCGAGTTCGAGGCTTCGAGAGGGGAAAAAAATAAATAAATGAATGCCTCCAATTTACCAGAGGCACTGTAATGATCCAGGTGCAGAGCGTGTCTGTCCTTTTCCCACTGGCTAAATATTGACTGTGCTTGATAGCAGCAGATGGGCTGAGCGGTGAGCGCAGGCTGTGCTGGAAGGAGTGAGCGAGTGAGCCAGCGACATCTGGTCCCTCCCGGCGCCCAGTGGACCTGGTTGCTACATCAAGCCGCCTCATTAGGACTAGCTGGGGCTTTAGGAGCATTCTGCCACTCAAGCCACTGCTCCAGTGCCCTCCCCCCTCCACCCCCCACCTCCCTTTCTCCTCCCCCCTCCCTGCAGCAAATCCCTCATTTGCCACTGTGCCAAGGTTGAAGGGCCGCGTGCGCTGCAATGTGTCGCGTCGGCAAGATTTTGCACAATCACCCTGCACATCGCTTTCTTTTGCTTCCTCTGCGTTCTGCCTGGAGAAAGGGGGGTGGAGGGTTGGGGGGGGGGGGGGGAAAGGTCGCCCTTTTCGTACTTTGGGGTTTTTGCGATTTCATTTCTTTGCCAGCGGAGAGAATCATGGACGTGGTCGCTGTCCAGAATTTCTGCGTTTAAACTTTGGCCCACGGCTGGCTCACAGTCAAGCTTGCCGACCGGCGGGATGCGGCCGAAGCGACCCGAATGACATTGAAAGTGAAAAGAAAAAAGTCCTCGCTTCAACAATTGTTGAAGCGTGAATTCAATGAGAATCAAATCCGGCTTCACGTGCAACACATCGTAATGGTCGGTCCCTTACACTTACTCCAACGGAAAAAACAACAACAAAACTCCTCGGCCTCCTGTGTCTGTTCCATCGATTTAAAGTCACAAATTGCATTCTAATTTTGCAGAACACGCTGCAGATCCGGGTCGCGGCGTGCGGCCGGTGAGCGGCTGCCATCGCGAGCGGCCCGCCGATCCGCTGATTTCCACTCGGAGTGAAAGAGTCATCCGTTTCCCTGATGGCTGTGAAGAGTGCTCATCTCAGAGGAGCCCGTGGCCCGCTCCTCCTCTGCCGGGCTCCGGTTCAGCGGCACAACTCGGCCTCTCCTCCGGGGGAGGGAGGGAGGGAGGGAGGGAGAGAGGGGAGGGGGAGCGCAATCATCTCCGGCAACCATCTACTTATCACGGAGAGCTGTTTGGATTACCGCGCCCCGCGTTCGATGGCTGGCTGCCATACGATGCATATCGTAATCCACTGCACACGCTGCCGCGTCCCCTCGCGGGGGAAGCACCGCCTCGCTGATTCCAACCGGGGAGAAACCTCCCTCCCTCAATCCCAGCATGCAGTGCAAATAGCGGTGGCGAATGTGGGAAAGGTTGGGAGAGAAGGAGGATGTAATATTGAGTCTCTTTCCTCCTCCGGTCGCACTCGACTTTTACAAGCGCTGCTGAACGTGGCCGCAATATTCCTGAAACCAATCATCAATAACCAATAAAATGTAGCGGATGCGTGCTTTTATTTTAAGCTCTCTGGGCGACAAATGGAAGCGTCAGGTTGTGGCGGAGCGAGGGCAAAGTCATTTGCAGTAAGCTTCAAATTGGCCGGAGCGATAAGAAGGTGCGGCGGCGGTATCTCGCATTCTTCTCATTTTCAGTCCACAGCTTCAAGCTCGAGGAAAGAGTTGCTTTGGGCAACATGAGGAGGAGATCGCTGCAATACAAGCCCAGCGCGACACAATGTCGCCGCAATACATCCCTTTGTGGAGTATAAAGTTTTTACAGAGGGAGCTGTGGGTTCAGCAGCACTTTATAAGGGCTGAAACACAAACGGCGGCCTCAGTGTCGCATTTATTGCGACAAGACTTTTTGGGAATCTATGGATTTTTTAAATTTTCTGTTGAATTGTTTGGCTCTGTCATTGTTAATCTGGTTTTTAAAACTCTTATTTATTTTTCCTGACCCCTGTTCAGCACTTTGTGACCCTTGTCTGTAAAAAGTGCTACACAAATAAACATGACTTAATACGTATATTTATTTGAACGATCGAATATTTGAGCTAACGAGACGGATGACAAGCAAAGGAGTAACGGGATCTTTATCTGTTAGTCTATTTATCACGATATATATATATATATATATTTGTCCTTTATGGCCGGCTTTGTTCCACAGCCCCCTGAACTCTGACCTTCAAAATGTAATTACTCTACAAGTACAATCTTTTCGGCTTTTCCAAAATGAAGTCTCCTGAACAAAATGTCCCTTCGAGTCCCTTCCTCTTGACACACACTCAACGTTTTCCTAAACTTCCTCCTCGCACCGAAGCGTTTCTTTTCCCCCCTCGTACCGCCTCCTTTCAAGAAGCAGACGGCGGCTGAACGTCGCCGCCGCTGCGCTCTTGACTAGCCGGTGATGCGATGCCGAACTCTCCCTGCGCCGGGGCACACCCGCCGCGTGTCACTCTGGATGAGGGCTAAATAGCGTTAGCATGAATAATGCAGACGCAGAGAATGTGGAAGCAGTGCCGGTGAAAACAGTCACACGTCTGGGAGGAAGAGCCTCCGAGCGTGACAGTCTTCCAAAACTCTCATCAGACGCTATCGCGAATTATAAACTGGGTTGCTGTGGAGACGATGAACTCAATCGGTACCGTGCGTCAGACTCGGTGTCAGGGACGTCCCGAGAAACAATAACTCCAAGTTCATGGACAAATCTAGTCTAAAACCCAAAAGGACGGCGTAAACCCACGACTGAGGCGTTGATGATGCCGCTAGGTTGTGGACGCTATGTTGTGGACGCTAACGTTGTGGACGCTAACGTTGTGGAGGCTAACGTTGTGGACGCTAGGTTGTGGACGCTAGGTTGTGGACACTAGGTTGTGGACACTAGGTTGTGGACGCTAGGTTGTGGACGCTAGATTGTGGATGCTACGTTGTGGACACTAGGTTGTGGACGCTAGGTTGTGGACGCTAGGTTGTGGACGCTAGGTTGTGGCCATGACGTTGTGGACGCTAACGTTGTGGACGCTAGGTTGTGGACGCTAGGTTGTGGACGCTAGGTTGTGGACGCTAGGTTGTGGCCACGACCTTGTGGACGCTACGTTGTGGATGCTACGTTGTGGACGCTACGTTGTGGACGCTACGTTGTGGACGCTACGTTGTGGACACTACGTTGTGGACGCTACGTTGTGGACGCAACATTGTGGACGCAACATTGTGGACGCTACGTTGAGGACGCTACGTTGCGGATGCTACGTTGCGGACGCTAGTGGATGCTGCGTCGTGTACGCTGAGTCGTGTACGCTACGTCGCGTGCGCTACGTCATGTCCTCTCATCCGTGTGTGAATGATGTCATGTAGTGTTGAAGTGCTTTGCGTGGTTGGAAGACTAGAAAAGCGCTATACAAGTACAGGTCCATTTATTGTTTTGTTTTCGATTTATATACAATTTTGAAACAGATTCGGCTCTTGCCATCCATTTTTCATCTCCGTGCTTGTGTCTGCGTTGCATCAGCTAGCTGCAAGCGACGACATTTAAAATGCGTAGTGCATCGACACAAATAAAACCATCAAGAAAGACACACGGCGACAAGTCCACACGGCGCCGTGTCCAGTGGCGTCCATTTAATTCAACACTCGGCCCGTGAGCTGCAGGCAGCGGTCTCGGGGCCCGGCTAATGCCTGAACTCAAACTATCTCCTGGAGGGTTTGGAGAGGGCGAGTCCGCGCGGAGGCACTATATTAACGGTGGAGAAAGGCTCCCGCCTGATGGAATATTGATAAAATGTTTTTTTTTTGTTTGCCGCACATTGCTCTGAGAGTTGACGGCTCGCTGCACTAAATCATAAAGCGCGCTTGGGCGTGCCGCGGAGTCAATAACCAGCTCTCTCTTTCTATTCCGGGAATGCACTTTGTTTTCTGGGAGGTCGCCCGCTGAAGCAACACCGGGTGTTGAGAGACTCGCAGTATCTCTCCGTCTTCGCTCCGGCCTCCGCGCTGCAGCGGCGTGTGCTTTGTTTGAGGAGTTGCCGGTCAGGCTGCTACTCGATGCCTTCGTGTGCCAGATGTACGTCTCTGGTGTTGCAGAGTCTTTGTATTTATTCTGCTCTCATTCCCGCACCGCCGGCGTCCGTATGCATCACGCTTCACGCTTCACGCCTGGCTTCCGACATGTACTCTGCAGCTATACGTACCGCCAGGAAGATCCCGCCTCCCCTCCCCCCTAAATGTTGCTGTGCTCGCTAAGTGGAGAGATTCTGGCTGTGACATATGTGAGGGGGAAAGCTGCAGATATTTCACTCCCCCAAAACCCCTGTGATTTTGACAGTTATCGTGCAAACGCTCTCTGCGTTCATGTATCTTTGGGTGTAGAGGGAATGTTTTTCCCTCCGCGTGGTGACAGGTGGGGGGTAAAGCGTAGCGGGGCTCTGGCGGGATGTGCAACGGCAGCAACGGCAGCGGCAACAAAAGCAAAAGCAGGCAACTCAAGGCAACTCCGGCATCGAGGCTGAGAGCGGGGGAGACGGCCTGCCAGGGGAGGAGATGATGCCAAGAGCTGTTGTATTAGTACAAAGCCTCTCTTTCAGACATAAATTATACATCGCGTCTCAAAAAAATCTCAGCTCTGGTGTTTCCCCGGCGCTTTTGTACACGTCACCTGAGTGGATTGCCACTCTTAGTTCACAACACGAAATGTTTGTGTGATGTTGCAATGACGCTGAAACTGATAAGAACCCTTCCCTCCTTCCCTCCTCCCTCAGGGGGAATCCTTGCATTGTTAATGACGGCGTTCGCTTGGAAACTGCTTTGTGTCGGCGCATGTTCAGGGCTCATCAGACGATGCATGTTGTAGGAATCAGCAGCAGCCGACACCCGTACCGCCATGTTGTGAAGCACGGCAGAGAAATGTTCACATGCAGTGTGCCGAAAAACGGATGTCACACTGCATCCGGACGCACAGTCCCCTGCGCTGTCGGGTCAAAGTTCAATGTGCCATGTTATGTTGAAGCATAATGAATAATGAATCTCAGTTACCAGGTCCTGTTGGTTTTCTGCTATCGTGACCTGTTCAAATGTAATCTGGTAAAAGGTGTTTTTTTTTTGGCGAGACACTTGAATAAATCCAGTTGTTTGAAGGAGATGTTTTCACAGTATCATCAAATAAATATTGGAGTGAATTATATCCTGTTTAACTTCCTAACACTATAGCCCGAAGCAGCTTATTCCACATCATTAAAATGTAATCTAATGCCAGGATCTGTTTTTTAATCAGAGCATATATTGAAATAGAAATGCAAACATTCATTTCCCATCGAATTGAAATTACGGCCACTATAGATGACAATGACAAAAGTGAAAAAAAAAAAGATACAATTCAGATTTGCATCCGGTTGAACCGACGCCGCGAACATCTATCCATCCAAAAAGCATCCGTATTGACTTTTTAGGAAGAACAAAAGGAATACACCGTGATATATATATATATATATATATATACCGTGATATATATATATATACAGCAGTACAGGGCAGGGTTTTTAATGTCAAATGCACAGATAAAAGACAGTTACTTTGCTCGGTTCTCTAACACAGAATTACAATAAACTTCTTCTTCTTCTTTTATCTTATTATTAGAATTACAACAAACTTATTTTTCGGAAAGAAAGCAGCCCCCTCCCCTCCCCCCCTCCTCAGGACTGGCAGACCTCGATGTGTTTATTTATGGAGCACAATGAGCCCTAATTGGTAAATTGCTGTGATGATTGATCCGCTATCGAGTTGGGTGTCGCCTGTCTGGACTCGGCAGTGAGGGATGTCTTGAAATAGCGGAGATGACAGCGCAGAGGGAAGAGGAGACCGCCCCCCCCCCCCCCTCCTCACTCCCACCTCGAGTGCATGATCCCATTAACAGCCCTGAGAGTTCAGCCCACTGGAAGCAATTAGACACATCAAGGTCACGGCCCAGTCTGGCTGTCGGCAGGCTCCATTAAAGCGTCCTACACTTCTATTTGATTTTTTCTTATTGAAATCACTTCTGTTTTCCATCCAATAACTGATCTAAAGGTCGTCTGAAGACGCGCCGCGTAATGATGAGGAGTCGCAGCTGCAAGAAATACGCTAACCTAATGACGCCAACCTGTGGAGCAGCAGGTGCAAATGAAGCGCGCCGCCGGAGCGCCGCGTTCAGGTGTCCGTGTCCGCGTAATTAAGCATGTCCCTCCGTCCCATTCCAGCTTCGTCTGCAGCTGGAGTTCTGTTTGGAAAATGCCAAAATTGAATAACTCCTTATGTCTGTCGGTCAGAGCCCCCCCCCCCCCCCCCTCCCTCCCGGCCTCAGCAGACGCGTTGTTTCAACTAACAGGGTTACTCCTCTCCGTGGTCGGAGAGCGGCCCCATTACGAGACGTGACGGGCACAAATAAATCACGACTTTATGCATAACGGGATGCCGCCTCATGCAGAGGACTCTGGCTCAGGGGCCTATCTGCCTTTCCTGGCTTTGGGTTTGAAATTCAATTACCCGCTGCCCCGGGTAGCCGCTCGCTGGAAGCGAATCGCGGATCTGAGGTGAGGTTTAATGGATTTGAAATATAATTTAGCTGTGGCTTGGCTCCTTTGAGACAGGTCACCATTACCTATAACCACATTAGGGGTAATCAAAGATTCTCCTGAATGCGTTACCTCGGCTTCCAGCGAGCACCTCCAGCGCTCTCTCTCCCTCCCTCTCTCTCTCTCTCCCTCCATAGCTGATGCATTTAAAGGGCACGTTTTCGACAGGCATAAATCATAGATTTAATGCAGATTTATTGGGAAAGACATGTAACTGGCTCCATTTGAGGCGAAACACAATGCTTGTACCGCATCCAAGGGGGTGAAGGCGAAGGAGAGGAGGGGGGGGGGGGGGGGTGCCACGTTCATTAAAACCGACCTCCTATTTCCTCTTTTATATTTACAACAATTCTGCCCTTCTCTGTCTCGCCGTGTTGCTCTCAGACTGAGGAGCGTCGGGCGGGGCTGATGGGAAACTCCGGCTCAAGGTAGCCGCCGCTCCGCCGCTCTAATTGCAGATTGCGGCTTATTGCTTGGCCTTTCTTTCCCCAGAGACCTTTATTATTTTTTTTTCCTATTTTTTTTTGTCCTCAATAGGCAGAGCCTCCCCTCTTCCTCAGACACCTGTTATTAATTCTCTCCTGTTTAATCAGAGACCTGGGAGGTAGCAGGCGCTCCTCGGGCTGCAAGGGATGACAAATGAATTGCCAGGTTAGAAAAATGGACTCAGATTCATCCTCGCTTTGGAACTTGTGTTCACACCCGAGCATTGTTCCTTTCCTCAAGGATAATGGATGGCGTGTGGGGCGGCGGCGGCGGCGGCGGCGGCGGGGGTTTGGATTTTGGAGGTGCGGCACAGAATTCTAATAAATAGTTAATGCTGCAAAAAACAAGCGAGAGAGAGAGAGAGAGAGAGAGTGTGAAAAAAAGGAAGAGTCACCCTTTACAGTCGTCTGGCGCTTTGGCGCTTGGGAGAAAAAGCTTCGGCTGCAGTTAATGCTGCTGCGCCGGGAGATGGACTCCAAAGATAATCCAATCGGCGTCTGGAGAACAACGCCTCTGAGAGAAATGTTAATGGAAGTAAGAAATCGGGAAGAATTCATGAGCGAAATCGGTGTTTCCTCTGCATATAAATTAGACCCGTTCCAATGCGGGCGGTGTTTTTTTCTTTTTAAAAGCCTTTCGCCTCGCTGTCTTCGCCCTCCCCGCCGGTGAAGCCCACCTGGAAATGTCACCGTTGCCGTCTTCCATACAAATACGGCGTCTCCCGCTGAGGCATTGTGGGAGCGCTAGCGGCGTGGGGGCCTCGCTTCACAAAACCCCGGCTCCTGGTAAGCGAGCCATTAATCATCAATGAGATCTTGGAGCGATGTCAGTGCAACAGGACATTCTCCTGTGACTCATGTACGAAATTAGCGAGTGATTTATTCCACCATCTTTATTATTTCTGATGATCTCAACGCGTGAAGACGGAGCACGAGGCCAGTCGGGCTAAATAAAATGTTCCCGGGGAGGGAACCGAGTGCGAAAGTGTTTACCCGGCGTTGCGTCATCAAAGAGACCTCTAAAGCCTCCAGTGGTCTTTAAAGTGTCTGAGAAGAGACGGCGTGTGTTTCCTTCCCCCCTCTTGTCGACTGGCATTCCACACATTAGCAGAGAGGAGGTGACCTTGGCCCCCGCCAGGTGCTGTGACGGGCCCACTCCAGTTTCAGAAACCCCCGCTCGCTCGCTGCCAGCTAGAGCTGCAGACGAGCTCTGTGAAATGACGTTAGCCACAGCCGAGCTTTTGAGAAAGAAAGGTTTGTTTACTCCCGCAGCCTTTTGTGAAGTGGAACTTTACGCTCGCTCCGGTGTGAAACGGGGAACTTGTGCCGCGGTTTCGGTTTCGGGCGAACTCAGCGACGAGCCGTTTTCCACCGGCGACGCGAGAGATGATTCATGTCAAGCAGCCAGATGTGTCGCTAAAGCACAAAGCAGGCAATGCAGTAACCGATCGAACGCCTTTCAAAGCTTTACACGCTCAGCACGTTGTGTTACATTTGATCAAAATCGGCCTTCAAGGCAGATTGCATCCAGCGTCTCTATAAGAGTCTATAAGATGCTTAATGGTGTTTCCAACAGCTGTCAACACACTGTAACAAAGCTTTTTACATCACCACAACTTCTGATTCACAAAGTGACAATTTCAAAGCAAGACAAGGTTGTAAAGGTTAAAAACTGTGTATATATATATATATATATATATATATATACCATTCAAAAGTTTGGGGTCACTTAGAAATGTTCAAGGTGGAAACGTCTGGTTCTTTATGAAATACCTACAGAGGTGTATAGAGGCCCATTTCCAGCAGCATCAGTGTTCTGATGGTACATTGTGTTTGATCATCGCCTTATAACACTAATTGTGCAAAAAAACAACTTGTGCAGTGATGTTACACAGCTGAAAACAGTTGAGAGAAGCCATAAAATTGGCCTTCCTTTGAGCTAGTTAAGTATCATTTGTGGGTTTGATTATACTTTCAAAATGTCCAGAAAAAGAGAACTTTCATGTGAAACTCTCCAGTCAGTTCCTGTGAGAACTTGCCAAGAAACTGAAAATTTGTCTGAATATTTAAAAAAATAAAATCTAAAAAAGACATTTCAGCTTCTGAGACTGAATTAACAGTAATGTACATACAAAATAATAATAAAAAAGATGACTCCATCCCTTATCCGGTGCTCTTTGAGAGCTACTATCAACTGCCCGATGGCTCCACTCGCCCCAAGAACAAGACGACGACCACATAAATGGATGAAAACAAAGACAGTGTGTTCTGAATCCTGCATGCATCGTGCTTCTTAACATCAAAAACAAGCCCCCATCCCTCCCTCCCACGCCTCCTCCACCATCTAGAGAAGCACTCTAGTCTGTTTCATCTGTTTCCTGACCGACAATAGATAATACGATAGACAATGCAATGCGCTCCTGTCGTCAATGCAGTGACTGTGTCGAAGACAGACTGCTGGATGTATGCACATATTGTATTGATATATTACAACATAAAAGGGTTGACTTCTTTTAAAAAGAAAAAAGTAACAGATATAGGGAAGCATTTTAGCAACGCAGACAGATGAAAGGTCACTTTCAACCAGCAGGCGTACTGTAGCTATGTGTTTCAAAATAATAATACAAAATGCTGCCAAGTCGCCCGGCCGTCTGCCGTCTGCCGCTCTTCTGGTACAGTACTCCCAACCAATTGGATTCCTCTCAGCCTTTGATGTGACACAGTGACCGTGAGAGCCGGCCGTCAGGTGCGAGACGGACAGAAAACCCCCTCAGATGCTGCAAATCTTAAAGGTCTCGGCCATTTCCTCATCTCCAGTCCCTCTGTACTGCGAACACGGCCGGCTGCTCGAGGCGGAAATCAAAGCTCGCAACCCTCAATCCGGAAACCTAATACCATTATCAGTGAAACCAAATTAATTTAATTCCCCCCCCCCCTCTTTTCTTTTTAATGAGCTCAAGTGTTAAGTCACTTTCAAGCGTCTGACTGGAACACGATACATGATAACGGTCCGCTCCAGAAAGGGGCTTGATTTCCCCTCTTTTAATGAGACTAAAGGTCCGGGAGCCTCATTTAACGAGTTATACATCCAAGAACGCAAATATTTGACGGAAGGAGGACGTTGCAGAGGAAAAAGAAGCGGCGAGCAGGACGATGATGCGTGGGATTCTCAGCGACTTCAAAGCCAGCGGTTGCCATCAGAGCCGGTCCGTGTCGCGCGCCGGTAATCAGGCCGCCTCTGCCCGGGCTTGTGGGTAATCACGCCGGGCCGGTAGGAATGGCGAGCGAGGCCCGCGTGGTTGTCTGTCCTCAAGCTATTTGATCACCGTTGGAGGACAGCGCTGAGGAAAGAGCAGGAGAAATAATCAATGCCGCGGGGGCTTCAAACGCGATTATGAGGACGGTGAAGCGTCTGAGTTTCTGAGATTTGTGGAGGGGTCCAACACAGAGTCGGATAAACACTGGAAATCCAAATCGCCATCTTTCCTACCGCTGGTATCACAACTTTGCTTGTTGGGTACGATAAAGTAAGCACTGTCACTTAGTTATCGCCGACTTTATTCAGCATTGTAACGCAATCTTTTTCCCACATTATCATTAATAGATCGTTCTAAGTGAATCATCCCAAACGTTACGTTAAGTAATTGTATTTGTTTCTCTACGTTTAACCTCCTAGTACACACAGTACACTTGTACATCTCTTTTAAATGCCACAATGTGTTAGAACGTTTCGGTTCTTGGGATTTTAATTCTTTCCAGATCGGACCAACACAGCAGCTACAGTCAATGTTAACGTCAAACAACAAACAAACAATCAATATCTAGGCAATGACGCCTGATATTGATCCATACATCCATAACATTCCAATAGCAACGGTCCTGTTACGTCATAAAAAGGTCCAGACGCTCCAATCCCGTAAAAGATTTAGTCCAAAACATGTGATCACATCCATTAATATCCACAAACTGGTGCAGATATGACAAAATATTTCTGTATTTTCACTCGCAAATCAAGTTTTCAAGTTGAGCACTGACGAAAGGTTAGTATCAAACATGTCCGCCGAACTTTGACCTTTCGATTGACACCCGACTTGAACCAATAGGAGCTCATGTCCTCTTCACAGACGACACGAGCCAGCGAGAGTCCACGTTGAAGAAAAGTGTCGGCCCTCTTCGTCCATATATGCCAGAAAAAGGACAGCCTTCAAACAGCTGTGACAGATCCAGCTTTTTGTTATTTAATAAGCATGAAAATGCATTTATACTTCATTTACTCTGTGTCAGCAATACTGGTAGTACATATGAATAGTTCCTGTATAAGTTTGCAAGACTATAAGCCTTTCTAATAGGTGTATAGTATATACATCATGAATACTCTGAGTCCTTTGCGGTCTACGACGAGACATACCATTAGAAAAACGTGTAAAATATTCATTTTCTGTGGTATTGTTAATGTTTTTTACTTTGACTAGATACGGCTTCATGCTATGATTGTGTTGTCCAGTTCATAAGTCCTCGCTATACTCATCTGCAGGCATCTATATGCAAAATACTGTTCAAGCGAGAATCAAAACCTTATACTTTAATGTGTTCAGACGTATATGACTCAGTGTCAGCAGCACTTAAAGTCATTCTGACTGTTGTGGGGAAAAGCTTCAGAGTGTTACCTTTCAGAAGAGACCAAGACCATGCATTCACTCCAAATGGTTCAAGTGCAGCTTGCAATTTACTTTGGATATGCCTTGGATAGGCCTTTGAGGCTGATTTTACAGGAACTCCCGCTAACAGGAGCAAAACTTGACATTTCGAGCATTAATATGGCAGCACACAAGTATTTTCTCTGCAAAGATATTGTGGAGTGATGTCTATCTGAGCAGATGAAGCCGCTCTCCCTCTGCGTGTTGTTTTATTCCTAGCTTCTGTGTGCTTTGTTGTCATAGCCGTAGCAGCGTTTAGCTTCTGCGGCAGAGCTTAGACTCCTGATAGTTAACGTAATGTTATTGTAACTTGAGTTGAATTTCTCAACAACAAGCAGTCATTGTCTTTGAAATTATATATATATATATATATATATATATATATATATATATATATATATATATATATATATATATATATATATATATATATATGACAGTGGGCTCTGTCAGTGAATCCAGCACTGCATTTGGCAACCTTGAGAGAAATGGAGAACAAAGGCATCAGGGCTTCTCTGTGCTGCTGTCTAACCGGGGAACAGATCCAAGGCCAGGCGGCTGTGAGTGACACATTTCAGACACATAGTTTATAATCCACTGAGCCGTCAATGGAACAAGGCCTTGCAGAGCTACTTTCCTCCAAATGCCGTATACTCCTCGAAAAGGAGGCCGGAGGCCCGAGATCCAGAAACCTTAAAACACAGTTTGAAAAGGATGACGGATTGAAGCAATTTATCCCGGACTTCATGAGGTCACAGGCGGGCCTTGGATATGGCTCCACGTTGATGGGGTCTTTGAGACATCGCAGCAGTAAGGCGGACATGCTGGTATGCAGGCGAGCTGAAAAAATATCTGCACGAAAAAACTCTTTTTTTTCACCAGCAGAATTTTTATTTGGGCATTTATGAAAGCGATTACAGCCACTCCCACTGTTGGGATCTGTTAAGCAACAGAATTTCTGTTCGACCAACACTTTTTTTTCATCCCACGAGAGCTAATGTAGCTTGCGCAATATGGGACGGGTCACTGAATTTGGTGAAATTACTGTGAATCAGACCACAAGTGAGACAAGATTTACACCCCGCGGTTCCTCCGCCTCACTTTCGGCCCGCTGTCCTGCTCTTTTTCTGTCAGCAGTGTAGATCTAGCATGCTAATGTTAGCCAGCTAATGTTCGCCGGCTAACTAGCCAGCAGCTGAAATGAGTAAAATTACACAACTAGACGCTCCATCTTCACACGACGCTTGTCACAGCGTGGGAGAGTCATGAATATTCAGTCAACGCTTTCTGCCAGTCTCTGCGCTTCGACCCTTGAACCTGAAGGTCCTCTGGACATTTCCACCATTTTGCATCCGACCAGCTTTGTTTCGCAAATTCATCCACTACACTGCAAAAATTCAGCTTCCAAAAACAAGAAAAAAAAGGAATAAAATGAGGGAAATATTACTTGAAATAAGACAAATTATCTGCCAACAGAACAGGAAAATTTGACTTGCCAAGACTTCTTGAAACAAATGAAATGCTCTAAAACAAAAACTGCCTGATCAGAAGAAATATCTTGTCAATCAAAAAACAAGCGTATAATGCCTTGATTGAAGATATTTCATCTTACTTAGATTTAAATTTTTGCAGTGTAACCCTCCACTCCACCCCCCAAAAAAGCTTGTTAATACAAAAAAACAAAAGCACATTAAAGTTTAATGCTGTATCTTATTGTCCGTTCTCATCAAATCCTCCCATCAGGACGCCGGCTATTGGCGTATAAATCAATTCAAAATATTGTCTTTCATTGAAAACCTTATGAAGACACAAGTCTGTCACCAGCCATCGACCCCTCGACACAGAGAGCCACCGCACTTCCCTCCAGCTCCATCTCAGCCAGTCATGCCGACAAATAGATGCACCAGCGCACACACACACACACACACACACACACCGGCATGACTGGATCGCTGCATGCGCTCGGTTGGGGTGCGGGTGAGAGCAGGATTATATTCAGGTCCGGCCGTGTGTCTCTGAGTCGCGGGAGGCCGACCCTGATAAAGCTCCGCAGACTGTGAGGCGGCGCGGGGTTCAATTACGAGGTTCAATTAACGCGGGGGGACTGCTCGAGTCGGGAGCGTGAGATGGGAGGCGAGCGGGCTCGCCGCCGCCCGCCTGTCTTAGCACAGCAGCGGCGGCGGCGGCGGCGAACAAGCCACCCCGACAATACCCCGGCAGCCGATGTGTCACGCCGATGCCCTGAGAAAATCAAAGACGGCACTGAGAATGTAGTAAACAGGCTGCGGGGAAGCGGGTTGATGGATGTGAGGTGAGGTGGAGGAGGGGGGAGGGTCAAAAGAACCAAAGAAGAGGGCTTGTCCCTGCTGAGCATTTGACAAATTTCTTCTGAACGTTTTTTTTGGGAGTAAAAAGTGTTCCAGTTTGGGACGATATGCATAACGTCGATGTATAAATCAGACTTTCACAGCCTTCCCAGCATTTAAATATCAACATGATATGAGTAGATCAAATCAAGCTTTCTGATTGGTTGAGAGTGAGTCACAGGGTGTAGTTTATTTACCCATAAAGTACTGTACAGCCTGTTTATAAGTACGCACTCACGACCGTTAGTCGTCATTTCAAGCGTGACAGTTACAAACATGTGTAGCCGAAGTTTCTCTTGCGCCTATACTTGTATAATACGTATAATAATGATAAAATAACAACACGTTGCTCCCTTAGTTAAGACGAGACGGCAACCACTTCATTCTTGTCTCCCTTTTCCCTTGAACAAATCCTCCTCTCCTCTCTTTTCGTTTCCCCCTCCACAATAAAAGCCCCAGCTGTTTACGTCCAACAATATAATAGCGTACTCACGTTTCATGTAAACAACACGGTACATTATTGACGATACAGAACGGCCTCTCGTGCCTTATTGCTAATATATACTGTGGTAGCAGTTTCCTGTCACACGGAGCAAATCTTTTTCATCCTGAAGAGTCAGCTGTCATATTTCTGTTGACGACACCGCCGGCTAAATTACCGGGTGTAATGAGCTGGAGGGGTGCAGTGCAGTCCAGCGCTGATTGGTACTGCTGTGTGTGTGTGTGTGTGTGTGTGTGTTTTGGGGTCCCTCTGGAGCCTTCGGCGAGCATCATCAGTCTAAACGAATGGCGCAGAGTAGCACGAGGACCGGCTGTATCCGTGCCGCGCCCGGCAGCGTGTCACTTACAGCCTCGTGTTGCGGTTTCATGAGAGGAAGAAAATGCGGACGTCAAACATGGAAATGCAAAAGTCAGAAAGTCAGCGGCAGAGCAAAGCGTATCTTCACGGCGGGGTTCAGGGACCTTGACGCAGCGGTCAGGAGGCCTCGGCTCTAACCGCCCTCCGAGGGGTGGCGACGAAGTCGGTCAATATTTGGCTTTCTCATCGCGCCTCTCAGAGATTGCAGCCCGGCGCGCTCGGCTTGAGAACACAAGGCCCCGATAGCATCGGGGGTTCCAGGTTAGTGACTGCCGCAGAGGCTCGTCGGCACGCAAAGTGGATCCGATTACTCCCAGCGAATCCCCGATCAATACGCTCGATGAAAACAATAAATAACCGCCGGCCCTCGTAAGTGTCAGATTCGAAAGGGACGACTTCATCGGCGCCTGTGACGCCGCGAGAGCCGGCGAAAGAGAGAGAGAGAGAGAGAGAGAGAGAGAGAGAGAGAGAGAGAGAGCCTTCAGCTGACGGTTTTCCAAGCACTCTTTCAAACTCCACCAACAATATTCATTCTCGAAGGTTCCTTTTATGTAGCTGTTCATAAACAGATTCATTACACGTCTTGTGCAACCGCCTCAAAATAGAAAACAATTCATAAAAAATGTCCTCCTCCAGCGAGCCAAATTCCTCCAGGGGCAAAACAATAGCCTTGATATCTTCAAACAAATGCAAGTATGCAAGCTCTGCTGAAATGTTTTCTGCCATGCTGCACTGTGCATAGGGATGTACTTTGCATATCTATTATGCACTCTCTCTGTGAACAAGCAACCTTGTGGAACTCATCCGAAATCTGCTTCATTTTTCTTTTGAAATCAGTTTTTCAAACTCATCGCTGTTTTCAAGTCTGCCAACAACAACTGCCCGCGGGCACCGAATCACAAGGCTCTCGTGCGAATAATACTTGCATCACTTAACTCTCGGGAGAAACAACGAGCCTCTCTTTTTTTAGGACGGCTGCGTGCGTTCTCGGCCAGCTCGGGGTTTTGCAGTAATTTTCGAGTGGCACTCGCGTGAGGTTGGATTTATTAAACGCGGCCGGGCCGCTCAGCGCTTGTGTCGCGCCAGCATTCGCTGCGATGTTTCGTCGGAAGTCAAAGTGGAAATTGAGATGGCGCTTACCTGTCAGGCGTCAGCGTGGGAACAGATGATTGGTGGCCGCACATGAAGAGAGGGGGACACAAAGAAGGGGGGGAAAAGTTAGTAACACATTTCACACATCGGTCCAATTTAACTCTCAACCAAAAGAGCGAATATTTAGCAAAAGAAACAACCGGACGTTAACTGATTCACATCGTGAGCAAACACAGAATGCAAAGACGCACAACTCCATGATAACTAGCGCGCTGTGCTCCATATGCTGCCGCATCGCTACATACAGCACTGCCATACTCTGTATATACTTGCATAAGTGCGTGGGAGTGTTTGTGCACGGACACGTGTTCACTCCTCTCCCTCTCTTTCTGTGTGTGTGTGTGTGTGTGCGAGCAAGCGAAAGTCGAGAAAGGCAAGTTTCAGAGGAACAAGAGAAATGCATTAAAAACACAGGACACCCAGCATGCAGTGCTCTCGGTGTGCGCGGTAAAAGGCGTCGGGCAACTGAACCCCCCGCTCGCCGTGAAACAGAGAAATCTCCGGGGTCCATTCAGGACGATCTCCAGACCCGGCAGACTCTCCCTCCTCCCGAAAAAGCAATCGCTCGCCTCTGTTTCTGTTGGGTTTTGTAGAAAAGTTGTAAAAACTGGACCTGCACATGGATCATAAAGAAATTGTTTAATGCGTGCATTTAAATATGAGGGTTATGATCATTTATAAGGGATATTATTATGAAAGATATGTAACTGTATGCGTAAGAAGGTCACTGTATGTTTTGTATTATTGTGTTATGATGCAGGAGCGAGTGGATGTTAAATAGTCGGCGTGTGTTAGAATTGTGTTACTGTACCTTTAAGAGGTAGTTCTTGCGGGTTGCTGGTAAAGGAGCGGAGCTGGACATTGGAAGTGAGACTCGGGGTGCGCGAATTAATCTGTGTTTCTTGGAACTTTGTTTGTGGCGACGGCTGAAGATAATCCCGCCCCTGAAACAGCGTAGAACTTAAGCCGGGCGAATGTGCCGTACTCAACCCGGTCACGGTCTCTCTTTCTCCCACACCGACGTTACAGCAGCTAACTGATGCAGCTAACTGTGGTTTCGGCAAAGATTTAGAGGGCTTTGATCAAGTGTTGTATCTGCTGAATATTCCTAATCTTTCATTATATGTTTTAAATACAACTCATTGGATGCTGGACTTCTTTCCTCACGGCCGTCTGGGATGTTTGGACATCATTTTTTTCGCCATCAGGTCCACGCAGTTCAGCTCCAAGGAGGGCCGCGCTTAAGGCAACGTTGACGGAAAAAGTCAATGCGTGCACGGCGAGGGGGCGTGATGGGATTATCGGACGACGCGCGCAAGCGAGAAAAATGTGAACGATGGAGACGTCAATTAAATGTGTCTGTTTGCCCGTCGCCGGCTCAGCGAGGAGGGAATGAATCTGGGCCATTGTTCCAGCACAGCTTTCATGTCATTATCCTATTTAGTCTCGACAGCCCGCGTTGCTGCTTCGTAATAAATTGCCGGCCATTTAATTAATTATACAGCTGTATTAAATATAACATTAGGCGAGTTGTATTTTATTGAATTAGGTGTTCACCTTGGCAATTATTCTACATTTAACATGGCCTGACTTGTTTAAATTCTCAAATTCGCCTGCTCGTTCGGCCTCTCACGCGTCTCCTGCCCCGCGACGCCACGCAGACGACAGCGGCGGTTTCTATTAATAACTCCCGTCTATTAGCGTCTTTGAAACAGAACCATCACTTTATGTTCGCGCTGCGCGGCGGAGGCTTTCAACAGCGAGAGGCGAGGCCGAAGGGGAAGAACTATATTCAGAATGTTTACTGTCTAACGCTATTAAAGCAACACTGCCGGGAACATAACACGGGCACTATTGCTCATTAGAGTTTCCTTTCATAACCTGCTGTAAGCGTTGATTAACATCATGTTCCCACTGCTAACCCCATGTCCCAAAAACTAAATGAGGACCTCGCTTTCCAGACGCATCCATGTGAATTTACCAGTTGAAACGATGCAGAGCAAATGTTTTCATTTGGTAAAATACGCTTATTGTATAGATTCGGCCGGCGGGATCAAAAAAGCCTGTTTCCTTTTAACGCTCGCCAAAATAAGATAAGATAAGATAATCCTTCATTAGTCCCTCAGTGGGGAAATTACAGGATTACAGCAGCACTGCTCACAAGTAAATAAAGATAAAAAATCACGTGATATAGATAAACAGTAGAACGGTAGTAAAACTAAAATGAACAGTAGAAGAATATTAAATATAGAAATGGAATAAAGATGTGTATAAAGCACTTAAACATACTTAAACATATTGACTATGTTAGTCGTAGCCACAGGCCGTGACCCACCCGCCAAATCCACCAAAATAAAAGCTCAAAATTGGGAAATGTTTGCCGAAAACACTTCATTCTACACGTTATTCTTCGCCACAATTGCACAGCATTGTGTTAAACACTCCATTAAAAGTTAAATATACTGTACGTACGTCCTTTGAGCCTCTATTTCTACCCACCACAGGTTTGATCTATTCCACTGTTTTCCAATGAGAAACACAAAATGTCATGATGAATGTCTTACACTTCACATAAGACGTGTCTCATGTGCACCTCTTCCTGCCATCTCTCTGCTGTTTGCACGGACGTGTCAGACTTAAATATTGCAGTTGAGAATGAAGCCGCAGAGAGGAAAATGTGACACGAGCAAAAACAGACGAAAAGTTCAGAGGGCGAATACCCGTGAGTCTCTGATCATGCAGCTCAGGAATGTCTCTAATGATTTCTATTTCATAAAACACCTCGTGGCGCATGATAAAAACTGCAGCGTGTAAAGCAAGGAATGGGCCCGAAAGCGCTGGCAAATACCATTATCTTTTAAACGGGCTAATGAAACAAAGCAGGCCTATCTATATTCTATTATTACCCGCAAAAGACTGTGGATTTGTCCCAAACATTTAATCCTACAGATATGATCGTCGCGGTAATCGCGGGGTGTCCCCGTCCTCGCAGATCAGAGCCGGCTCAAATAGCATTTTGCGGATACTTATTAACGTTTGCTTTGAACCGCCGGCGGCGGCGCAGGTGGGCCGACAATTCAGATGGCGTCAGATAAGCTGTCCGTCACAGAGCGCCGGCCCAAAATGCGGCGGCGGCGGCGGCGCTAGTACGTACACGCGCGATGTCTTTCCTGCGAGGCATTCGGATTAAAAGGTGTCCATCAAATTGCAAATATTATGCTACACAGCAGATTCCCCACCGAGGGGTGGGCATTAGCATAATGGCTTATAGTGATGTATTCAGGTTTAATAGAAGCATCGTGCTCTATAATTATATTAAAGTAAAAGTTCACACGCTGGAGGTTTTGGGGATAATTCATTTTAACGGCAACAAGCTGAGCTGGTAATGTGACGTTCACGTTTAACAAGCTCCATGTTCTCGGGCCGGTACCCGACGGTCCCCCGGCTCTCGCACACCATTTACTCTTTTGCACCAAATTATTGACACGCTTTCAAAAAGAAGTAATGGAAGCTTGGTTCACAGCGCCACCGCTGGTGTTGGAGTCGTGTCAATGAGCTCAAGTTCTGTTTAGCTGTAGACTAGAACATTTAGTTAGTAGACTAGAACATCTGCCCCGTGGAAAATATTCTTTATAACTTATAAAGTGCAACACTTACCTGCAGACTGTTAAAACGCTTTAATAAATGGCAGCAGAAGCGGAGAGAGAACCGTATTAGATTCTATCTAATACGGTTTAATTCAAAATATGAGCAAGCATCACTTTTATTGTCTGTTGTTAAAGTTTGCACACTTCCTGCCTCGTAATGAGTCACGCCAGCAGTCCGGGAATCGCAGCAGATTTAACCCATTATTCATATCGTTGACACACTAATTCTACCTCGCCAATAAATTACACAATCAAACTAATTCTGATAGTGTGTGAGCGGTGAGATTGTTTTCGGGGTTATTTCCTGCTTCGACGTGTCAAATACGGTCACTAAACTCCAGGTTGCCATTATATCATCATCATATTTTGTTCAGATTGTACTCAGTTGAATCCTTCGCATTAAAGTGGACTTTCTTCCATTCTGCTCTGCAAATAAGTACTACTACACACGCACAGTACTTAAATACACTATGAGGTAATGATACTGTACTGAGTGTTTCCATTTGATGCTACTTCATCATTTTACTCCACAAGAGGCAAATATTACATTTATTTGACGGCTGCTGGTTCAATAATTGACTGAGTGGAAGAAACTCACAGCACACACAAGACGAGGAAACTGTATTTAAATCACGCGAATCGGTTCTGGGGGATAATCGGATTACTTAATACGGCCAATATCGAGGGCAGATATGAGCTATAATAAATATAACGCCTCTCTGACAGGGGCCTTTTGTCCTGAGGATACTTTAGGTATGTTGTTCCTCTACTTAGGTAAAACGATAAATGCGTTATTGCTCCTTTTACTTCCGTAAAAAGGTCTCAGTACTTCCTCCCTCACTGGTTGAGCTCTCCTATTGGACGTTTTTCACCTTTTATGTTTCTTACAATCCTTTAAAGCTCATGTGCGTGAGTTCTTTTGCCGTGTCGCTCACTTTAGGAAAAGTGGCAGGAAGTAGAAACACTTGGGAAAGCATTCTTTCCTGGCTCTTTGTTCTTTGACCTCCACTTTTCCTCCCGCCTCCCTTCCGGTTCGGCCGTGGCAACTTTCTGCTGGTCCCACTGTGTCGTCTGGGGATCACGACTTCCAGACACCGGCTCCCAGTTTGCACAGCGGCTGACGGGGGAAGCGTCGCGATGCAACCGGCAGGGAAGAGGCCGGGAAGCGCAGCTCATTACGTGAGCGTTGCCAGGCTCCAGATCAGTCGGCAAAAATAATAAGGTGCTTTATTATCGGTGTGTCATATCTTGTGAGGGACCGGCTGGGGATCGATCGCGCTCACACACAAAAAAAAGAAGTAATAAACACAATTATTCCTCTTTCTGCTGCGTTATTTGAATCGAAGCCACACAGTGTGACTGAGCGGGCCGTGTGTGTGCGCGCTCGAGCAGAACGCCTGGCCAATTACCGCAGATCACGGTCAGCTGTTTTCCCACTTCCTTTTAATAGGACTCAAAACTTCCCGGCCCGCCGCCGCTCAGCATCGTTGAGCGCGGCCCATTCAACACTTCCATCTAATGTCACGCTCATTAAAATAGAAATTGGCTTATGATTACTACCTGCGACTTTGCAACTGGACCGACTGATAATGATTTGGCCAGAGGCGGGAGAGATTAAAGGTGGAGGGCAGTTAGTCATCGCCGTGTGTACACATTGCGGGCAACGCTGTCAGCGCTAATGCAACTATCCTGTTGTAACACCTCACTTCCTTCTCAGCTCATTGTTGGCGTACCTCGTGCACTAATCAGAATGAAAAACACAATCAAACTCTATCCAGATGTTGGATATCAGGTGTAGAAACAGCAGGATTAATTCAGAAGCTCGGCTCAGGCGACTTAGTGGCAGCGCTGCCGATCTCTGTTTATGTCAGAAATAAATGAGTTATCATGTTTGTTTTTTAAGGTCTGGTGTTACTGCATTCAGTCGAATACATCCGGCTTTCAACCCCCGGTTATGTAAAGTGAAGCCAACGTGGAAAAGCCATTAACTTGTTGCATTCTTTCTAATGGCCATTAGGGGGCGACTGCTCTAATTTCTTAAATATGTCTGATTCTATGGAAGTTTATGAGAAAATGACCCCAATATTCACTTGATTTATTCCCTCAGTAAACATTGTAAACTGTTTATGGTCTCAATTTTTTTTTTTTATAGGTATTTATTTGCACACTTTAAACCATAAAATAAAATTACAACAGAGATTAATGAATATAAAAGTGCAGGAAGAGACAAAAAGCCAACTAGGCTTATTTGAAGCCTCCACCTATTAAAGTTAAAACAAAAAAATAACTAAATAACAGCTGATACAAAACTAATAACAGCTGATACAAGAAAGACATGAACACTAATACATGAACAAAAAGAAAACAAACAAAAAAACCCTCTTACAAAACAGCATTTAGAGTTTCTTTTAGGCTTTTTTTTAAAAAACATTTAATAAAAGGACATTTCTTTGTTAAATGGGAAAAGTCATTCCATAATTTGGTTCCATGAAATCTCATAGAAAATTGACCCCTAATAGTCAGTAATTTAGGAGGATGAAGCTCTGAAGATTGACGAGTTGAGTAAGAATCTCAACTCGTCTTGAAATTGAATTGCTAGTTTAAAGTCTTCTTCAAGACAGTGAGATGTTCATTTACTAAATGATGCTCTTTTTAGAGTCCAATACACCATAAAGCAGAGTGTGCTTTAGGGCGGGGCTACATTGTGATTGACAGATTGTACGGCGTCTCTACGTCACACCTCCGCAGTCCAAATGCGGTCACTTCTGTTTACTGGCAGCAAAACGTTGACCTCAAAACCAGCAGACCACAAACCAACGGGTGACATCCGCTCCTTACAGACCGTCTCTAGACACAATGTATGGATGGCCCAGCTGCCCATGACATGACTCGCGCCGCGCTCACATTTGTCTCCACGCCGCTCCGATTTCTTTTCCGCTGTAATAAATTCCACCTCCAGAGCGGCAGCGCGAGGAGGCCGTGATGGAAAGTTATGTTTCCAAAAAGATAGAAACAAAAGGTCTGACGGGGGGAATTCACGAGCCTGCCACCCCCGGTGCAGTAGACCCCATAACGCCGCCGCGAAGGTACGTATAAAAACAATATTATCTGTCAACGCCACACCAATGAGTTTCTGTCGGACGTGGCGGGACGCTAAAGGAAATATACTCCCGTCATCTGTGACAGCGGAGCGCCGAGGAGCCGCAGCAAATCCGGCTTTTCCGGCGCCGTTCCTCGGGATGATAGGGAGCTATACTGTGTGTCCCTACGCGGCGCCGTGGTTCTGGATCGGAGGCCAGACGGTCTGAGCCTCCAGACCTCCTCCCACCCACCGTGCTCGGGCGGCCAGCCTGTGACGCAGACACGATGAGCCCTGTCACAGGCGGAGGATCCCGTTATATTAAAGCCTGATTGATTTCAATATCCTGCCACACACAGAGCTTGACATTTATATTGAATACAAAAAAAAAAAAAAAAAAGTAGGACTTTAATTAATTCACAAACCCGCTTGGCTTAATAATACTCTCTACAACACATTGAATTTAATCGAGCATGACTCATTGGAAATGCGAAATGGATGTTTGGTTCATATAAGTGTATTCATGGAGAACAATAAATCCGCCTAATGTACTTTAATACAACTGCCAGGCTTCTAATGTCTTATTTTTGCCACTGCGCTACAGAAGAAAGTGACGTGATTAGAGTGACACACAGGGCTTGGCAATAACTAAATATGAAATGGATTTACCATAATGGAGCTGAAAAAGATGTTGACCATAATCCATTCCAATTACTGGGGGACGACATCGCTGTAATCAGAATACAATTACGACTGAATAGCTTATTTTGAATTGTCTATAATTTGTATGGATGCACAATGGTTCCACATGCTTTTAAAAAACTCTCAAAGGTCGTGGTTTAAAACACAACTATCCCATTTACACCTGACGTTAAAGCGACAGCGACACACTGTCCTTCTGTGTTGACTTTGGCGACCCCTGTGGACAAAAGCAGTAGTGTTTCCGAGCACCAGATTCCCTTCAGAAAACGGTGACGGGTGTTTGATGGTCGATAACGATATAGAAATAGACAATTTTCCCACCGATGGTCTTTGTTTACTCATGTCGGTCATATAGTTTGGTTTTGGCCCCGGGACGCTAGCATCGCACCGGTTCCCTTGACATTGGATTGTTCTAATAGATGCTGGATTATTGGAGAACAAATAAACTGTGTGGTAAAAACAAGTGTATGGTACTTTAAGGTTTTTGTTCAGTAAATTAATCTGCCGAAATCGAACACTGCGTTTAGGATTTTTGAAGCGCGAACGCAATCGCTACACATGAAGAGCTAACGTTAGCTAACGCGGACGGACGAGCGCGAGTAAACAAAACGCGGACGAATCGGCGTGATGGATCTCTCGCTCAGCCACTTCATCGTCTTTTATTAAGACACAGAGACACTTCATTCGCTCATACCTACAAGTACAGACAACATTTCAGGCATCTCACCCCCGAGACCGACGGTCAAAGATGCTGACTCACCCTCAGATTATTGGACACTCAATAGAGGCATCAGTATTAAAATATTAATCATATATAACCAGAACGTTCCCCAGGGTAACTTTCAGTATAGTTTTCGTAGGGGGGAAAAAAAACTGCAAATGATGAACAGCAGAAAGATGGAATTGAGCGGTCTTTGTCCCAAAGTGTGCGTCTGCTTTGTCGCTTCTCTCTGCGTGGATAAGCAGAGCTGTAGACCGCATTGATTGAAAAACAAAACGAGCGAGATTGGGCCTTTTTGCACATTCAAGGTTGCTGCTCAGCCTGAAGAGGACGCCCACAACTCTTCTGCCGCGGCAGAAACCTTGAGACTGCCGTCCGCTCAGGCATCGAATCGTTTGTTGAGACAGCGGAGGAATGTAAGACACGCCCACCTCCACGCCGAGTTCATCCCGCCTGCTAATTAAACCACCAACTGAGTCCGGAGTTTGTTGTCTTGACGCTATTCTGCATTTATTGTAAGCAAAACATGTATGTGATCCAGGTGTGGAATTATGGAGATTTTTACAAAGGAGTTTATGTTAATTATGCAAATGTCTCTCAGGAGACACTGTATGGATTTTCTGACGGATAAAGCACACATACAGCAACTGCTAGAGATGAAAAACTACAACATCGGCACTTGTTTAATCAGCCATATAATCCCACTTGTGTTTTTAGTTCGGTCCGGCGTGGTATTAGCGTTCTGGCTTGATTTCCCGTAAAACAGACTGGCAGGTGGCACATCAAAAGGAGCCGAGCGGGGGAAAGTAATGAAGCATAAAGATAAAAAAGAAACATAAAAAGACTTGATACTCACCAGTTGGCAGTAATACATACGGCTTTAACAGATGTCTTTCGCTTTTATTGCTGAAAACAAAAATATTTACACTCTCCAGATGAAAAACAGCACACCCACTTACAATCAGAGTAAGTATAATCAGTATCTGCCCCTATTATAGTTAATAATACATGTGACATCGATGCTCACGCATAAAGGCAGTGAGTCAGGGCTACACATGCGCCGCTCCAGACTCCACCGGCTGGATTAATACGCCCATCGTCCTTTTTTTCTCTTTTCCCCGAGCTCAGCATATGGCACACATGCCTCCGTAGTGGATGTGTAAAGTGGCCAGCGGTGCAATAACGGTCCAGCGGACCATGAGCAAGTTTGCCTGAATTAAATGGGTTGCATCAAATAAGCAATGTTGAACTACGAAGGAGAGCTTCAACAACAACACCCCCCCCACGCACTGCCGGAGCGGCAGCAGCGGACAAACAAGCCGGCATTTCTCGGATATGTGGTGGAATTAATGATATCGCTTGTGTTTTTTTTTCTTTCTTTATCTGAAATGCCTGTCATAAAATAAACACGGCATTCTCGCTGTGCCTCATAAACCTCCTCCCCCCCCGGCCCCCCGGTGATGGTGGACCTCTTTGACAGAAAGGCCCAATCAAAGCAGCAACGGGTCAATGTGGAGACGTGGCGGGAGCGTTGAGTTATAGCCGGGTTCAGAGTGCTGCTTTAATGGGGCGCCGAGCAGCGGCTGTAACGTCTTTTTCGGCAGCTCGCCGGCTCTGCGGGCGCCGGTCATGTTTCATCTCGGAGTTGTCGCGAGCCTTATATAAGCTCGGCGGCGTGGAGGGGCTATCTGTGTGACATAGTGTCCCCGAACAGGGGACTGTTTAACGCTGGAGCCGGATAATGACTTTGAGCCGAGGCAAACAGAGTGGCCGCGGCGTTTTCTGAGGGAGCGTTAAAGTGCAGCTGGAGGCCTGAGGTCTGAGCCCAGCTCCACCCACGGTATCGTTTTGACGGATGCAAAAAAAAAAAAAAGGAGCCGCGAGATGAAACCAAACGCCCACCTCCGGATGAGGAGAGACTCGGAGCAAACATGACAGCGACAGTAGCTTAGAATATAGCAATATGACAATGGGGCATTGTTTATCAGACTACAAATAAGACCCAAAAAATACGCCTTGTTTCCCGCCGCCGGAAAACTACTTCCCCAGAAGAAGAGCGGCCGAATGCTCTCCTCCCGGCTGTAGCCTGCTAGCAGTCGGGAGCAAGCGACCCACCGGCCTCGTCACTAGAGTGACGTTAGCCTGAAGCTAGCAGCTAAATGACTTAAACAACCGTCGGCAAACTACTTCCCCAGAAGAAGAGCGGCCGAATGCTCTCCTCCCGGCTGTAGCCTGCTAGCAGTCGGGAGCAAGCGACCCACCGGCCTCGTCACTAGAGTGACGTTAGCCTGAAGCTAGCAGCTAAATGACTTAAACAACCGTCGGCAAACTACTTCCCCAGAAGAAGAGCGGCCGAATGCTCTCCTCCCGGCTGTAGCCTGCTAGCAGTCGGGAGCAAGCGACCCACCGGCCTCGTCACTAGAGTGACGTTAGCCTGAAGCTAGCAGCTGAATGACTTAAACAACTTCCTGTTTCACCTGCACGCTCTCGTCTGAGCGTAGGTAAGCCTCATTTCCCGCCGCCGGCAAACTACTTCCCCAGAAGAAGAGCGGCCGCCCGCTCTCATCCCGGCTGTAGTCGGCTAGCGGTTGGGAGCGGCGACCCGCCGGCCCCGCCGCCACTTGAATTTTTCTGTAACTAGCGTGACGTTAGCATGAATACGTGGTGGAATTAGCAAGCTCATTAGCTAGCCGCTAAATGCCTTCCTGTTTCATCTACACGCTCTTGTCTGGGCGTAGCACAATGTCATTACCACTGAAGAAAATGTCAATATCTACACCAGCAATGGTGTGTTTTATCACATCACAAGCATTTAGTCCAGAGTTCAAAAACAATATGCAAGTGTGCAGTTTAAAGCAATAGAGCTAGACCACATTTTAAATAAATATGAGGCTTCTGAAAGCGGTTGTGAGGTGTTGCTGTTGTTCTGCTGTTTTGCTCTGAAGTAAAAAAAAAAGGCCCATCGTTTGCAGTTTGATGAATCTACTCCCTTTCCCAGCGCTGCTCTCACACCCACGACACGCTGCTTCGAATTATACTTGACACTTCTCCCCATACGAGGGCTCTCCAGATGGCACCCTGCCCAACATTTCAGAAGTTAACAAATACCGACAAAAAAATAAATAACGGGGCACAGTTTCGTTTATTGATTTAACTCTTGAGCAGAATTGAAAATGAGTGAGCGGCAATATAGAAGAGGAGTTTGCATAATTTGTGACCCGCTGACCCCCTGAAACAACAGGCTATTATCCTCTCGGCAGTTTGCACCCGACAACGCATCCATTCGACCATGCATCCTCCATTTGCAACTTAATCACCAGCCAGTGCTCAGTACCCTCCGTTGAGCTTAAAAAAGAAAAGCGCTCAGTATTCACGGACAGTCGACCCAACATCTTCATCATGAGATAATGTGCTTCATGTTTATTCCGCCCAGCGCTAAACCCCGTTTGATGATAAATTCATCACCAGCGTGTTCTCGCGCTGCTTCTTTCGGAGGCCTCGTTTCATCATCGTGAGGAAGAAGAAGAAAAAAAAAAGGGGAGAGCTAATCGCTTTGCTGGTGAACGCAGGCGGCGTCTATCTGACCACACACACGCAGCACTGTGCGTGAACGCCACCCCCAAACATTACACCGCAAAGAAAAGACACACGCGGACGTAGCCGTGTCTCCGACAATGGGTTGACTCATTCGCTCTTTTTGTGCCCTTCATGTTCATGAAAGACTTCCTTACAATCCGGAGAGAGGGGCTCTAATTACTGTACACTGAGAATGTGTCATTAGACGTCGGCGCATTGTCGTAAAGCCCAGAGAGCGTAGACGTGTCAATCTACGAGGTGGGTGGAGAAGGAGGAGGAAGGGGGGGGGGCTCCCGATTCATTTGACATGCAAATTAAATAAGAAATAATAGCTGCCGCCACTGAATTCCCTCGAGATCCCAATCTGCAATTCCAAGTTGGTAACAGAACCAATATCTGAACGTATACCGCCGCCAGTCCGTGGACAGAACTGTAATTCGATGTGATTTCCCCCGTGTGTCCTCCCATTTGTATCTCCCGTTGACGGATATAAGTGGGGATTCAGTGATGTGGGTCATGTGCGGGGTGGCATGAGTCCCCGGCGGCGTCTGTTTTGTGTTTTGGCTGCACATGTGTGTGTCCAATCTCTGAACCGAACGCCGGAGAGGCCGAGTGATTAGATCGCTCGCGCACGAGCGGCGTTAAAGTGGTGCGCGCTCACGTTCTGCGTGTGCGTAAATGAAAATAGATAATGCAGGAAGATGTTCACTTAATGTCTGAGGCATCACCCTGAGGTGATTTCCTTCAGATTTATTAAAAGCAAGATTAAACGGTCGGACAAAACAAAGCTCAGTGCGACGCTAAATAACTTCATAGATGAACAGATGAGGTCAATTTGTAAACCTGTGCTGAGGGATGCTGTAAATATTCACTAATACGCACTCAAATGTAACGTCCTCGAAATGGATGAGCGATTAGAAAGAAAAACAAACGTTTATCTGGAATCTAATCATTTTTCTTAGGTGTGAGGTCTGATACCGCGCCGCAAAATACTTTAATTTGTTCCATCTTTCGTCACACATTACATTTGACAACGAGCAGTGTATGACTAGCAGTTGATAAAAAATGTCTTTTGAGACCAAAATAAAGCTGAAAAGTTTCCTAAAACTGCAACGTGAGACTTGTAATGAGCGTCCTGTTGGCGTGCGTGGGCGAGTCGGAGACAGAGGCAGCACTCGGCGTTCCCACAGGATGTTGTGGTGGGTGGACCTCCACAGGTCTGGGGAGCAAGCTTCCCGGGAAGAAGATTGTGCATATTTTAAAGTCAACTGTATCAATCTGGAGCTAAATTAAAGAGATTCATGAAGAATGTGTGCTCTTGTTAACAAGGTTGGCTCCTGTTCTCGCGGTGATGGAATGAAACCAAGTCCGATTTATAATACACACTCCAAACTATTACATTGTTATGCATTATTTAATAGTATTCAGCCCAAGAATGAGGACTAAAAAGTAGTTAAAATTAGCTTACCATTGATAAACAGATTCATTCATCAATGTCCAATGAATCCAAAATGATATTTAACATGGGCCTTTCTGCATAATGTATACTTTTACTTTCAGTATATTTTGATCATATTACTTTTGTACATTTACCTAAGTTACATCATGAATGCAGAGCTTATACTTGCATCAGTATTTAAACACTGTGCCATTGTAAATAATGCAATCAGATGTTCAGATAATGTTGTCTTTCCAAAAATATCAAACTATTCTTTGACCTCTTGTTTTACCATTAATTTACTATTTTAAACCCCAGATCTTCCTCCTCGCCAGAGTTTTGGTACATTTTATAAAAACATGTTTAATGAAATCGTAAGTCAAGAGGGCCGAATGTTAGACGCCCCTGGCTGAGATGAAAGGTGACACAAACCAGAGTCTGGCGGCCGGCCCAGTCTCTGTAATGGGAACCAGTGAGGCCTTCAGGGCCGAGCATCAGTGTGGGCTTTGTGAGGTTTCAGACCGTCCCGCTTTCACCATCCAACCTACAAGCGTGTGTCTGAGGCCTCTGTTGCCGAAATGTCCGGTGTCGGTTTACAAAAAGTGTCTCGTCTCCTCGCCTCGATTTCTTGAGCGCCCCACATGTGACCATGAAAGAGTCCCGGTAACCATAGAAACTCTCCCACTGCCTGCAGAGGAGACATCGAGAGAGAGAGAGAGAGAGAGAGAGAGAGAGAGCGAGAGAGAGAGAGAGAGAGAGAGGGGGCCGCAGACTGATATTTGCACAGCATATTAGGAATTAATGATTCATGGACAAATGAATCACACATTCCCTATTTATGAAGCATGTGTTTGTTAGACTGCAGGACGAATAGTAAAAAAAAAAAAAAAAGCAGGACTGTTGTCGACTGGTCACGCTCGTGGTTTCTATATGTTTGAAGACTTTTTCCTTCATGTCATCTTGGCAGCTGATGGAAGAGGAACGTTTGGGGAATAAAGGGAGAACCTGAGCACAAAACAAACATTCCTCTTTACGCCCCGATGTCTTCTTAAAGTATTTAAACTCAGACATTAGCTGCAATCATCCCCATTCACTGTGAGAGCATCTTCTTTTTTTTATAACGTATCTTAATAAGGTCAAAAGGTCATTGTGATGATGGCGGTTTCCAACCGGCATGAACACGTACGCCATGTACGTCTACACGAGCGTTCAAAAGTTTTACATTTTCAGTTCTCACATGGAGTAAGGCCTCTATACACCTCTGTAGATATTTCATTAAGAACCAGACGCCTCCACCTAGAATAGTCTTTTACCACATTAACTATGTCCAGAGTGTATTTCTGATTCATTTAATGTTATCTTCATTTAAAATCAATGCTTTTCTTTGAAAAATAAGGACATTTCTAAGTGAGCCCAAACTTTTGAACGGTAGTTTATGTATAAAAAGACGCATCGTGTTATCTATTCCACAGAGAAGGGGGTTAAGTCACATTGTGTGTCGTGTCCCATCGAGCGGCCTCGCCGGCTCCTGCTCGGGCGTGTTGCAGCCCGTCAGCGTGACTCTCTCTGAGGCCTCACCGGGGAGCGGCTCCCTCAGATAAAGTCGGAGACAAGAGGATAATAGACTCGAGTTATTTAGGGCCGATTCATCTAAACAAACGACGCAGATAAAGTCATGTGACATATAGCGACGGGCGGGTGATGCGGATCAGGTGCCACGACCCTTTGTGGTGTATTTATGCAAAGGACACAGCCGAGCAGGTAAATTAAACATCCCTGTTGGAGAATAAAGGCAATGCAGCGGATATGGATCCAAAAAGCAATCTGAAAGCTCCGTAAAAAATCACATTGCTCCTCTTAAATTATAAATCTGCAGGTCCAAAACTCTAAATCCTTTGTGCTGTGTTTGAGAAAAAAAAATTCCCCACTAAATCGATGCAGCGTTTTAGTCTAATTACAGCTGACATTTGATTGAGCGGTTCGTAAACTTCCCACAATATGTGAATGCGCGTTTTTCTAATTTGTAAAATTGAAACGTTTGATAATGGATGGTCAACCGTGACGCTCTGCTCCCGGGAGTCCTGAATTTGTTTTAATTGCGGCGATTAAAAGATAAGCGCACACGGCGGATATTCCACGAGCCTCGTCGTAAATCCTCGGTGGGGGAACGTCCCGTAAAAATAATAATAAGCAGATCTGTGAATAAATGCGGCCTGATCAACGTGCCCTGATGTGCTTTGCGCGAAAGTCACCTCGGGGTTATTGCATAAGTAACCAGCTGTGAAGCCCTCGGGTTCTTAGTCTGCAAATCCAGAAAGAAAAAAAAAAAGTTTGCCTTGTTAGTTGCGGATGATTTGATTAATGGCCGCCCCTTCCCGGCGTGCCTCACCCATGATGCATGTCAACCTGGAGGGGATACTTTCCTGACTCGGAGCGCGCCGCTTGGAAATTCGAAGGTGTGTGCTCAACTGATATTTACATTAGCATACTAACAAGCGCCGTCGCCGTGTCGTATCTCCCCGGCTCGAGGACGGTCGCCAATAGCGAGGCAGGACATGCTTCTTTTTTTTATTTTTTTGCTGAATCCCGGAGACGATGGTAATGAATTGCGTTCCGCATATGGCACATTGATAAACTCACTTCACGCCATTAATCAGCAGCGGAGGGAAATGGGTCGAGTCTTGGGACCGCGGCGTGATTGACAGACTCATTTAGAGAGAGGAACAGCGGTTTCCTGCTTATGAATTTGGCTCCGCGATCTGGCCTCGGGGGGGGGGGGAGTTGCAGTTTTGGCGGGAACATATTGTCGTGGGAGTAATCGGGTTTGTGCGGTGGACAACGAGCCCTCGCCCAGAGGCGCTGGTCAGCGGCTGGTGCAGGCCGAGTGGCAAAAGCTAACGACCGCGCAGAATCATTCTGGATAGGGAAGGGATTATATTATTGTTATGATTGCCGACATGAAAGCTGATCTCGCCGCGTGATTGTCTTGCCCCCCCCCTCCCCCGCCGCCCCCTCTCCTCTTACAGCAGCTGAGCTGTGATGGTATTGGACGTCGGCCTTGCCCTTCGGTCTCAAAATATCTCTTGTGCGTATAAACCCCCCCACCCCCCTTTTGAATTTTCTTCCGAGGGCAATTATTCTGTCCTATTAGCATCTCATCTGGCCTTACACATTGGATTTTCTCACTTTACATTTGTGTGCCAGGCAGCGCTTCTGCTTGAATAGCAGAATAATCCAATCAGCGGGGAGCGCCTCAGACACAAGACATCTGACCTCTGCTCAGGGATCCTGTCAAAGTGCTTCTTATTTCAGATCATAATTCCCCCGCTTTGTTTGTCGAGCCCCAATTTCCGCCGCGCGCTATAAGCCAATTTGTTTTTTTTCATTAGCGATGTGCGACGCTGGGAAATGTTCGTGGAATATTCATCGAGAGAGGGACATTGAAATCAAATTGACGCGTCGAGGTGGAGGATGCATCGTGGACTTCTTCCTCTTCACTTCCCTCCGACAGCAGCATCAGAGAGCTCCGTGTCCGCGCACAGCTACTTTTTGCACTCTGCTGCAGCGCACTGCATCATATTTTGGGTCGCTAGTTATGGCTGCATGCTCGAGGACCTTCTGGTCGCGATGACTCACACTTTCTCAAAACACCTTTTTCCTTCTTCTTTTTTTTATGGACTCCTCACTCGCAAGTCTTCGCCGGCGCCCGGCCGGTCGGGTCCTACATCTACAACCTCCCATCTGCCACTCTGCGCCCACAGAGGTTTGCGATGATGTGGTTGGCTCAGAGCTAACGGTCCACACACTGCTGACAACTACACGGCTCTGCTGCAGAGAGATAGTCAGACGTTCTCCGTCTTCAGGCCGGTTCTATGGAGTTAGAGCGAGTCATGGTTAAGTGTTGTGTAATAGTCATATCATAGTCAATATTTGCGTTTTTATAACTGCATTTCTACATTTCTACACCCTTCTGTGTCCAAAAATGTGATATCTAGAGAGTGCAGTTAGTGACAGCGTGGGCTCTGTGACTGACAGTTTGAAGAAGCTGTTTCTCCTTAAAATACAATTTAATCAATCTAAGATAAAAGAAAAAGTATATACATTGTTTTTAAAGTATACTGTATATATGTATTCATCTCTTTTTTATTGTCTTTACTGATAAGTATCTATTCAGCATTCATTAAATAACGTTTTCATCATAGAAAATCTGTTTTTTTATGTTCTTTAATGGTGAATACACTCGTCTTCCATTCGTAACACTGCACATGTTGTCACACTAATGTTTATATTGGTCAGGATGTCATGGTCAGCTTTAGGTAGTCAAAAATAAACCCTACAATGGATATGCGTGTTGGTTTTGAACCATGAACCATCAAAACCAACAACCAACAAAAGCTCATTGACTTGCGTACGCTGCATTAAAACACACAGAAACTGTTCATTATCTTCATGTCGTGCAGATTCGGCTTCAGTTCATTCACCAAATTATCATAATGAGTCCTCTGCTCAGTCCAAGGAGTCCAAAAATAAAGTCTCACGCTCAGCAGAAAATATAGACTCTGTGGAGGCCTTTTTAGTCCGTACAAAAAAGTTGCCATCAAAGTTTAAAATTAGCCTTTTGCAATTTCCACTAAATCAGACCCGACCTGGGGATTTGAGACAGATAACTACAAGAAGAGCAAAAGGATTGCCACGAGCCCGAATGAAGACAATGGAGCCAAAAGGAACAATTGCAGAAAGACAAAATGAAGCTGTCACTTCAAAGGCAGCAACGAGGTCAGCTTCTGAGCGTCCGCAGTCAAACAGTAATCCCAATGAGGAGGCCAGCGGCGTCCGCATTGCATCATGTGACCGCTTGAGCGTCCGAGATGTAATCTCAGTAAACCCTCTCGCCTCGGCGAGTGGTTTGTCTGCTTTTGTTTCCCCTGCAGTTGTCCTCCACGGCCTCCTGCTGTGAGGCCTAACCTGTCCACGCAGGGAGGATGGGGCACGCCCTCCAAAACCGCTCTGACAGGGACTTTGTGCCCGCGGGCCAGGCGGCAACGTCAGCTTCTGCAGAGTGAAACCAATGCGGGATTGTCTGTAAAATGATTTTCTGCTGGCCATTTGTGTGCAAAAAGAAGTCAGATTGTGTAGAAGACAATGAGAACGTTGCTCTACTTCTCTCTTGATTCATTCCCTCAGTAAATGATGCTCCTTTTAGAGTAACAAAGACCATAAAGTACACTTTAGGGCGGGCTTACTGTGATTGACAGGTCGCGCCACACTATGTTACACCTCCGCATTGCAAATTGCTCACTTCCATTAACCTTTTGAACCGTTGGAAGGTTTTGAAAACCTTCCAACGCCTATTTTAAGTCCCAGCATGCCCCATTCAGACATCCCTTTGGCATAAATACTTTGACTGAAACTCCTTCCTAACAGACCAAGACTTTGTTTTATTGTGATTTGTGTTGCAGATTCTGAATCTTAAGGTCCTAATCTTTACAAAAAAAGTGTCTTATTGACGCTCCAGGAGGCATTTTTGGGGAATCTGGATGTTTACAGTTACGATCCAAATATATTTTAAAGCTGATTTTTTATTTTTTTGCAGATATACATTTTTTTTCCATGACTTTGCTAAACAAATTCAAACAATAAACACATGTATTGTAATTAATTTGGGGTTCCTACGACGACTCAAACAAAGGAGGTCTGAAGCCAAAAATGTCTCCACAGTTTTCACTGGGTTATTTGTCTGCAATCAAGGCTTCAAAACATCAGTCAACAAACCAACGTGGGACTTCACGAAGACTACGTCCACTTCTTATACAGAAGCGTCTACGCCTGCCGCCCGGCAGTGAGTCTCACCTTTCCAAAAGAAAAGCCGTCAAATGGCATGCGATCAAACGTCACGTTACACTTCGTTAGCTGTCACATGACAATGAGCCTGACTCGAGCCACTGCATGTAACGCCTTTAGAAACAGGACAATGGTGCACGGGTGCACAACAATGGGATGCGTGTAGACAAAGGCACTTCAGGATACTGACGGAGGAAGGCCCGCCCCCAGAGCGCTGATGGTGTGGGCGTCATGTCGTGATGGGTAGCCCACCGGCTGATAGCATATAGCCTCTGTGTTGAGTCACACTCTTGAGTAGCTATAAGCAGTTACGTTGCACCTCTGCGCGAGGACGAACTTGGCAAAAACCTGACGTCCTCTAAAGTCACATCATGCTCGTATGCAACAAAATGAAGCGAGCAGCCCGAGTAACGGCGCGACAGTAACGAGGCGTCTTGTTTTTCTGGGACCGCCGGTGAGGCCACACTGGAACTGGCACCGCACAGTAGAAAAGGCTAATTAGAGGAACATGATAAGTTATGGTTTGATGAGTCCCCCCTCCCTCCCACAGCGCTCGCAGTGCAGATCTTATATTACCAGGCTTCTCCAGATGCGTGCACATCTCTGGCTCTGAACCCGACAGTATACTTGTCATGCCTACAGCGCGCTCAGCCGGCGATCACGCGACACGTCCCATCTGTTACACGCCGCGCTCGCCTGTTTTGTCCTTCCACGTCGATCCGTTACCCCGCAGCCGCCTCGTGACGCGTCGGCGAAACGACCGCGTCCCTCCGCTTTGGGTGCGACAAATTAAAACAGTCCGGGCCGCGCCGCCAGAGGACACCATGTCAAAGACGTACGACCCCGACGGGGAGCGGCGGAGGCCGGCGCAGGAATACTCATCGGTGAGCATCTGCCACGGTCACGTAATCCTCATCGAAGGCCTTCAGGTTTGAGCCCGAACGCTGAGCCCGAATCTTTTATTTAATGAAGGATTATTTCATTATTCAGAAGGTGGTATTTTCTGCCTCAGTTCACAGGCTAAACGCCAACTGGCAACGCCAAGGCTCCTATGTAAATGAGTCAGATTCTGGTCCCATCTGCCCCGCTGGTTCCGTCACTCTTGACCTCCCCCCCCCCCTCCCCCTCTCCCTTGTGAGTGGGTGGGTAAACCAAATAATGCAGACGGTCTTCCGCTGTGTCATCCATCTTCCCCGCTAAGCATCCCGCTCACCTGTGCCAAAGCCGCCGTCTCTCAGCCACATGCCTCCGAGCCTCAAGTACAGTTATTTTTAATTGGATCGCCTCGACTGCGATACTGAGCTCAGTGTTATCAGGAAATGGTATTTAATATATGCCCCTCTCGGAGAAGTGGCCTCTGGAGACGGTTTTTTTTTTTTTTTCTTTCCACCTTTCAGTGTGAATGCAATTGTATTTGTCCTCCCGGGTTTGGATGTATTAGTGATGTAAATAATGAATAACATAAAATGTTTTTTACTGCACAACATCCATCCGTCGTCAGTGATTAGCAGCACAATGGGAAAATTGACAGAAATATCACTTATGAGGACATTTTCAGGTAATGACGGCTCCGCTACGAGGAACAACAAAGCACTGCGGGTCGGATTCAGCGGACAAAAGCACCTGTTGACGGTGTTTTTGTGATTATTCTCACTGCCTGAAGGGTGGGCAAAGGGCAAAGTCACATTTTATAAATATTAGTCCAATCTGGAGAGCAAATTAAACCCACTCGCCACGGCCATCTTTCTGTCTGCTAGCTAGCGAGCTAGGCAGCTAGCGAGCACCACCAAATTGGGTGTTTATAATTCAGTGTATTATAAGTGTTTTTTTTATACGACATTGTTAAACACGCCGTGTGGACCCTTTCTGGATAATTTGTTTTTTAAACAGTATCAACGGCCGGTCGACCAGCCGCTCCTCACAGCTCCAAAAACATCGGCATACATTTTCCAAAAAGGCGTTATTTGGATAAACTGATCCCATTCTGGGAATATAAATGGTTACATGTTGCCTGAACAACATTCAAAATTTTAAAAAAAGCTAATTTTTGTTGAAAAGTAAATGATGATGCTAGCTAGCTTCCTTGCTAGCATTTTCAGTGCCGCTATTTCAACAGTTTCACTGCGAGGTGATATCCAACCAGGATCAGGTTGGAGATTCACACACACACACACACACATAGTATATATAAATACTGTCTTCACCAAGCTGCTGCACAGTAATGATGTTATCTCTTATAATCTTTGGTAGCTGTGAGATATGCATCCACTGCTCTGTTCACATGATCTGGTTAAAGTTTCCCACATTGTTCTCTGCATGGACTTCCATCAGCAATTCATGCGATTTGAGGCATAATTGACACATAATATTGACGATATCGCGTAAGCGCATGAGAAAGTGACTCTGATTCTGAATGATTTATCTTCTAATTTTATTTTTTTGTTGCCGTACAGCGAGCAGTGACACGAGAAGCACGCATTATAATAATAATAACCATGTCATGTACTTTTTTGTGGGCCTTGGAAATGAATGGCCGCCGTTTCATAGACTGTCAAATAGAGAGCATCATTACACGCGGATCCGACTGCCGAGGGATCATTTGAATAATGCCGTTGGTTACGTTATTATCTGTCCCATTCATTATTGGCTGGGAGAGTGTCGCTATTACAGAGGGATAACACTCCACTGTCTGGAACCTTTCATTTGCTGAGCTGTGTGTTGTCTCCAAGGAGGAAACCATTATCTGCAGAAATCCTCTCTCCATTGAAAGTCTTTAGCTTGACAATAAACAAAAAACTGCATTTTTTTTCTTCTTCATTTACTTAATTTTCCAAATGACTTTCCCTGTTGAGCGAAGAAGCAGCATCCATTGCTACTTATCAAGAGGGAGGCGGGGGGGGGGGGGGGGTGTAGCTTTAAGCACTAAACAGGAAACAAAGCCAGGGGAAATAAAAGAGCCAGCACAAGCCAATAACATAACATCTGTTGACATCGGCCCGTTAAGTGAAATACGACCACGGCGATTAAAAAAAAAAAAAAAAAAAAAAGACAGTTTTTTTATTTATCTTTTTGTGGCCCAATCTGCTAAATCGACTGAGCCATTTTCACGGCATGATGGGAATCTCGGAATTTAATTAGAAGATTTGGCACCCACCGGTCTTGTTTCCCCAGCGAGCAATGTGTTCTCTTGTTACAGCGATGCATAAAATAATTCCCCACTTTGCCAGATGTCCTGTTTGTCTGGAGCCGCGAGTTTATTATCCTCTGAGAGCGTAAGGCGATAGTCTGACTCTCTGTCATCTATATTCCCCACAAATGACATCCCTGATATTGGAGGAATGTCAAAATGAATGTGTAGAGGTGAACGATATCGCAACTTATACATTTTTCTTTTGTGCGTGATAGAGACCCAATCGATTGCCTCGACTGCCAAAGAGTCTGTGTGTGTGTGTGTGTGTGTGTGTGTTGGGGGTCAGCTACGGGACAAGGCCCCCTGGAGTTGGTATTGTCTTCACTTTATTCAACTCAAGGTCAATACTGCATGGATATCCACGTGATCCATTATATAAATGGAGGTTTCACACAGGCAGTCGCTGGTGGTGGAGTGCGTTGTGCGATCGCCGTCAATATTGTCATGAATTACCTCCACGCACGCGTCTGCAGCCGCGTTCAGAATGGAAAATGAAGTCAGGCACGGTGAGAAGGGGGGATCATTGAATAAATAAAAGGTGTGATGCTGTGTGTGATATAGATATACAGAAATACAAAAAGAAACATGGCGACTTCGAATATTAATCCTCTCATCCATTATTCATGCACTTCATGACGGGAATGTCGAGGCTCAATGCCACCGGCAGTTTTGGAGATGATGACTTTTGACTTCATGCAGGTCGCTACAAAGCGTACCTCTTCTGCTGACATGGACTATTTGGATGGTGTACCATGCGTATACTACTCATTGTATGAATAGTTTCTGTCATATTCATGTAATGTGCCGTAACTCTGTTATGTTGCTCATTCTGGTCACATGACATCTGTTGCTTCTGTGCATCCTGTTAGAGGGATCCTCCTCTGTTGCTCTATGAAGGTTTCTTCCCTTTTTTCCCTGTCAAAGGGCTTTTATTATCTTTATTTGGGGAGTTGTTCCTGATCTGATGTGAGGTCCTGGAACAGGGATGTGTACAGATTGTAAAGCCCTCCAAGGCAAATCTTGCATTTCTGATATCGGACTATGCAAACTAAACTGAATTGAAGCTCAGACCTTTTTGTGTGCGTTCTGAGGCTTCTTTTATTTGAGGAAAATGAAAATCGGGCTAACCCGCCTCAGCCGATCAGCCGCTCCGCCTCGTTCAGCGCTTTCCTGCGAAGGTGGAGCCGGCGCCGCGGAGTCAAAGAGAAACGATTGTGCGAAATTAAAACAAATTGAATTTGCGGCCCAAACGAAGCAATTTGACACGCCATTAACTTCAAAACCAACTGTTTGGTTCCAACATACAATCAAACGTAGCGCTAATGTTTCTCCGAGGCACCAGATGTGAATTGCTCGTGATTTCTTTTTAAATGGATGCGAGCGCCGAGAGCCGCGTCCGTCACCAGCGTACAGGACGCTGCGGTTCAAACGGGCATTTCATCCGCGACGGCCACCAGGTTACACAACGAGGGCTTTTCAGAAGCTTTGCCTGAATCCTGTGTGTGTATTAGTTTGTTTCCCACTGGCTTTTTTTTTCTCTGGGAGTAATCAGAAGTAACGCCGCAAAGAAAAAGCATCAGCAGTTTAATTAG